>NW_006439717.1:7223151-7296550 GCF_000325575.1 Pteropus alecto
AATGTGTTATGTACACAATTATGGTTCATTTATAGTATTTCTTTACTAATAGTTTAATTTGGAAAAACAAAAATCTTCTAAACTTGTTTGAAATATTGGTAGTATTCAGTAATGGGGAGGATATACAAAAGCAAACACTTTTCATGTTACTAGTATTATAAATTTCTAAAATCTTGCTGAACAATTTTGAAATATTGATAATCTGTAAAAGATGTACTCTCTTTGCTACCAATTTCACTCTAGAAATGTACTTTATAATAGTCCCCAAAAATACATAAAAATAAATGTAAAATAATGTTCATGTGGCATTCTTTCTTTAAAAACATGAAAATAACCCAAAGATACAATGATGTAAAATAAATGTAAAAAACTAAATGTAAAATAATGTTCATGTGGCATTCTTTCTTTAAAAACATGAAAATAACCCAAAGATACAATGATGGGATATAAATTATCAAGGGATATTATGTAAATGCTAAAAAACAATGTGTCAGCACTATCATGTATGGAAATGAGTTGCCAAAGATAAAAAGTAACAAAAAATGACAGAACATTACATACAGTATGATGTAATTTTGATAATAGTAATAATAATATATTGAAAACTATTTCTATGCATAAAAATATTTATGTGTATACACACATACACATGATGTCAACAATAGTCAGCTCTGTTGGGTGGATTTAAATGAATGAAGAGTCATTAAAGATATTACAGCTATTCATAAGATAGAATATGATTATTTTGAAAAACAATGTCCAATATATTTAACAATTTAAATGGACAAATTTTTAGAAAAATATAATTTATCAAATATAAATAAAATAATAATTAGGAAATATAAATAGACATAACTCATAAAAAATGAAATTTTTAATTTAAAATTTTGTCACAGAAAAAAAATTCTAAGGCTGAAAAACGTCCTCATTAAATTCTACAAAATATTTAAGAAATACTATAGACCATACACAGACTCATACTAGAAGAAAAAGAGGGAGTATATTCTGACTCATTTCATAAGTCCATATAATGTGAACTTGACACCAAAACCTGACAAAAAAATTGAAAAACATAGCTGAAAAAGTACTAAGTAAAATATTATCAAACCTAATCCAGTAATATACATAATGAGTAAAACATATATGATGAACATGTTAATTTATTCCAGGAATTCTGGTTTAACATTTAAAAATCAATTAATATAACTCTTTGCATAATGTAATATAAGCGAAAAATTATATAGTCATCTCAGTAAATTTAAATTAAAAAATTTAAAACTCTTAACAAACAAAAATATGAGAAAACTTTTTTAAATGTATAAAGATTATTTATGAAAATCTAACACTTTAATATTGAAGTTTTGAGAAATTTTCCTGTGAGATCAGGAATGAGACAAAGATGTCAATTATCACACCTTCTATACAACATTGACTTAGAGATCCAAACCAGTGCAATAAAGCAAGATTTTAGGAAGTTATAAGAAATGGATAAGAAATAAATTTATTTTTCTCCAATAACATGAGTATCTAGAAAATTAAAAAAGAATCAACAGAGAAATTATTAACATCGATAAGCGAATTTTGCAAGATTATTAAAGATCAACATACAAAAATCAATTATATTTCTAATTACTATCAACATAATTAGAAAACTAAAATTTAGGAATTATAGTACTTACGATAGCATAAAAAGTCAAATACATAGGAAAAAAATTAACAACAGATATGCAAGCTTTTCACACTGAAAACTTTACTCATCATTTAGAGAAATTTAGAGAAAAGACATAAAGGAAATCAAAAATAGGCCACCATAAATTGAAAGAGTCCATTTTTTTAAACATGTTAATTATCCTCAAATTGTAGATTCAATACCATCTTAATCAAATTCCCACAAAAATTTCATAGAAATTAACAAGCTGACTTTAAAATGTGTATAGGAGGGCAAAGAGCCAGTAACAGTCAAGACGAACTTAAAGAATAGCCAAGCTGGAGGACTTATAATAAACAGCTTGTCTTATTAAATAAGATAAAAAAATACTATGGACTATTTAAAATTAACGGCATTTGTTGATAAAAGTTAACCTTAAAGGAGTGTTAAAGCAAATCAAAAAGTGGTTCAAATTCAGAATATATAAGGACCTTCTTATGAAACAATAAGTTAAAGACATAATTCAAAAGTAAAATGGACAAAACTTTTGAACAAGTACTTTAAAACAGCCATTCGAGTGGGCAAAACACATATTAAAAAGTTCGACTTTTATTAATGAAGGAAATGCATATTAAAACCATAACTAGATATCCATCTCCACACATTCCCACCCACTAGAATAGTTTAAGTTAAAAAGACTATTAATACCAAGTATTGACAAAGCTATAGAGCAACTTGAAATCTCATATACAGCAAGTTGAGCTGGAAATAGGCTCAACCACTTTGGAAAAACTAGCAATTTCTACTAAGCAATAGCCTATGACTCTGCAATTTTAATCTTAGATATATCTTAACAAAAAAAAAAGATGCAGAAACACACATGTGCTATAAAATACATGTACAATAATAAATGTTCATAAGAAAACTTATTAATAATAACACAAAACTAAAAACATCCTAGATGTCCAACAAGTAGATCAGATACATACATTTTGGAATATTCATACAATGAAATTCTAAAGAGCAATAAAAATGTGCAAATCTATTGTTACATGAAAAAACATGACTATATCTCACCAAAAAGGTTGAGAGCCAAAGAAACCTAATGCCAAAAGGTACATACTGTATAATTCTGTTCATACTAATTTCAAAAACAGGCAAAATTATTCTATGGTCTTAGAATCAGAATAATGATAGTGACTGGAAGGGACTGGAAGAGATCTTGGATGCTGACAAGGTTCTTTATCCTGAACTGAGTGTTGGTTTCATAGGTGTAAAATTTTTGTTATAATTCATCGAGCTGACCTTTTTCTGTATACTTTACTGTATTTCTGTTATTCTTTAATCAAAAAGGTAAAATAAAAGGCAATACAATGTTTTATTGAAAGTAAATGTCTTAGTTTCATACCATTCAATTGCGCATAAATCAAAATGTTAAAATAATTTTTTTATAAAATCTGGGTTAATTTTCTAATTTCAAAATAGCTGTTATTCTCTCTAAAATAATATATGCAAACCAAAAGAAAAATACAGTAAACCATTCCAGTAGATATTTTTAAAGATTTTTAATTATATTATATTGCTTTAATGAATAAAAATATGCAATAGAAATTTTTATTTGATATAAAATTCTGTTATATTAATGCGAGACTCTAACTGGAATGCCATAAATATTGTTTATAATATCTTAGGCAATCTTGCCTGTTACAGATAGCAAATCTGTACTTTTAGTAACCATGACAATTAAATACTCTCAAATTAGAAGTCTTAGAATAGAATCACTGTTTATGGTGTGTGATGTTAAGAAGCAAAATTAGGGCAGAAAAACATAAAAACTTCAGATGCTTAGTTCAAAGTTAAAATAATGAATTCTCAAATGGCACATTGTAATTGCCTAATTCATGTTTGTGAAGCTGCCTCATGTAAATAACTGCAGTGGAAGACCATTGTGTTTATGATATATCCATAAATAAAATATATGTAAATTTAGAATAATTTAATCTCTTCTGTTGTTACTAAGTATATTGGGGAGTCTAGGGGTAAATATAAATCATCTAAAATAGAAAATTTAAACTGTGACTAACAAAATACTAAAACCAGATATCATGGAGAAGCAGAACAAGACAGTGATTAGTAACTTAGGCTTAAAAGTCAGATAACCTGAATTTGCATTCTAGCTTCCCTAACAGCTTTTTAATATCTCTAATTTTTCTCATTTTTAAAATGGTAAAAATAATAAATAAAATACACTTTACTGGGTTTGGTTGTTATAACACATGTAACACACTTAAAACAATGCCTAACTCAGAGTGACTGCTAAATAAACGGTTGTTTTAAATTATTGAAGTATAGTTATAGGGAAGAAATAGTTTGAACAAGTCAAATAGGAAAATCAGTCTTATATCTCAGAATTTTTAATTTTCAAACTGGATTCAATCAGTGCTCTGGGTAAGTACCCATCTATTTTTCATAAGTTTAACAGTTACACTATTTCTGCAAAACAGATTTGACTCATCTGATTCTCTAAGATTGTATGAATATATGCTAAGTCAAACTGAAAAGTTGAATATTGTCTACTTAATTAAGAATATCTAGAAAAGTATTTTAATAATCCTAGTTTAAAAAGATGAGAAAAAGAGCATTGTACTTGTCACCAAATATAAAAGAAAATACACTCTAAAGTAAAAAGATAAGTGTAATATGGATTTGTGTGTATGTGTGTTTGTGCTTGTGTGTGTAGTCTAAATAATCAATCGATTAAATAAAAGATTTTAAAATATGTTTAAAACAAAATCTGCAGTGTAGTGGGTGGGTTTCTTCTCAGGTTATTAAAAACCAAAGTGAAAACTATATATAGGTATTAGTGCAGTATATTTTTACTTGATCGTTTAGGACTCTCAGTTAATTTTTAATATTAGGACCAACATTCTTTACCTGGGAAAAATGGTGGCCAGTTGCCAACATCTCTCAGTGAAATGTTTGGGCTAAGCATAATACATCAAACATGCAACTATTCTTGTTCAGCTATGCCACTATTATACAATCTTAGGTAAATTCTTATTTTTCTGAATTTGTTTCTTTATCTGTAAGTGTGGATAATCATGCCTTTCTATCTAACTTTCAGAAATATTGTAAAGGATCAAATGAGGTTATGCATGGAGTTCTGCTTTGTAAACTACTGAACACCACACCAATGCAAGACCTTTTATTAAATAAAGAAAAGGGAGATAATGTTTGCAAATATTCAGCTCCAACACAGCTAAATATGTGTATAGACATTATCTATGTAACTAAACATTTCTTCTTCCTTCAAAAATACAGAATTATTTAAAAGAGAGTTACTTACTAATTTAGCATTTCGGAATTATTCAGTACCCTTAGTATGGCTTTTCGTTACAAAATTGCTTATTAAAGGACTCTCTTTTACCTATTTCTCTGTATAAATCAACAAAACCAGGAAGTTAATTCCTGAAAAATTGCGAAGATTGACATAGCTTCTAGTTTTTATTTATTGATTTCCAAGGTAGAGCCATAAATCCTTAATTTGTTGAAATCTTTATATGAGTTTAGTCTTAACCTTCTTTTATTAATTTCTTCATAAAATATTTATTGAGTATCAACTATATGGCATATCCTTCATGACAAAGAGGAATAAGGCATGGCCACTACCCTCAAGGGCATATAGCAGGGTAACAGAGAAGCAAGCATCGGTTACACTATAGTATAATAAGTGCTGGCTGAGGTATTCATAGGTTGTTGTGGAAACACTGAAAAGAGCTCAAAACTTAGCCTAGAAGTTTAGAGAAGTCTACAAAAGTATCAGCTGACTTGAGCTTTCAAGAGTTTAGCAGTTTGATTACAGGACAAACAAGGAGACAGGTTATTTCTAGCAGATAATAGAATATGGAGTAATAGTAGAGTTTAGGAAAAGAGAGGAAAAAGATGGTATTTTAGGAGAAATGCAAACAGTGTATTGTGATTAGCATTGTGGGAGACTGGAAATGAAAGAGACTGAAATAATGAGAAAACGAATTTTAAAAAGTAAACAGACCATTTAATAAAGAACTTTGGGTTCGATGCAAAGGACTTAGGGCATCTTATTTCAGGAAAAAAGAAAAAAGAAAAAAGAGGGTCTTAGCAAAAGTTATTCGACAGAGAAGGTACCTGATGAGATTGGTTTTAGAAAAATAACTTTGGTTATGGTGTGGAGAATATGTTCAAAAAGAAGACTACAAGAGAAAAGGACTTTGAACTCTGAATATCTTCATTTCCTACACAAGAAATAAAGACTTTTAGTGATTAAGTAACTTGTCAAAATCACATAGATTGTAACTGGCCAAGTTGGGTTTCATGCGAAGCTCTGTACAACTCTAACACATATGCTCTTAAGGAACAGGGAAACTGCCTCCTATAAAAGAAACTATAATGCAAGCAACTCTAAGCATTTAGAAAATAGTAACAAATAAAGCAGTGCAGAAAAAGCAATGACGCAATCAAGTCTACATCATTAAAATCAAGTATAGGGGTGAGCAATTATCCAGTGAACTAAGGACCATCTGGATAATCCTGACAAAAGCAGATTTGACTTTTGTCAAATTTTGACTCAGATTTTGACTCAGTGCCTGAGTCATTCAGATCATTGTACAAACAATGTGCCCTGCTCTGGCTGAGTAACCTGGTCATTAATATCCTCATAGTATGTTTTGCCCCATGGCACTTTTGAAATGGACAGTAGCTCAGAAAGAATTAAGGTACTATTCACTTCACAGGAGAGCCACATAAATAATAATGGGATCTTAATAGACTGAGAATGTATTTTATATGTCCCCAGGAACCATTCCACACAGGGATATATATATAATATACAGAAGCCAAATCCCACTTCAAAGAAGGCAAGAAGTTCAGCAATAGTATCCTCAAATGTGTGTTCTTATATTCAATTTATCAGGTAGCAGAAAGTTTTGAGCATTAAAGCAATGAGAGATACCACTGCTAATAGATTTACAGTATTATAACTACAGTATTGTAACTACAATAAAGTTACAAATTTCTGTATGTCCAAAAACATAAAATATAAAAGGCAAAAAACAAGATGAGGGAATTTTTCATAGTACACAATAGATTTTTTATTAAACTAAGAAAATGTGAATACCCCATTAAAGAAATAGTCAAATTAAATACAAAAAATAAGAAGTACAGAGCCAATAAACATAAAAACATTTCTCAAGCTCACCCACAGAAATACAACTTAAAAAATTACTAGATACTCAATTTGTACTTCAAAATAGTCACAATTTTAATAAGTGTTAATAATAATATTGCCATATTGACTTATACTGAGCATCAATTTGTGTATAAACTCTTCTCTGGGGCAATTTAGTAACCATTAGAAGTCTGGAGATATATGTTTGACCAGGTAATATCTAAGCAGCTATAAGGAAATCATCAGAAATGCAAAATTAATGTAGATTTATGTTCATTTTCATTAGTGTGACAAAACAATCTAAAGGCTCTATATAAAAGAATATTTGGCAGCCATAGAAAATGGTTAGTAATAATATTAAATGAAACAAATGTATGTCTATGTTATGATGTTAAATGGAGGAAAATTAAATATGAAAATGAATATTTATTCTAATTCCAAATCTGCAAATTTAAAATGCTGATGCATATTTATAATAATAAAACTGGGAGATTACAAGTGGATCTCACTGAGAATTTTATTTATAGTTTTTTCTGAATGATTCTCTATTTCCTTATAATCATAAAAAATGTTATTTTAAAAGTAATATTAAATGGATACACTTTTGAATGCAATTTTACACAATAGGTCATTCATAAAACCATAGTGAAATAATGTACCATCCTCCTCCTGCTACATTTTCAACGTCATACAACTGCTATGTTCTTTTCTCAGGATCTGAACTCAAATGTTCTTGCTCCAAAGTCAGTGCTCTTTAAGATAGGGGGCACAGGGAAAGTTTCAAAGCAGAGCAGAATCAATAATGAAAATTAAAAATGCATTATACCAATAATAATATATGGCATCTCAGATTCAAGCAGAGAGACTTATACACTGATAGATTTGATAAATTACCTACTACACTAATCCAGACATGCAATGACAGATAAAACTGGTATTGAGGAAAACAGAAATATATAAGTTAGAATTGAGAATAAAAATGAATAAATCGGTTACTGAATAGATGGTGTGTACTTGGAGGCGGAGGAAAGGAAGCCTTAAAAAAAAAAAAAAAAGAAGCAACTAATCACAAACCAGAAAGCCTGGAAAACTGCAGTACCCTATGCTAAAAGCCAGTTTTAGAGTGATGACTATTGATGGGGAAAAGCGAGAAACAGTTTTCACTATGTACATTATCATTACCGTAAACAGTACTTCTACTACTAATAGCTATTATTTATGAGCCATTACTCTGGACCTCTGCGCCAAGCCCTACTTTAAATGTTGCATGTATTATCTCATTTAATACTCAAAAAATGCCACAAAAAACTGCAGTAAGTATTATTATAATCCCAGTTGATTTACTGATATTCACTTATCTGCATTATGATATAAATATTTACATATGTAGGCTTCCTTCCAAAGCCTATGCTCTTAGCCATTAAAATAGTATTTGAAATGGCTAATGGAAAAGAGATTAGAAATGGAAATACAGAAAGAAAATTTTATTTCCAATAAAATAAATTGTCATCAGTTTGGGGGATTCATTGGAAAGCTAGAAGCAGAAAGAAGAGATAAGAGGAACACAGACAAAGGAAGGTTAAAAAGAGTAAGAGAAAAATTATGGCATTAGATGATTGTGATATCAAGAAGCAAAATTTCAAGGATATGGACAATACAGAAAATGGCAGATCAGAAGGGGAGAAAAATGAACAATCTACCAATAAAAAGAAAACAAACATTGGACAAGTAGAAGAAGGCCTTAAAGATGACTTAGAGAAGACGGGTTCTGTGATACAACACAATGACCAATTTACACGTAGAAATGGATGGGAATGAGAAATGGAAATGGATGAATGTTGTTGATTTTTTTTTTAATAAGGCAATTACATGGCACAATTTGTATAGAGAAATATGAATTGTCTGTCTTTCAACTTGGTCTCTAGTTTGCCTCAAGGGGCACAAGATAAGAGAGACTATGTATAATAACCTGTACGTAGTCATAACTCCCATTGGAAAATTGAATCATTCAGTGGAAGGATATAGAAACACTCATATCATCCTCGTGGAATGGATAATGGAGCCAAAGGAAGTTTCCAAAAGTAGTTCCCAAAACATAGCCTTCTTTCAACAAATAGATTATTCCCAAATCATTTGCATCCATCCAAATAATTCCTTATGATGATGCTTCCTCAGTAAGAATCTTTGAGTCTACTTAGAATTGTGTTCATTGTGGTAGAGTATACAAAAATATATGCCATGGTGTTTTCCTAAAAAGTACTTCCTGTCTAATTAGACAAATCAGATGTGCAAATAAGTGTTAAGCAACAAAATAAGACTGATTGCATGAATAACTGAATAACATGGCCAATATTATTACTGGTATCAACACTGACCAAATTTTATTACTAGGACCAAAAACTATGGGAAGCTGAACTATTCAAAGGGAAACTGCTATGTAATATAATTCACAGTAGGTTATTGAAATATTACAGTTGATATAGTGATTTTTAAAAAAATACTTTAAGCAAATTACTTGTGTCCTCTAAATCTACGAAAATTGAAAGATTATCACCAGGATGAAATAATTCCAGGCAATAGGAAAAATAAATGCACATATATCTATAAAAGAGGATCCATGTAGCACAAATAGATATAATATAAAACAGCAGCACAGGTTTAAATATCAGGTTCACAAGTAAAATTTGTACAAAGAAATATATTAAAACTACTCTCAAAGGTTATAAAAGTCCATTAGTTCTACATCCTGTAAAGTGGGTGGATTCTTTTCCCCCAGATCTCCAAATGCTGCTGGCAAAAAGTTACCACCCAAATAAATTTACTACCAAATAATCAAAGTGCAAGTATAAGCAAACCATTATGCTCTGATGAGTTTAATAAAATATCCCAGATATGATATGTATTTATTTGATATGTATGTTACATTTCAGGCTGGTAAGGTTCACATATACACTGTGAAGCTGTAAAACTCGGGAAAATCGACAAATATCAAATAGCACACTAAGAATATATTCAAAATAATATTTGGAAATGTTGTTCTTCATGTGCATTATTTTATGCAGGGTTTCCTCAGCCTGAGCGCATCTTCTCTGGCTTTTCCCCCAATGGAGAATTTGATTCCCTTTTGCCCCTCCCACTCAGTGCTTCCAGATTGCTTCAGAAGGCCAAGGCAGCCTGCTCAGCAGCAGGCAAATAGGGCTGGGTGTGCAGGAGCTATATATAGCTCCACCTTGGAGATGTGCACTCACAAGCACACATACAAATGCCCATGCTAGATTTGGCATGAATTAATGAAAAAAAGGTTGCAGCTCTCCATTCTCCCTTCTTTCGCATCACTCCAATTTTTCAACAATTTTCAAAGCAGAGTGTCATCGGTCCCTGAGAGTGATGCAGCGTCTAATTTCTCTGCGGTTCTTCTGCCTAATGTTTCCAGCAGTCTGACTCCGGCAGGAACCGGCACTGGGCCAACACCTACTTCCCAGATGCGGTCACCCAGGGAGGCTGCCTCGCAGCCACTGCGAGTCCATTCGGGTACAATTATTTGACTCTCTGGGAATCCCCGAGAATAATCCCTCCTTTTAGAAATTAGGTGAGAAGGTGGTTCCCAGGAGACAGCACCAGGCTAGGGAGAGAAGCAGCAAAGCCTCCGCAGTCTCTCCTCTCCCCAGTTTTCTGCAGAGAGGGGAGAAGGGCCCATGTCTTCTCAATTTAAACGTCATTAATTCGAACATACCCCTCGAGTTGCAGGAATTTTTCCCACCCCTGACTCCCGAAGGGCGCCAGCTTTTAAGAGGGAGGCCAGAGAACAAATAAGTCCCTTCTTCCCCTCATTGCAATCATTCCCAGTTTTTCCCGAGATGTGCTAGAGTCTAGACGCAAGGTAGAAGAGGAAGAACGAGTAGGTGCGAGCAGGAGTGGGGAGAAGCTCTTCCTGATCAAGGAAGACCCGCAGGTTCCCGGCTGCTCACGCGTCTGCTTCCCTAGACCCTCCCCTGCGGGATCGACATGGCACCCCGCGGGCGCAACACCCGCGGTGCGAGAGAAGCCAGAAAGGAAAGTTGACAAGACACAGATGGGGGCTCGGTCTCCTCTCCTCCGACACTGCCGCCCTGCCCCGCCCGTGACCCCTGGCTCCCGCATCCTGCTCTTCCTTCCCAGCACCCAGACCTCCTGCACCCCAGTCCCTCCTGCCATACTTCACGACGAGAGCTGAGGCCACCACATGAGATTTGGGGGTGACGAGGGCGGGGCAGGGCTGGGGGGAAGGGGAAGGAAGGCAACAGTAGCGTGGAAATACGCATTCTTTATCTTATTTGCAAAGAAGAAAAAGTCTTGCCTCCTACCTGTTCCCTGTTCCTGCTAGCTCCGGCGCGGCACAGCTGGACCATTACCTACAGGTTTCTCACTTCCGCTGCAAACACCTGGGAGCGCATCTCCCAAGCCGGCGCCCCTCCTTGCCTCGGCAGAGCCCACCAGAGCTACTTGACAGCAGAAGCCCGGCCTTTTAGAGTGGTCATTGGCTCCGAAGGGAAAGTGGGGCGGGCACGGGAGGGAATCTCACATCTCTGATTGGACCGGCCAGATGTCACTCTTACCCCAGGACCAGGGCTTGCTATGGACTGGGGTAGCTGCTAAACCCAGCTGAAAAGGGTCTCTGCAGTGCCTGGAACCAAACCTGCTGCTACTGGATCAAGGATCCCTAACAGGAGGAAAACTGGTTTGATGACTTGTCATCTGAGACCCCAAGAGGAAAGGAGGGGCCAGCCATTTCCAGAGAGCCAACACTTTCCAGAGCTTCCCTGAAGAGACCATCTGCTCTAAGTGATTTGACAGACAAAAATATCAGGGGCAGTGCCTCAGTGAAGAAGCATGAACTTTAATTAAGAATGAAGTAAAACAGAAAATATATACTTATATGAAAAAAAAAAATCACAAGAAAAAAAAAGACGTGAGGGTTTTGTTTATTTGTTTCAAATTTCCATTTTAGTCCAAAAGTAACATGGCAGTGTTTTCATGTGGAGAAAAGGTTAAATTGCTTATTCTGTAATGCTGAGACTCCCAAATGTTCCATAGTAGGAAGTTTCAAATAGGAAAGCACTGCATAATAACTGCTCAAGTAAGAATAAAGGAAGGAAATTAAGACCAAACTGCATGAAGGACTTTCCTTGAGCAGTTCATTAGGTGGCAAAACTCTTAAAATACCACCATACTGACTGATAATTAATCTCTTCCCTTACTACTCATATTAGTCCATCATTTCTTCTGTGCTCAAACCTTGAGGCTGCAGAGCATGTATAAGCCAACCCAAACCTAGGTGATCTCAAGTCTGTCTTTTAGGTGTACAGGGAGGAAAGTAAAACAACTTCGTGCCCATCTTCCATCTCTGCCATTTGTCCAGGTGGAATCAAGAAGCTATAGAATTCAAGAGACTTCTTAAATGGGAAAAATGATAGAAAGATCACAACTTGAGTTAGGGATAAGGAGGTGTCTTATTGTCGTGCCACATAATAAAACAATCTTCTCCCTCACAGGCTGCTTCCTTTTTGAAAAATAGCCAAGTTCTTCATCCACCTAAATTAAGTCGCTATCTTGACTAACTCTGAGCATATGACACAACTCCCATCCTCAAAGAGCTTACGATAAACTTGAGTCACTAGACAGCTATTAGAGAAGATGATATTGTTATTAAATGCTAAATCATGGTTGGCTATTAGCTTAGTGCTTATGGTTGTTATTACTATTAGGCCAGACTCTTCATAAAACTGGAGGAAACAAATTAGTGTATTTGAAAGTGGGAAAGGAACCCTAATGATAATTTATAGTGATCAATAGATACGATTCTTATACTGGAAACTTCCTTAATGCTAAATGAGAATAACCAAAAAACATAATGGCAAGTTTCAAAATCCTATCAGTCATGTTTCTATATAATATGCCTATTAGTCTTTCACCTCCACTCCAGGCACCCACACCAATTGTTCCACAGAACTGGACAAATCACTCATTACCTAGTACATTTACTGAACACTTATTCTGTGCCACACCTTGTGTTAGGGCTAGGAAACTAAACAAGAATAATACATCGCACTTGTTAAAGAGGGACTTGGGAAACAATTAAGATAGTAAAATAATGTAGCAAGGAGTGTGTATTTTCAACATTAACATTTTTGATTCCTAAGTATACAATATTTTGAGTCACAATGAACTTCAGCAGATCCTCTAGATTTAAGAAATAAAGAAAAGGCAGAGTATAAAGGAAAGAAAATGAGTATTGAGGTTAGCACAGGAGTTGAAATCGGAAGTGAAAAGAATTCTAAAGAAATATCTGCTATCCTCATACTTTCCTTCCTTCCTTCCTTAATTTATTAATTCATTCATTCAACAAATATTACTATTGTAAATATAGAGGTAAATGAGATAGGCAGGCTCTCATGGAGCATATTCTTTATTCTTCAAACAATGTTACTTTGTGTATTTACTGATATAATTACAGTTCTGTATGTTTGAGCATGCACATATAAGCACACATACACACAACTTGAGAACAGTATTAGGGTAATTTCTATCTGGTCATCAGGCACCTCATATATTTTCAGATAAAATAAACTCTCTCCAGGTTATGGGTTATTATCTTCGAGAGAAAACCTGACTATCTGTTCCTGGAATACATATATTCTAATATATATGAATATATCAAAAGTATCTGCTGCACAGCATTTTATATTTTCCAAATCACTTTTGGATACAATCCCCCTCATTGTTCTTAAGTAAATAGGAGAGTCATTGTTAGCCCCATTTCACAATTGAGGAAATTGAAATAGCAAAATTAATTTATTTTTTTGAAAATAAAGGTAATAAAAAAATAATTCTGCATACAATGCTTGGTATATAGAAGACTTCCAATACATACTTATTGATGAGTATATGGCTTACAAAATGAGAGAGTTTGAAGAACTTGAGAAACCACCAACTTATATTATGAAGGGAAGAATCAGGCATTATCATTTGCCCAAGGTCAAGGCAAGTATCTAGTTAGGGGCAAAGCTGAATCTAGAACCCAGATCATAGTAATATTCATTAATTATTTTTTCCACCACAATGAACAACAATAACTTTTTCTGATATCTCTTTGAGCAGAGTTCTTGCCTTTTTTCTTCCCCGAACCACACAGTCTTTTGAAGTTTTCATGACTGACTCAATGGTGTACTCATCTTCCAGCATCTATAAAAATATATGAAAGCATGCCATTTTAACTAGAAATTAAGCAGAGCATAATCAGTATGAGATGCAGTTCACTTGTAGGTTTGGGGTCCGCCTCATGAGACTGGTATCAGACTGGTGTTGAGATGTAAAAAATGCTGATAGAAACGAGTGGCCAACTAGGCAGATTGCCTCTGGCACTCATTGTCCCTAAAGTGAGGAAGAAGTGAACCACAGAAACATCAGTCTCAATCCTCTTTATCTGACAGCCTGGTATAGAAACTATTTGCAAAGCTTCAAAAGAAACAGTAGGAAAACTTTGCCTTGTTTCTTGGATGGCTCTGATTCCCTAATTACTCAGAGTTCCATAGCACAATTTATTAGGCATCATATTGCTGAGCCTTCGTTGGCCCTATTATTGAATTTTTCTGCCATCTCCTCCTTCTTCCAGTCGCATTGCCTCTTATTCTTGAAACATTCCAATTTCCTACAACCAGTGATTAAATCCCAGTGAGAGGAAAGAAAACTACAGCAACAGTACAGCTTTCCACAGCATGTATTTCTTTTTTCTCCTCTGCTCCACCCACAATTTCCTCACTTCAAAGCTTCCCAGGAGAACAGTTGCTAACATAGCCTGATATAGCAAAGAAGGGGGAGAGTAAGGGAAAAAGGGCTTTTCCAATCAAAATTTCAAGCTCAATTCAACACAGCAGAAAGACGTCGGAGGCTCTGCCCACTAGATTGAAGACAGTCATGCTAAACCCAGCCTGCAGCATCTCAGAGAAGATCACATCAGCCCACTGACCTAGCTTTTATATAGCCAATTGGGAACATAGGCAAAGGGATGCACGAGCACGAGCGCGCGCACGCACCACGCCCCTTCACCCCTCCCCAACCCCCACCCTAACACACACACAGTCAGTGTCACATGGCAGAAAGAAGAGTTTTTAAATACTAAATTCTGGAAATACAGTCAACAGTAGCAGCTTGCTACTTAGAGCCACTGCAATCTTTTTGGAGATTAAGAATAACATTAGAATTCCTTTTGTTTAGTGACTGCTGTGAACCAAAAGGGCAGTTTTACAGAAAAACAACATGCTAATATTGCAAGCATATCTTCACACAGATTCCATCGTTTTACAATAGAATCCACTATGTCTCTTTAATATTACTCAATTTGCATAATAGGAATTTATATGAAATACAACAAAAGGGCATTTTAGTAGTTCATAGTAAATATGTCCTTTAAATTCTTTGAACTCATGAAACTCATAAGGAGGAGCCAATACTCAATTCAATTGTTAAATTGTAGCTTCCGTCTCTGTTATTCATCAGGAGTAGGCAGTCAGATATAATTATGAACTCCCACTGTCAACCCTAATTAATGTCTTTTCTCTTCTTTCCTAACTGTCATTATAGATATAGAAAATTTTATTTTCCTCACTATGTCCTTGAAATGATGGTTACCTTCAGCATCTGGAGTAGACATAGGATGGGACATAAGACCTTTGTTCTACTCTAAACTAGTAACTTGCTGCGAAGACAGAAATAGAACTTTAAACCTGTTTTCTATGCTATAAAATAAGGGACATAGCTATACAATAAAAAACTATTGGCTAAGAATATGATATCAGCATCTTTATATGAGATCATCTACCTACATATATGTCCTAACCTCAAAACAACTGAAAGAAGCAAGAGGAGAGAAACAGAGGAAAGAATATGTCTATTTCATCCAAATTTATTGACTTAAAGTTATTCATATTATCCCCTTCTTATGGGCTTAATATCTATTGGATCTGTATTTACAATCTTCATTCCCAATATTCAAAAATTGTGAGTTTTTTCTCTTGTCAGTTTTCCAGTGTTTAGGAATTTTATTAATCGTTTCAAATATCAATTTCGGCTTCATTATTTGTCTCTAATGTATTTTCGGTTTGTATTTTATTAATTTCTGCTTTTATCTCTATTATTTCCTTCCTCTTATTTTATTTAGCTTTGATTTGTTCTTTTTCTTTGTTCTTAAGATGGAAGTATATGTCTTGATTTTTCACCCTTTTTTCTTTTTTAATATTTGCTTTTAAGGCTATAATATTTTTTTAAGTAGTGCTTTAATGTTTCTGACAAGTTTTGGTATGTCTTATCTTCATTGTTATTCAGTTCAAATATTTTCTAATGTCTGTTTTTGTTTTTGTTTTTTGATCCAAAGATAATTCAAAAGCACATTGCTTAATTTATAGTCACTTTGGGTTTTTCTACTTATCTGTTTGAAAATTTTAATTTAATTTTATTGTTGTCAGAAAAATACTCTAAAAGAATTTCAACTTTTTTTGATGCTTTGTTTATACTGAAAAATTTGCATCTTTGGTAAATGTACTCAAAAAGAATGTAGAAGTTCAGTGTCTGGTAATAGAGAAATAACTACTATTAAACCATCCACCCATATAGATACAAACTATATGCTCTATGCTCTGGCAAGAGCAAAAAGAAAAAAAACTACTTGAGAGCACTAGAGCATAACCAAAAGCAGGAAGAAACTGAAGCAGTGTCTATGTGTGGAATAAAAAAAATGGGAGTGGGTAAGCTACCTATTTTATACAGCTTTTGTCTTAAGGAAAGTTTCCAAAGAGGAAAAAAAAAAAAAAATCTGGCTTGAAGAACCAGAGGACAAAGTTCTGGATAATGACAGGAAAAAAAAAAAATGAGACAGAAATCCTGGAGAGATCCAGAAAGGAAGAGTCCTCAATTCAAACTATAAACTCTACCTAAATCTTAAACTGACTCCTGAACATATACACAGCACACACTCCAAGCAGCCCAGATAAGGCTAAAAGAACTGTAGTGGGCTGAGTAATGGCCTCTCACCATCTGGAACCTGTGAATGTTACCTTATATGGCAAAGTCTTTGCAGATGTGATTAAGGATCTTGAGACAGGGAGATTATAATGGATTATCCATCTGGGTCCTCACATGAATTCTTATAAGAGAAAGGCAGAATGAAATTTTACTATACACAGAGCAGAAGGTGATGCAAAGATAGAACAGAGAGAGCTTTGAGGGTTTGGGCCTTAAAAATTGAAGTGATGCAGCCATATGCTAAGGAATCCCCAGAGCCACCAGAATTTGGAAAAAGCAAGGAACACGGAGCCTCTAACAGTAGGGTAGCCATGCTGACACTTTGAGTTTGACCTAATGATACTGATTGGACATCCTGAACTCCAGAAGTGTAAGAAAAATACACTTTCGTTGTTTTAAGACATTTTGTTGATTTAGGTAAGAAGACAAAATTTTGTTTTGTTGTGATAATTTATTACAGCAGCCATAAGAAACTAGTGCAATAACTTAACAGAGATTTCAACTACTCCTTGCCAAAGGAGAAGCAGAGTTTAGAGCTTGAGTGCAGCCACATTAACTGCCTTCTAAAACAAACAAATAAAACATGTTAATACTCTTCAAAAAACAACAGAACCTAGAATCTTTACAATGAACTATTACTATGTCTAGGTGATAATCTAAAATTACTAGACATATTTAACTCCTGCTACCCTCCTCAAAAAAAAAAAAATTACTAATACTTAAGAGTAAATGTAGATATTGAATTAGCAGACAAGAATTTTTTAAATTGCTATTATAACTATGTTCAAAGGTAAAAAATAAAATTTATCTATAATCGATATTTTCCTCAATAAATTTTCTGCACACAAATTTTCATCCTAGAAGTGGTTTCCTTGGTAACCAAACACAATGTAATAAATCATGCATGCTCATTGTAGAAAGTATGAAAAGCTAGGAGACGTAATAGTTGGAAAGAAATCTACCCAGAAATTGGCAAATTATTGTTTAATATTACTAGTTGACTGGGCTTTTGTAACTACAAATTTTCCCTAAATTTTCATGGATATTCCAATTAAAGGTTAACTAATTTTAATTACAACCGAAAATATTGTTTTCTCCTTCACACTTTTCTTCCTTCTTTTCAGCAATTATGGTTTATATCTCTCAAATTTTAATATCCATTTTTCCAGACTTCCCCTTATTATAAAAATATGTTCAAGACGCTCTCATGAAAAATTATTCTGCCCCTGCATTTTCCTCTAAGTACAGTATGAGAACCTGAGAATTGAAAATTTACCACTGTGGCCCTCATATGTCCTTCTCTCCTGGTTTTCTTCCTAATTCTCTAAAAACTCTAAAGCTCTTTTCCCAAATTTTTCTTCTTGCTCTCTTTTTTTTCTCTCTCTCCCTCTCTCTCTCTTCTTTTCTTCACCTCTCTTTCTCTCTCCATTAATTTTATGAAAAATTGTACACCTGGTTCTTAACTCTTATCATTTTCCCTTTTCTCGTGTGATATTATACATTCTTCTGGTTCCAACTTCCTTTTCTAAGATAATTTTCCTAAATCTCCAAACTTGAATCTACTTTACATTACAGATGCATAAATCCATTTCTCTAGTAAATTTTTCTACTTGGAGGATTCAAAATCATATCAAACTCAAAATATCCAAAATTGAAATAATTACCTTGGTACAAGTTATAAAGAAACATTATAAATACAGAACCTGTATATTTCTGAAAGAGTAAAAGGAAATAGACATGATGTTTAGGTAGACTCTTAAAGGAAGAATTGTTCAAGGCATGCTTAAGACCTGAGATATTTGATTGTGGTTAAAACATAAGCGCGAAGAGAATGAAAAATAGGTTAAAAACACTATGGCCTCCTCACTATTCCTCAGATGAATGAGACATGGTTCAATGTAGGAACTTTACACATAATTATGATACTGTAATATTTTATTGTAACCATTTGCTGATATATCTCTTCATTGCAAATAAAAAGCTCCTTGAGGGCTAGAACTATATTTGGTTGACTGGAAATCTTGGAAAGAAATAAAAATAAGTTACTTTCCTCTACTTTCTGCTACATATTATCTGAGAAACCTTCAGAAAAGTTGCCATATGAATCTGAACTTTAAACACAAACAGAAATTAACTAGATAAAGGGTAAGGAATAGTAGAGATACAGTTTTATAGTTAAGAAAATGCAATTTTTTTAGTTTGCTTGTATTTTAAATGTAAAGCATAGATTTTTTTTTGCAATCACATTAACAGTTACCATAGAAAGAACATCTCTATCACTTTTTATTTTAATGAGTTCTTAACTTGAAGGTTAATTGTGAGAAATATGGCAGTTTGTTGATAAAAGCAAAGAAAATTATAAATCCACCTAGACAAGTAGAGAATATGTAAAATTTAAATTTTGGGACCCTAAATTTTTGCTATTTCTGAAGAAAATGAGGTCACGAATGTCATTCTATTAGTTCCATCACCCTTCATTTGAATATTCAGTAATAATATGAGGAATACATAGCACAAGTATCTCATCACACGGGGAAAGTACAAAGCATAGCTAAAGAGGAAAGCATTAACTACTGACAGTAAATCTGAGCATTTAGTCACCATCTAATTATTGAATGAGAAACTCTGCTTAAAAAAAATTTTTACTTTAAACTTCATGTGGATATAATTATTTCCTCCCACCACCACCCCTAAATCTATACCATTTGATATTGAGATAAAATTGACTCAAGCCTGGACTACTTGCCTACTAGTTTTCTACCTTGGGGGGGCGGGGGGGCAGGGAGTTGATTTATATATTTTTAGACATATGTCATATATTTTTGATATACATGTATCTGTCAGCCACATATATGTGATTATGATAAGCTATAAGCTGACTGAATGCCTGAATTTTTTTTCCATTTGGATATTGCTTTTTACAATCTTTATTAGTCACTCTAGGTTAAGTTGGTAGTTCTTATACTATCAAGAATTCCTCTGTTGACTAACAGATTTCTAGTGTGAACTCAAAGAAATAAGACCTAAGTCAGGTCAGTTTGAAGAAGAAAAAGAAACTACAGTGGTTCATTTGGACTGTAGGCTTGCAGACGATAGGAGAGGCTGGAGTTTTTCATGTGTTTCACAATTCTCTGTAAAGGATGTTGGTAGCATTTGACAGAATTGTTGGGAAATGTGGTGTTGTTGGAGCTAGAGATCCACCACCTAGGACACCTTCTCACTTTGACAGTCCTGTCCCATTTAAACCCTCCCCTATTTTAAATTCTCTAACTAACACCTTGATTTCCATCTCTTTTCCATTAGGAATGGTCTAGCTCCTCCCTACCTCTCTGACCTCATCTCAGATCACTCACCTCTTTGCTTAAGAAAGCCATGTTGACCTTAATTCTATACATCAAATGTGCCAAACTCAGTTGCTATTCTTTTTTTTCTAAAAGGCTCATTTGGCTCTTTATATGATTGAATTTCATGACTTTTCATGTCTAATCTTAAATGTCACCTCTCAGAAAAGATTTCGTGATGATGCTACTGGGCAGAGGTGCACAGGCTGCTGCATGTTGCAGCATGAACAACTTCTCATAGGCCATAAACTGAATCTCTGCTGACCCTAACAACACTGTAAAACTAACCCATAAGTTTTGACCAGGTGCAAAAAAATTGAAAACTTTCTATAAGTCTCATTTTAACTTTTTTTTTTAATTCCTCCTTTCTCCTTTTGTGATCACACTAAATTTCATCAGCAATGATTTCTGCAACATGAAATGCCAATTAGTTTGGATTATTTTCCTAATGTTCAATAAAATGCTCAAGCCCAAAATCTCGAAGTCATCCTCCATTCTTTCTTTTTTCTCACTCACCTACCTACTCCATTAATAATTCCTATTAATCATATTCGAGACTATATTCTAATGTATCACAATGCTGTCAATCTGATCAAAGCTACCCTTATCTTTTTCTAAGCCTTGTGCAATAACCTGCTAATTGGTCTCCCTCCTCCACTCCAAATTATTTGCTACATCATCCAGAATGATCATTTAGAAGCAGAAATCAGTTTAGATCACTTACCCATTAAATACTCTTTAACATCTTACATTACAGTTCGAAAGTCCAACTCTTTCCATTACAAATAATCTGGTTCCTCCCTACCTCTCTGACTTGGTATTTAAATGTTTACTTGTATATCTTATTTCTCTCTATGTAGAAAGTACACTACATGAGGAAGGACCTGGTTTATCTTATTCACTGCTGTCTCTCCAGTGCTAGAACAGTGCATGACACACACTACACACTTAAATATTTTAGAATAAATGAGTAACAATTATGATGCTTGTCTACTTTTTAAAAATATCCATGGCAGACAGTAAAGTAATCAATGAACACTGTTGGTGAGCACTCACACAATCACAGACTGACAGCTCCCTCTGGATGTGCTGTCCTGTAGAGTTGTCCATCTGGACTCTCCACAGCAGGCTGCTGGTTTTGCTCCTTAGGCTGTTGGTGGACTCAAGAGAGTGTTAATACTCCACTGATGCAGACAGTTCATCTAAGAAAAGCTTTCGATGCTTTCATATTAAACAACCTGGTGTTTTATTTACAAATAGTGGTAATTTATTATTTATTTCAAGTAATCGAAATGCCCTCATAATCTTTGCTTATGTATCCAAACTTTTATTCCCCTACATACACTAAACTTCCTGAACTTAGAGTAAGCATGGACTTTACTTCTGAGAAGGAAAGAAAGAGCTGAAAAGTTACTCAATTAAACCATAAACTGATCAGATTAAGCAGCGGGATAACAAGATTTGAGTCCAGAGATGCTAACTCTAATATATTTCTGTTATATATTTGTGAAAAAACATTTCTTGAAATATACTAACTTATTTAGAGAAAAACAGTTTTTTAGGAAAATAAAACAATATTGCTTTGCTACAAAGAAATGGGCATTTTCAGAAGAATATAAACCTGCAGACTGAGAGACTTATCTTGCTAGGATAGTGCATATGGAGGCTTTGCCGTGTATTTTCCAATAGTTTCATTTTTTAAAATTTTTTATTTGAGTAAAATACACATAAAACAAAAATTAAACATCATAAACATTTTTTTAGTATATGTGTTGCTGAAGCAAGCAATATTAAACATTTTTTTAAGTACACAGTTGAGTTATAAGAAGTACTTTCACATTGTTTTGCAACCATAAACCACTTTCCATCTTCAGAACTCTTTTCATCTTGAAAAACAGAAACTTTGTATCCATTAAAGAGAAACTCCCCATCCCCCCATCTCCCCACAGCTCTTGGCAATCATCATTCTACTTTCTGTCTATGAGTTTGACTAATCTGGGTACCTCATATAAGTGAAATCATACATTATTTGGCTTATTTACCCAAGCATAACATCCTTGAGTTTCATCCACATTATAGCATGGGTCAGAACTCGCTTGCTTCCTTTTTAAAAAACATTTTATTTTTCAATTACAGTTGACATACAATATTATATTAGTTTCTGGTATATAAGATAGTGATTAGGCATTTATATACCTTATGAAATGATCACCTCAATAAGTCTGGTAAGTATGTGGCACCGTACATTGTTATTACAATATTATTGACTATACTTCCTGTGCTGTACTTTACATCGCTGTGACTATTTCTATAACTGGCAATTTGTACACCTTAGTCCCTATCACGTTTTTCACCCATCCCCTTAACCCCCCTTTTATCTGGCGACCATTCTTTTAAATAGAATACTTTATGTATCCACAATCTAGGAAAAAAAGAAATAGAATCAAATCAAATCTTAAAGATTTTAGTACATATGTTCCATAACTGTATCAATTTCGATTCTATACTACATGTATTGTAGGACTGAGTAAATGAAAACATTAGATGATATTGTTGGCAGTAAGGATCCGTACTATGAAAGAAGGAAATGAGAATATGGAATGGGGAAATGGCAAAGAATAACCTTGTGGTATGGCATTGAAATTAGAAATGTCATTATAAATTTATTATTTCTGACTGTTGATTCTAGAAGCAATGACATCTTGGCGGCAATCTAGAGTGAGATGTGGCATACGGGAAACAAAGAATCAAACATAAGAGAGAAACACAGGAGATTTCTAGAGTCAGTGCAAAAGAAGGACAAGGAAGCCAGCTGTGCAGTAAGCTTGGGTGGTACTGAGTCCTGCTTAAAGTGAGGCAAATGAGGATTCCAGAAGGAATGCCCTTCCAAAAAAGTTATCACATAAATGCAACATGAACATATACTGTATAAATATAATGTATCTATATAAATGTATCAAAACTATATAAAATATTTATTCCAGGAGAAAAACATGTTATTCATCTAAGAAAATGATGGCATCATAGAACAGAAGCTTCCACTTAGTAAAAATTTTGGATAAATGCTTTTAAAGGAAGAGGGAGGAATGCTA
Source organism: Pteropus alecto (assembly GCF_000325575.1). Lineage (NCBI taxonomy): Eukaryota > Metazoa > Chordata > Mammalia > Chiroptera > Pteropodidae > Pteropus > Pteropus alecto. Next base: position 7,246,492 of record NW_006439717.1, read on the forward strand.
GAGGAAACTTAAGAGAGTTTAATCTTCATCTTTAGATCTTTAGATGTTTTTAAAATCACATGTAGACAATAGGTGATTTGTAGAATAAACATACAATTTATGATTGTGGGGATAAATACCAGAAAAAGTAATAAGAACAGTTAAAAGTGTTTGCCTTAGGGAAACAGATATTGGGAGTGACAAGGGGTCAATATTTATTTATATTTATTAATATTAATGACTTTTTAAAAGGTTGGTACCTCCAATTAAGACACTGGTCCTGAAAAGGTGAAATATTTGAGGAGTTAGGTTAGAGACTATCACAGAATAATCTGATGGTCTCCTTCTAGAAATACTTTCCTAGGATGATACTTTAGGAATCCTTTGTCCTTTTCTCTATTATGCCCCACTTCCTTTGTCTGCCAGCCCACTTCCTTTGCTATGACTTTATCACTGTGGATCAAGAAGCATATTTATAACCTTATCTCTTCTGGTTCTAGCTAAGTAAACACAAAACATTGGAGATTTGTTAGAGATATTCAGTGCTAATAACTATAATGCAATAGGTGTAAAAAGTCATAGCATAAGAAATACTTCAAAAGTCTTAAGACTTAAAATTGCGTCTTGATCTTAACTAGAATGCAAATAAAATACCTCATCTTGGCACTGAGCTATCACTGAACCATATCTTGACTTTCTTTTTTAAGAGTCAGACCCACTTTTCTGTTTATTTGCAAGGACAAAGGAAATATCATTTTAGAAATACAGGTCTCATAAAGTATACTATTTATATATCTTGCCAAGGGAAGAAAATTTCAAAGATGAACATCTGGTGGTCAAAAAAAATGGATTAATATAAAGAGGTCAAGAAAAGTGAAATCAAGGCTAAAACAGGGATTTTCAGGCAGGAGAGAGAGATAGAGGAATTGGGTACATCACCTGTTCGTTTTCAACCTCAGGAAGCTTCATGGGTGAAATCAGAAACTGGTCCTTCATACATGGAGAGAATGGAGAGGCTGACGAAAGAGGCATGCAACTACAGAATGGCAGGTGGCAGCTTTACTAAGCAAGGGAATTTACATGCAAGGTTTGTCTTAGGCGGCCACAGGATGAGTAGATTTTCACCTGTACTTTCCATAATCTTAAACCCCTTAACTGGGTTTAGTCACATACTGGGTCCAGATGATCTCAACAACACATTACTCTCTCAAGGATATGTCCTTGAAAACAACTCCTACTGTGGGCACAGCAGGCTGAATGTACGTTCTGAGTACATGGGAGGTGTGAGCAGCCTCCAGTTGCCTGAGTCTAACTAGAGAGTCAACTGGTGACCTCTTCTATCATCACCATAGAGGCAAAATATTAGAAACGTTAGAAATTTTAAGTATCAAAGTATAAACATAACTTGAAAAGGTATCTTCAATTTTATTATTATTTTTATTTTTTTTATTCATAGTATTTCATTTATTTTGTAAAATCAATTAAATACTGTATGCTCCTCAAAAATATATCCAGGTAATAAATTTTTTAAAAATAGAAAAAAAAACTGTTATAAAAAGTAAGCCACAAAAGGTATTTGGATCAGAAGCAAATAATAGCAACAAAAGTAGTAGAAGTCAGAAGCTTTAAACATCAAGAATGAACTAAAATTGGTTGAAAGACAATTTTCAATGTGTAGGCAACCACCAAAGAATAAAACAAGATGTATACTTTCCAAATCTTTAAAGAGATCTTTCCAGGAAAAGATTAAAAAATTAAATCTATAGCTCATTTGACATCTTTCCTTTTAACCTTGTCTTGTCTTGGAATTACTTTGAGGCATTATTGTTAAATGGTTAAGCCAAAATTTTCAAATATAATAAAATATAGCAGGAGCCAAGCAACTTGACATAAAGAAACAATGAGTGCTCAGATTTAACTCACCGGGGGCAGCCCCTACATGCCAGGTTCCTTTTGAGGCAGGATTCCTCACAAATTTTTTAAGATTGGTATCATTATCTTCATTTTTACACATGATGAGACTGAAACTTGGAGAAAGCAATAGCTTCCCCCAGGGCATAAATCTAATGAGTGTCAGAGCTGTGGTTCAAATCCAGATATTAGGACTCCAAATGCACCATTCTCTCAATTACTTCATGCTGCTTTCCTACAGTTTACTCAAGTTCAACAGTGCTCAAGTTCAACAAGTCGCTTTTTTCTTTCCTTCTTTGTTGTGTTAACTTTCCTGCTCTTATTTATGCAAAGAATCAAATCAACACAATAACATGTGTATTATGCCTTAAAAATAGGATGTCCCCACTTACAAGATGGAGTAGCACAAATTTGTATTCTATCAAGCCTCAGGCATCAATCTCAACAGAAGTGAAAAAGGAGGACAACTCTAGCTGCTTCTAAATTTCCCTTACATTCTAGGAGCAGTGCCAAGTGAAATTTTGCAGCTTAAACAGAAACAAAACAAAACAACAAAAAACCTTTGTGCATTCGATCTACTAAGCACACACTCACAAACTTTTCCATTATTTATAAGTATTTCCAATTGTAACCAAGTGATTTCCCATTTTATTCTGAAAATCCCAGTTACATAAATTTTAAATTGTTTCTCAGACGTTGAGAACACAAGACAAATGAGACAAATATCCACTTTTCTCTCAAAAGCAAAATAAAAAACAAATAAACAAAAAATTTTCAAATCATCAGTACATAGAAGTTTCTCTAGGTAAACTCCAAGTTTCTGTGGAGCCATTGGGTGTGATGGAACAGAAGAGCAGTGCTGCCTGAACAGACTCTCCTATTCTCCTTGCCATCCATCTAATCTAACCATCCTAAATAGAAGGTTAGGATATTGGACAAAACAGGTGCTTGAATTGTGGTACAGTTTTTCCATTGCGAACATTAATTCTCAACTCTATTAAGGAATTTAGACCAAAAAAATTACCTACCATACGTTTATTATATTGGAGAATTCAAAAGCCCCAAATTTACCACAACTAAGAGGAAAAGTACATTGACTTGCTGCCAAAAAGTTATATATAGTATCTGAGCAGACTAATGGTAATGAGGTAGTCCTATCTTATTAATGCTTTTCCATTTGTATGCTAAACTGGTTACATTTTCAGAAACTACATGTGTCTCCCAAGTCAGACATGTATTTACCCAATAATATGGCTAACGCAGATGATTCTTTGTGCATATGCACTAGGAACAATAAGAACAAAAATGACTACATGAACACATGTAAAAACCAGGCCCTTACAACTTCATGCTCCTGTGTAACTTCTTTAGTGTTAAAGAGTTCATTTTCTCTCTTTTCCTAAGAAAGAGAGGCAAAGAAAAGCTAAATTGATGGCTAATAACTGTTCTCAACCTTACTGCAAAATGCTCACTAGTACAATACTGTGCCCTTTTAAGTTTTCCTTTGTGTTAGTAATCACCAACTGAGAGAGTCCATAATATAGTAATTTCAGAGAGCAAATCCCCATTTTTGTGTAGCAAGATGCTCTCAGACCAGTTATATGCTTTATGAGAAATATATTTTAAAATACAGTATGTCCTAAATCCTGGAGTTTCTTACCACCCCTACTACTAACTACCACTTTACACAAGATATAGGCAGTTGTGGCTTGAGAACTACCTCTGGCTTTCTGCCTCTTCTTGGCCCTCTGCCATCGTTTTGCCACTCAGCGGGAAGACGAACAATACTTTCACAATGTTTATACCCTTCCTCTGCTCAAAGATCTCCTAATAACTTTCCAGCTCTCAGAAAGAAAGCATAAACTTTTCCCCACGGCCTGAACAGCCCTAAATTATCTGGTCTTAGTTTATCTCTAAGTGAATCCAAGAGGAGACATACATGATCAGACACAGGGTATAGGCTGTAAAATACTCCCAGGAAACAGATCTATGAAAGAAATTAGGGTTTTAGTTTTGATAATAAATTTGTTTCTCTCAGAATAAGGAAGAAAAGAAATGAGCATATATAGGTTCAAAAAATAAAAGAAAGAAGAAAAGGAAAGTTTCTAAAGCAGAGATCAAAAACTTTTCTATACATATAACTGAAACTAAGGTATATTGTGCGCGTTAAAGAAATTTTGGTTATTCATTTGGAAATGATTTATTTTTGCATAATTTCAATGTAAGCTTGCTTGGCCATGCCAAGCTGAAAGAAAAAAATATCACTCACTTTGCTTTCATTGAAGGAGTTATAGAAAGTACTGGTATTCACTTTGCATTTATATTTTCTGTGGGTTTGGTTTTTAATAGAAGTCAATTATAAATACATACATACATACATACATACATACATACATACATACATACATATTTAAAAATTAAAGGAGACTATACTAGAGAACTATATATCAAAATATAAAAATTAAAACAGTAGTTGAACAATTTTAGAAAATTTAAATATATTTAGAAGATAAGAGTCCAACTAGTAGAAGACTCAAACTTCTTCACAGTAGAGGAATGCGTTCTTCAACTACTTCGAACCTACAGTCATCTAATTTCTAGTTGAAAATTTTTAGCGAGAAGGGACTATTTTTATCTTTCTTCCATTACAATTCTAATGAATAAAAAAGTCTTTATATTGAGTCAAATATCTCTTAATAATTTTCACTTACTGGTTCCAGATTTGTCTTCTTGATTGATAGAGAATAAATATATTTTTTTCTACCTGGCATTGCTTTATATATTTAAATACAACTGGCATTTCTCTTGCATATTCTCTCTTCTATGTAAGTCAAACCATTTCTAAGTCCTTCAGTGCATTTTCACATTAGATGGTTTCCATTTCCTTACCATATCACTTAATTCCTTTGGAGATACCATCATTTGCAAATGTTTTATTAAAATATCACATTACACACTAAACACAACGCCCCAGGTGTATCATGACCACTGAAGATTAAAAATATTTTGCCTTTTCCAGTCTATACAATATCTTAATAGCCATGAGATATTTATATTAATTTCTAGTCAAGTAAAACTCCCTTTTTTTCATATTAACATCTATGAAGTCAAGTACCTCCCACATTATACTTTATTTTTTAAATTAAAAATTGTTAGTTTTCATTCAAATGCACAATTTTAATCTTTCTTAAATATCACATTGTTATTTGTAGTCTTTTGAACTGTTGAGTTCTTGGACACTTCTCTGGAATCTTGATTGTATTATCAATTATATTATATTTCTCGTCCAGTTTTGTTTGATTAACAGATTTCACAAGATAGCTTGTGTTCCTATGTTATTGATATGATGTTAAATAGAAGAAGATCCTCTAAGGTATATCTTACTAGGAAATATTTGAAAACAATTGTTCATCTATTTTAAAAATTCTTCTATCTGTAATTGCCATCACTCTAGGGATATTTCTTAACAATATCTTGAAATATTTTGTTAAAAATTTTGATGAAGGTGATATATATATGTATATTTCTCCTGCGTTAGCAATTTATATATCTCAATCCCCTAAAAAAAGCATAATTTAGGTTAATTCACATTCAGAAAATCCATTCTCTAAGTAAATAATACTTTTCATTCTAAGGTCTCACAAATCAATTATCCTGAATTTCCTGTTCTTTTCCTGGATGTCTTAGTCTAGTCTAATTCCATTATTAGCAGAAGAGAGTTCATGTGTGTGCACATGCACACACACATGTGTAAAAGACAGAGTAATTTGAATCTGTTAACGCCATTTTAAAATCCATGCTTCGATCCTAAAAGACTGAGTATATTTCCTGGTTTAAGAACTACTTCAGAATCAATAATATAATTGAACCTACACTCCTGTGGATAAAAAGACACCAGGAAGAATCATTTTAGGTGCTTGGGACTGATGAAGTACACACTGAATGTTTTGTAAACAGTGTTATAGCAAGTTTTTGACATCATACAGACCAATTAAAACAATCATTGCTAAGTAGAATCAACTTAACAACTGTCACAGATGTTTGTGTGAAAATTTTAGACATTTTCAAAGTAAGGTTTTACTTTTACATAGAAAAATATGTTTTAAACAATAATAAAGATATTTTAGACTAGGAAGCTTTTTTTTAGACTAGGAAACTTCATTCCGTTGACTTCATGTAATCTCACATTTAGAATATAGCTTAAACAAAAGAAAATGGAGGTTTTTTCCTTCCCTGGGAAGTATCAGTTTGGCATGATAGATTAGGTCAGGTTGCTTTGAAAAACATGCTTCAAAAGCTTCTAAATTATAATCGATCAAATAATTGATTAGCATTTTGTTCAAAATCAAACTCAGCTACACTGGTACCTAGCATGTAGCAAGAAGAACATCCTTACACAAAAAGAATCACCTATACTTACAGAAAAGAAATAGCCTAAAGGGCCCACCACTCTGCACAGAGAGAAGTTAGTGTGGGGGTGTGGGGGTCCATGCTGGGCCAGGAGTTACAGAAACAGCAGCTGGAAGATTAGTGAGTGAGGCCTACTCACAAGTGATAGCCATTGGGTGGGTGCCATTCCTTCTGTCCATCATCTTGTCCCTCACCAGAACCCTCTTCAGCAGGCTTTGCAGGAGGTAGGAAGAGCCATTGCAGTACTCACAGATTTGGAAGTTGATTATGTGACCCTGGCTGCAGACTCCAAAATTGCAGAGAATGTAACCTCCATAACCTCCCCACAGCTGATATCAGTGCCTGGCAGAGGATGCGCTGATAAGTGTTTGTTGAAGGGATCAGCTGGGGTATCTTCATGCTGAGTTAACAATAATCCTATTCCACATTTATAATCTTTCTGCTCTAATTTTCTTTTTAAAAATTAAATATTATTAATATTAGTAGATGACATTTGTTGAATGGTATGAACCAAATACTGTTCTAAGCACGTCACACAAATTAATTCATTTGCTTAAGCAAATTAAGTAAGCATTCTTAGCTCTTCTCCCATTGCACATTTTACAACCTAAATTTCACTCTCAGATGTTGCTGCTTTGAACACAAAATATTCTCCACTTGAAAGTACTTCAATTTGCCCAACTTCTCATTAAGGGCCTAAATCGGCTCTGCTCTAGCAACCGTCTTTCTTTAATGTGCCGATATTGAGCGAGTGATATAAAAATTCAGACATTAATCAAAAGGAATGCTAACAAACAAATTTTGTTTGTTAAATATGTTGTTTAGAGATTTTAGGTTTTGAGTATATGAAATGGCCACCCAAAAGAATCACGCTTACTACCAGGTAAATTCCAGACTTTTTAAATGGTTTTTACAAGGCTTCTCATGGTCTAATCTCTGCCTTCTAATCAGTCTCATTCCCTTGCACGTCCCATTCCTGAAAACACCATGCTAGTTCATGTTTCCATGTTTCCTTAGCTGCTACATTGCTTATTGCACCCTAAACTGACATCCTTGACCATTTCCCCAGACTTTAGCATGGTAATGTGTTTGGCACCCATAAACATTTAGCTGATAAATGAGGGAATAGATAAAAAAAGATTCATTGTGGGATAACAATGTACATTCTCTTCAATTCTTGTTAGCATAAATGTTAACATGTTTTACTAGATAAAGTATAATAAAAATCTTTCTTCAGCCCCAACAGTATTTTTTTAACAGTTTTCCCAAGGCATCTTTCAATTTCATCTTCCTGATACTCTCTTAACTCTCTAAAGGCTAGATCAGTTAAAATGTTTGACATGAAAAAGGTTTAGAAAGAAAAGAAGTAACAGCAAATATGTTCCCAAGGTCCCTTTGTGAACACTTACTCCATGCTCTGCTGCAGCCCAAGTGCAAGCCGGCTCTGTACTTTTAGAGTGATCCTACAGACACTTTGCTCCATCCGGTCACTAAATATATATATGACATAACAAGAGGAGTAAAAGGAAGATTTCTCTTTCTCTCATTTCTAAGCATCTACCACATTATTGCAATATATTTGCAAATACAAGACATCCCAGGAAGAAACTTTAGTTTAGTAAACATTGAGAAACATTTGGAATAATTTTAGCTTAATAACTTACATAAGCCTAGATCAACATCTAAAGACTCTTAAAGGTCAAACTGTAATTCCTCATGTGAAATACAGTAATAATATGTTTGGCAAATTTCAAGAACCAGACATCAGTGTGTCAAATTTTTTCCAGACTTTTCATTTTTTTCCTCGATCCTAACTTTACCTTCTCCACACATCAAACAGATTGACTTCCAAAGCACAGCGCTGATCATGTCATTTCTTGGCTTAAAAGCTTTTAGTAGAACCTCATTACTATGAAATAATGTACTAGCTAGCCGTGTGGTACTCAAACGCTTCCAAAGTTCAGTTAAACTTATCTTCCCAGTCTTATGTGCCACCTTTCATTTACAGGTACTTTACTTTTCTAGACAAATTATTCCACTTGGTATTCTTAATTCTGCCTTTATTCTCTGCTGGATGGCTGTCCTCTGAACTGCCTAATCATTTTGCACCTTTCCTTATTGTATGTATTACATACTAGCTTATTTAACAGTCTTCTGTTGATACAGGAGCATGTGTATGTGTATAATGTTGATTAACTGTTAGCTTTTTGTAGACATGTTTTTTGTTTATATCCTCCACAACACAGAATATTACAAGTAGCAATACTCAATAAATGTGCATTTAATAAAAGAGTAAATGACTGTATTTCCTAATGAAATCACCATTCTGATTAGACACGAAGATTTTTCAGTCTCACAGTTATCATCCACCTGTTGCTTGTTATCTACCAGTCAGATCGAAGAAAAATGAGACAAAACAATCCCCTCTCTTGCAGAGTAGCGCCACCTTCTGACATTACATTTTGCCTGCGCTGTTTTTTCAACTTAATGTGACTATTCAAACCCTCAGAAAGGGAAACATTATTTTCACATATTTTCATAACTATTACAAACTGTGCCGACAGTTTGAAAACATAGACTCAGATAATTCACTTTCTGCGCCAGAAACTTCCAAATCATGGCAATTTTAGAAATGGCCTATAGAACGCATTGCAGATTCAATTGTGAGTCATTTACTCTCTAAACTCACAGGGATACATTTGCATATTTGAAAGTCAGGCCCATTCTAAGAGACTAACAAAGGTGTATTCATGAAAATGAGAGAGTCCATTCCACTCTCTTGAATTCTCAGAGAGGCTTAAAATGTGTGCTTTTATTTCCAAAACATGATTCATTACCTTAAAATATACGTACTGACTTCTCCTCTTATAGTGTTGCTAGGCCAAGCTACTACTTTGCATATTGCTTTTGAGATGGAAGAATTGATCTTTTCATAAAGATTGCATATAGTTGATATATCTATGCGTAATTGGGTTTGGACTGGGAAATTCTTCCAAGGGCCCTTTCATATGTGCAAATGTAAAGTCAATCTTATTCTAGAAAAGAGAATTTCTGTATACTGAAGTACAAAATGCTCTGCATAATATCTCTTCTATATGTCTGGACTCAGAGTCAGGAGGTCCTAATGGAAAGGAACAAGATCATGGAAGGGAAACCTGTCCCTGCCACTGAATGGCAAGTCTGAGGAGTAGAACGGTGATGGCGGATCCCTGGAGGAGGGGTACGGCACGCAGATTCTAGAAACTATTTCGTCTAGTAACTAGTAAAAGGGAGGATGGTGGGATTCCCATGCCTCCTTTCCCCAGTCTACATTGTAACTTTTTCTGTTCTCAAGGCTTTGAGTAAAACTTTAACAGTAAACTTTAAGGAATTATTGGATGGACACTAAAGAACGCTCCAGTATCCTGGAGGAATGATACTGAGGTGGCAAGCAGTGATCCATATAGAAGCCCAGAGAAGCAGCCTGAAGATGCCAAGTGATATACAGGAAGCGCTTCCTGAACATGAAAATGTTCCTGAAAGTTACCAAGAAATATTTGAGGAGAGAAACTTGCTAAAAGACACTAGCTCCTGTAAATCAAGCAAGAGAGGAAAATGCAAACTATTTTTATTTGGGTTTTAAAGAGAGGAGTGACACAGAAGACTGCAGAATTTAGAAACATTAAGTTATGAAAAGGGCCATGCATTAGCAAAATGATTCACAAAGTGTAAGAATTCATGATCAGTAATACTTTATTATTAATGTTTACTTTCAGAAGTTCACCATTATTCAGAGAAATGAGTTTGGCTTCTAGGACCGAATCATAGATTATTAATGCTGTATCTTATATATATATACACACACACACACAGATATAGATATAGATATATAGAGATCAATATAGATATAGATATAGATATATAGCTGCCTTTAAGCAACTACCGATAAATATTGATCTCTATATATCTACAACCATGTATATATACATGCATCTATATCTATATTTACTCCTGTTAGATAGATACAGTAGTTAATGGAAAGCATACTTGATCAGCCAATAACCCCAAACCTGATGTCTAAACATTGTCTCTAAAGATGTGTTTGCTTCCTACACTGGAAGAGAAACATCCATTAATTAACTGTAAAAGGCAATATGTAAAAATAAGAATAGAAATAGTCAAATAAAAAAATCAAAAATATAAATAGTCAAAGATAATGTAGACTATAATGAATTCTACAGAAAATATATATAGATAATTCTATAATTATAACTTTAAAATTAGGTCATGGATAAATAGAAATTATTTTAATAATAGAAAGCTTTTGCGTTTCACTTTCAGTTTTAAGCAATTAAATACTTTACATTTTCACTAACTTTGTTGAGGAATTATAACTGTGACATTACTCTGACATCTTAAAGTTAGCTAGTTTTAAATTAATATGCCATTTTGAGGAAGCACATTTTTACCTGCCACTCAAGTGAAAGTAGAAAACAAGGTTGTAGATACTCCATTTTTTATCTCTTAGTTTGATGTTATTCAATACTTGTTTTTTACTGATAGAGATTCTAGGGTAAAATAAACATTAAAATAGCATCTTGTTCATTCTTCACTGGTATCTTTACCATCTCTGGGCATTCTTGGCACACGTGAAGAATTTTTTATTTTACACGTTAAAAATTTCCGCTCATGTCAAACACATGACTGTCTTTCTGAATTTTTATTGCCTATATAGTTGATGTGTATTGTTTTTACTTATGCAACTTTCTCTCCTTCTTATTTTGTAATAGAATTCCTCTTTCCTTTGGGGAGCCCATTCTATGTGGTCATGTGAGTCTGGTCACTCTCCATGAAGAACAGAGGAAGGAATATGATCCAGGCCTGGCCAAAGTTCCTTCACTTTCATGAATGTTGTGACTGGTTCAGGAATAAGTACAAGACTCAAACCAGGCTAAGCAGAATCTTCTCTGAAACATTTTTTCTGGGGCTGTCAGAAAAACATCAGCCTGCAGGGGTTGTGATAGGCTGGTAGGATATGAAGTGGGTCTGTGGCAAGCCATCTAACCTACCTTAAAATATGAACCCATTCAAGAAATGAAGAGCAAAACAGAGTACTAATAGCTTCATTTAAGCTCCTAGAGCCTAGCTGTGACTAAAATATCAGTGCTTCCAGCCTTCTTGGTACATGAACCAACATATCCCCTTTTGTGAGACAGCTACTTGGAGTTGGGTTTCTGTCATTTACACTGAAAGGACTCTCGACTAATGAACTGATTTTTGAATTGCATGGCCTATGTTCCATCCGCATGCCAAGATATCCTGATACTTTATTTTAATATCTTTATCCTTGTAAGACTTACTTACTACCTATTGACTTTTGTCCTTTGTGATGCTCTCCTTATTGGACCTACACCTGATACCTGCTCTATTTAATGGGCTAGTCCAGAGCCTGGCCTCGAACCACAGTATATAATAGTTAACCATTGACAACCCCAGCTGTCTGAAGAGAGAACAGTATTCCACACAGAAGAGAATAACAGAAGCAAAACTCACTCAATTTCTATTGACTCCTAGAAAAACGAGGTTTTATTTTGTCACAACCTAAGCTAGTTAACAGAACTTCTTAGATGTTTTCTTTCTTTTGCCTAAGACCTTTAATATTTATAGCTTATTTTTCAGTCTAAGAGAATACTTCCTCACTAAATGAGTTAGATTAGTTAATCTTATTATGATGCCCATTTATTCATTCAACAATACATATTGAAATTTACTGTAAGAAGAATATTAGTCTAGGCACCAGGGATATATCAAAGAACAGGGTAACTTCTTGTCCTTAGGGGGTTTATTGTCTAGGAAAAGGAGATAGGTAATAATAAAAATAAATAAAACAAATTAAGAAAGAATAATATGCTAAATCAGGGAGTGATGGGGACACTTGTGAGATGTGGATGCTTCTTAACACTGGGTCAGGGAGGATTTTCTGATGGACACTGCATGAGTGTAGTGTGATGTGAAGAAAGTGAGGAAGGGAGGCACGAGACTGTCAGGGGAAGAGCATTCCAAGTGGGAGAAACTCCATGAGCAAAACTACTGGAGCTGCTTTGTCTTGGAACAGCAACAAAGCTGGTGTGGCTGATGCAGAATAAACTGGGATGGGGAAGTGGAAGGAGGCAAGGTTAAAAGGCTGAGCAAGAAGTCAGGGCTTTGTAGCCACTACAAAGACATTGGTTGTTACTCTGAGCAAGTAGAGAAGTCATTGAACAGTATTGGTCAGAAATGCAATAGGACCTGACCTTACATTTTTGAAAAGGTCATTCTAGTTGCTATAGAGTAAACTGACTGAATATTAAAACAAGTTTGAAAGTAGAAAGACTAGTTAATAGTTTAGTGTTGTAAGGTAAATAAGATGACAGTGGTTTGGACAGTGGTGATGATGGTAGAGTTGATGAGAAGTAGTGAGATTCTAGATGTACTTTGAACATAGACCAAGTAGGATTAGTTAATACGTTGAATATGGTAGAAGAGAAAGGGAATGGCAATGTTTTTCCCTGAGCAATGGAATAATGAAATTGCCATTTACTGAGACAAGGTGGCCTGTGGGAGGGTTGGTTTGGGGCAGGGATGTGGGAAATTAGTATTTGATTTGGACAGGTTAAGCCTGAGATGCCTGTTAGACATTCAAGTGGAAATGCCGAGTAGACAGTTAGATAATGAGTTCAGCAGAGACCCCTGGGTTAGAGGTATAAATTTGAAAGTGACATGTTGAAAGCCAGGAGTCTGGCTAAGATCACCAAGGGAGTGATGAAAGACATCTGAGTACTGAGTCATGGAGCCCTCCAATTTAAAGTTAGGAGAGATGAGTAGAAAACAACAAAAGAGATTGTGAGGAAATAGCTAATAAGAAAGAAAGGTACTGGGGAGGGGGCGTGGAAAAAGAGAAAAAGATTTTCCAGAAGCCAAGTGAAGAAAGTGAGAATGAGGAAATGTTCAATTCTATTAAATATTAGATGAGAACAGAGAATTGACCATTGTACTTAGCAATGAACTGGTCATTGGAGACACTGACAAAAGCTGTTTCAGTGAATTAAAAGCCTGATTGGCATGGGTTCAGAAAAAGACTAGGAAAAAAGGCATAGAGTCAGCAAATGTAGACAACATCTTCAAAAATGCTTTACTGGAAATGGGATTGGGAAATAGGACAGCAGCGAGAGGCATAGGTTAGAGATATTATGTACTTTATCTAATGGTAGACAGTTTTTATGCATATAGACAAGCGAGAGGCAGTTGAGAGATATTATTGTATATATATATATATATATATATATGAATGATATTGGGAAAAATCTTATAAAAGGGGGGAAATGATGATGCCATAAAGAGGAGACAGTGGCTAGATTAATGTATTTAAATTGGCATGAAATGTTGAGATTCAGTGTCCAAATGAAGAGGTTGACCTTAGATAGGATGATTCATATTGTATTCATAGTGATGGGGGAAAGACAAGTTTACCAGTAGGTTTGTAGGTATGCTGTTGTGAGCATGTTTTCCCCACTGGTTTCTTCTATTTTTTATGAAGGAGAAAAGGCCAGCAGTTGATATTCAAAAGGGAAAAGGAGGTACTGGTGGTTGGAGGAGACAGATAAATGTATAAAATAGTTATCTATGACAGTGGAAACGTAAATGTATATACTAAGAAAACAGGGTGGAGAGGTTGGGTGACATTGAGGACCCACTTGAGAATGAACTCACAATAGTGGAGGAAAGAGGAAAGAATATGCAAAAGAATGATTGTCAATATATTCCAGCACAGTATTAGGTTCATACTGTTCATACTGTCTCAAATTTACAGAGGCCCTCAGAGATTTAGCATAACTGTAGAAAGAAGGAATTACGTAGGATCCTTAACCCTGATTTCAAAGTATTGGGGGGTGGGGAGAGGCAGTGCAGCCCAAACCAGAAAATATAACAGGGCAAAAGGTAAAAATAGAACAAGAGACAAATCCAGATAAATAACCTAGATGGAATTGATGATGGGAGGCAAGAGTCATGGCAGGGATGAACATAACTTCAGATAAAAGAACATGAAACAGGAAGAAAGTCTATTTAAAGATTAGGAGTGGAGTTTGTAGGGGAGTACAACTGGGCATTGGGAACAAAATCAAAGAGAAAAAGATAAGAGATGATTGAAATCCTGGGGTGCAAAGCCAGTTATATATGGTTCAGGAATCCAGAGGTTATGTATGAAGGAGAGTATTTCTCCATAATGATTCTCTTCCCTCTCAGAAGCTACACTACTCTGTATCTTAAAGGAAGATCACTATTCCTGACTCAGAAAACAGGAGCCATCACAGAAAGATTTGTCCATCAGCACATTCTAACTATTTAAGGGGCATCGAAGTCTCCTTGGATTGCCTCCCCTGATTCCCACATCATAGATGCCACAGTTAAAACACCCTGTACATGATCTGGAGCCAAAACACTGAGATCCCTTTGGAGATTTAAAGCTTTGAATGGAAAAAGAACATCTCTAGGACTTAAATTTACTTCACTGAGCAATGATTAGTCATTTAAGTGCAAGAAGATTAATCTTCATGGTTTCCAAAGGATGAATTTTGAGAGCATGGAAAATGAATAAATTAAACAGTCAAAATGAACTTGAATCCTGGTTTCAGTTTAATTTCTCATGGGTCTCAGTTTTCTCATCTATATAAATGGGGTGATAATATTTATCAAGAAAATCATTTTGCAGATTAGATCAGATGACACATATAAAAACACCTATTGCAGTGCCTAAAAGATAGTAATTCTGCAGAAAATAGTGTATTTTTTTGCTTTTGTCTTTCTTTTTCTTTTTACTCACTCATTCTCAAACAGTTCCTTCCACTTACCTGCTTTTCTTCCTTTCCTTTTTTAGGCACTAAATTTCATTACTAAGAGGTGTTTACTGGGAACATTTTATTTAAATGTATTATTTTTTCCTTTCTTTCCATTTATCAGGGAACAAGTATTCTATTTATCACAGAATACCATTGCTTTAATTCTGACTTGCATTTAAAATTTCTTAATTACATTTGCCCCTGAAATTTAATGTAACTTCCCAGGAGTTTCCTGTTGACTCTGTTTTTCTGTTATTTTGGGGTGAATAAAGTGAGAATGCATTTCCTACAATGTATCAGGTACTTTCTTTTAAGATAACAGAAGCTTTTGGAGTAAATTTATGTATTACTTTATGAGTATCTTAGGTATCCAAAATATCTGAAGCCTGGAAAAAAAAAATAGCTGCCTTTAAGCAACTACCGAGAAAATAAACTCAGTCTCCGCTTCCTATCTACGTGATACATGTTATTTTTGCTTTGACAAAAATTTCTTGAACTCTTAAGAGCCACATCAGCTTTCTCGTCCACCTAACCTTCCATCATCTTAGAAACATCACAAGGTTGTGAAATTACCTCTTGCGACAGGATGATTAATGGCTTTTGTTGCTGATTCTGGTCTAAGGTGTCAAATTCTCTTTGTTGAAAGTCTCTCAATAGTCTGTACTTAGCTAGATTCAAATAGTTTTATTCAAGATAATAAACCATCTTAGACTTCATGAAGCATTTTATAATATTCTTATCTGTAGTAGAGGCAGTTTAGTTATTTTCTTTAAAAATGTGAAAGAAAATATTATATTACTTATCCAGGAATAAGTAAAATACAGCTTTGCGCTTTCACAGGCATTCCTAAAAATGATGCATTGATATTTTACAGAAGAATACAAAAATATAAAATTGTATTTAATTAACATTTTATCAAGTTCGTTGTTTTTAAATGACTTATCTACAGAGTTGATTTTTAGAGCCATATTGTCAAGTCATGGTAACATTGATAATATAAGAAAATATATATGAGGGGAGGGAGAAATGGGCAGTTGTTGCTCAATGGGTATAATGTTTCATTTATGCAAGATGAGTGAGTGTTAGAGAGCTATCTGTTGCACAACATGCTGCCTATAGTTAACAATATAGTATTGTGCACTTTAAAATATGCTGAGAGTAAATATCATGTTAAGTGTTCTTACCAGAAAATACACACACACACACACACACACACACACACACACACACACAGAAGAACACATGGAAAGTTTTGGAAGTAATGGATACGTTTGGTACCTTCGTTGTGGTAATAGTATCACAGGTAGATGCATAAGTCCAGACTCATCAAAACGTATAAATTAAATAAGTGCAAATTTTTGCATACTAATTTTTAAAAAAGAAAATAGACATTAAATAGTCAAAGATCTGTACTCAGTTTTATGAGAAACCATCAATTATTCAAATAAATTATGAAGTAATAAAGGAGAAAATAAAATACATCAAAATAATGATGTGAGCTTTTATAATATGGTTCTAAAAATGTATAGGTGATATAAACAATTATGGAGAGAATGAAATTAACCTTTATTTTAGGGAATATTGTTTTAAGAGCAAATCAGAATTAACACTAGAGAATATGACATCCAAAGCTACAGAATTTCAAGATAGGGGCCTTGAGTGGAAGAAACACTGTAGTCTTCCTAGAGATCTCTATTCAAGGGGCTCTGCTCTTGAAGAGAAGAAAAAGAAGGTAATTGGGAAAACCAGGGAGTTAAATGCCAGAAGAAAATTTCTCCTGCTTTCTTTTCGTGACAAACAGACAAAGATGGGAATGGTCTGTAAGCTAATAATGGTGTGTCATTCCAATAGTACAACTGGCTCCTTCAGGCAAACTGCTCTCCTATAGAAGCCATATGGCTGGCCTTAGGTTTTAATTGTGTGCAAGAAACATTAGCCTTTGATGCTAGCCCTTTTTAGATGTTCATCTTTAGTTCTTTTCTGAACTAAAGTTTAAATTGGCCAGTCATTCCTGGAATAATTAAAATGTTTAAATAGGTTAAAATATGCTTTCTACAAAAAATAGTGTTTTTCCTTTGGGAAAAGAGCAAATTGAAAAATTCCTCCTATAAATTCTAAGATTCTTACCTGCTAAGTAACATCACCATTATCCCCAGAAACACAGAAAAATCTTGTATACCATGCTACTTCCAGTTTGAATCAATAACGCTAAAAGCTGACAGTTGTGCCAGTTTTTCTATCTTTAAGCATTCTGTTTAAAACAACTTTGAACTAGTAAGAATAGTTGTAGAATTTTACAAAAGGTTTTAACAGTCTATTCCCTGAGAAGGCAAACCTTGCCAAAAGCCAAAGTTATTAAATTTATTGAAAGCACATAAAATATTCATTTTTGATGCCAACGTAGTGTAGATTTGTTTATCCAGTCAATCCATCAGGGAATTAAAATGGATAAGAAGCCTGGTGGGGGAGATGGACTGACATCAGGAAACCTGTCAATGTTAATTCCCTGGAAGTCGGCAGAGAGAGCTTGGCAAGAAGATTTCTTTCATCCATGTGTTCTTCCATGCGCAAAGTCTTCTTGGCTCCCCAATAGCTCTCTCAGACATGGAAGAGAGAATTGATCATCACATTTGGTGGTCCATTTACTTTGGAGGGATAGGTGATTTATTCTAGTTCCAGCATGTGAACTTAAAATATCTGTAGCTCATAATAACACTTGGCCTGTTTTGCATGTTCTCTGAAGCCCAGGATTTAAAATTTAATTCTTCTTGGAAACTTTCCTAATATAACTTCATTAAAAATTAAATGATTGCTTAGATATTATTACATATCCGGGGAAGGTTTATTTTTCAACAGAACATTACAAAGACCAAATAAATGCATGGTCAGCAGATTTCAAGAAGCCTATCATTGCTTGGGTAATCAGCTATTTCTTTGTATAATTTTTTTTTTGCCTTTACATTCATTCTAATACTATGATTTAGTCCAACATTAGTTTGAATTCCAAGAGATTTTAAAATTCTTCATTGATTGTAAACTATTTTTTATATTTTATGATAGTTTAGTCACCAGATTCAGTAGTATTCTGGAGGGTATTTTGGGTTAGATACTGCCATTATAAAATTTATCCTTGTGCTTTTGATATAAGGCTGTTCCTCCCACCATCTAATGAGGTGTACACGATTCTTCTCAGCCAGGAGAAACCTTAGTATTTGTTCCCTGTCCTCGGTTTTTACTTTTCAAAATGTTCTTAAATATATTTGACTAAGTAATTACCATTTTTTTTATAGTTTCAAGGGCAGGAAACTCATGCTTCCAAAATGCAATGCCTGGCATAGGTATCTTCTTTACTGGCCACTTGATATCTTAAATATTTTATTAGATGGTCAATTCCATAAAAATCCAGGAATAAAAGGATATTTTTAACCAGCTGCTTGTTAGCATAGACAATATCTTACACACATCTCACACACACACACAAACACACACACACACACACACACACACACACGAACACACACACTTAGATACACCCTCCCTATATACATAACAGCTATCACTTAGTCTCCATCCTTGGTTTATGTCCTTGAGAGATTTTGTGGGGACAAGGATTATTCTGAAAGAGAAAAGAAGTTTGAGATATAAATCAGAACATGAAAATTATGAGAGAGATAGTGAGGACTTTTTCCTTCCACAGGTATTTGAGACTGGTTTTCAGCCCATGGAGAATTAATGACCAAAGCTTATATCCCTCCTTAAAGGAAAATTATAAGACTAAGCACAAACAGAGCTGGATTGGGGACCTACATGGAAAGTTGAAGCTCATGGTGGTATGAGGATGCCCACCCCAACGCCCTGTTTGGATATCTGGATGCTGAAAGCTGTGGTAGCGTGCAGAGCCAGCATCCTGGCAAGCTGAGACTTTTACAGAAATTTTGGACTGTCAACATTCTGGAGCAGAGGTTGGCAAACTTTTTCTGTAAAAGACCAGATGGTAAATATTTTTGGTTTTCATGACACATGCTATCTCTATCACATTGTATCTCCTCTCCCCATGACCATCCTCCTCCTACTCTTATTTCTTCTCCATTTCCTCCTCCTCCTCCCCTCTTTTCTTTTTAATTAAACTCTTTAAAAAAATTTTAAATACATTTTTAGACTGCAGGCTGTACAAAAACAGGCCATGGCTGGATTTGGACAATAGTCTGTAGTTTCCCAACTTCTGTCCTAAAGGGTAAGCAGAGAGTGGGTAAATGATCTGGAATGAGGACACTCTATTTGTCAAAATGTTCTAACTTATATTACAAACAATTTCCAAATCCCATAACTTAACATAATAATAAATTCCTTTTGACTCCCATCAAGATCCAATGTGGAGGTTGGTTGGGGTGGAGCCTGAGGGGAGGGGATTGCCCTGTCCCACATAGTCCCTCAGGCACGCAGATTCCTTTTATCAAAAGATTCTATCACTAGTGGCCTGTGAGGCTTCTACGAAATGCTTTGTATCTGGCTAACAGAAAAGGAAAAAGCAAGAGGAGGAGGAGGATCTTGAAGGAGAGTTAGGAGCTAGGTTTGTACATGTCGTATGTCCCTGAACCCAGTCTCATTTCCATACATGCGAAAGGGGCTGGAAAGTGTAATGGAACAGTGTCAGTGGGAAACAGAGGCAAACAAGGATATTAGAAATTACTAGCAATATATAAGTAGTGAAAAGTAGACTGATGCAAGCTTCTGGAAGTAGCCATTAATGAAAGTTTAATTATTTTTCTAATATTTAAAGCACATTGCCCCTTCCACTAATCACTCTTGCCAGTAGCTAGAATATTTGTTTACAAACATTGTTTGTGTCATTACAAATGATACTTTAATTTCATCTCATCTTCTCAGTCAAGAGGAAATGACCTTTGTTTGACATTATTTATTTTGTCATAAATGGTACTTAAATAACTTCTATTAATATGAGAAGTTAGCAACTACAGCAGAAATTTGTACATATTAAACTACAGTTAAAGCAGAAAGCTCTATGTAAGCATTTGCTAGTAGTACCAGTCCATAAATCAGTATAATTATATAGAATGCTGCTAGTCCCAGGTTCATGTGAAGTAGAAAAATAGTATACTAGGCAACATTTTCACTGTGTTGTTTATTATGTATATTCCTTAAGATAGAAGTTACTGCATTTGATGTTCAAGAGCCCAGGATATCCTTCTAAGCTAACAAAATTCAGCAACTTCCGAAGATACATTAAAGTTAGTCCTTATTTTCTTCTATAAGCCATTGTAACCATTTCAATTATAAATCTATCAAGAGATCACCATTGTTGTATTTGTAATGGTATTGATAATGTTGTATCACTAAATTGATTTCTAAATCTAGTGTTACTGCCATTAAATTCTCAGCAGATTTATGCAGGTCCCTATGTGGAAGTTGATAAATTGATTCTAAATTTTATATGAAATGCAAAAGAAGTTTTAAAAAAAAAGACAATCAAAGAATATAGGTAGAGGACTTATAATACTAGATATCATGACTTATAAAGTTATAGTCATTATGATAATGTAGTGTTGCACAAAGACAATAAGTAAACCAACAAAATGGAATAAAGAATCCAAAAGTAGACACACACACACACACACACACACACACACAATCAATCTAATATATTGCAAAAATGTCACTGATATTCAGTAGGGAAACGATTATTTTTCTGTAAATGGTACTGGATCAAGTGGATATTTACATGAAAAAATAATGACTTCCATGTTACAACATACACAATAATTAATTCATAGACTTAATTGTGAAACAAAAGTTTTTAGAAGAAAACATAGGTAAATCATTTCATAATTTGAAGTACACTAAGATTTTTAAACAGAACATAAAACATCAACCAAAAAACAAAAGATCAATAAATTTCTTTATTGAATTAAAAAAATCTGGTCATTAAAAAATACTATAAGAGATTGAACACTGAAGTGACATGTTGGAAAAAGATATTTACGTGACATATAATAAGCTGCAAACTTTCAGGTGGAGCTGAGGCTGCAGTCGCAGGCAGAATATCTTCTTCCTTAAGGAAACTTCAGCAGTTAACCACTTCTACAGAATATGTTCGCAACAACTCCTGAATTGGCATTTGATTGAAAACTGGATATAGTAGCTTAGCCAAGTTGGCACATGGAACTAAACATCACAGAAGAGGATTCAACCTCTGAGAAGGTAGTTTGACAATATCTACAAAAGTTGATCATAGCCATATTATATAGCCAACAAAAAGTACTTATATTCACCCAAAAGCATACCCAAGAATGTCTAAAACAGCTTTATCAATCAAAACTTAGTAACCAAAACCTAGAAACATCTCAGATGACTATCAATAGTAGCAAGTAATTAACATGTGATATACTCATTTGGCATATTATACAGAAATTTAAAAGAATGAATTACTGCTATATGCAACAACATGAATTAATATTTCAAATACAATATTGATACAAAGATCAAAAGGAGGCAAAACTAAAGATAAATATCAGAAGATTGGTAACTTTGAGGGGGCACTATTGAATGTTTGGGAGCATAAGAGAGTCCCTGGGGGTGCTGATAATATTCTGTAACTTGATATGATATGTATATTTACATCAAGCTATAAACATAATTTGTGTACTTCGTTGTACATAAATTCAACCAAAATAAAAGAAAATGCTACTTCTTTGTATTTAATTTTATAGCTTTATATACAGAAGTAGTTTTACTTAAATCTCTATATTTAATTGATTTCAATTATCACCATCAAATCTTAATTTTAATTTATCCCTTCTTTGTTAGTAACACATTATCAAGTAGTTTTCTTGGTGAGAGTAGGTTCTTAAAATATATGTTCTGAGACATTGCAAACTTAAAAATGTCTTTGAATGCACACAAAGATGAATATATGTTACTAGTACTTACTAGTAAGGACATACCAAGCCTCTGCCAGCATCCATCATGTCGGTTCTTTTCTGTGCCATGTTAGATGATAAAGTATTTCAAATATCATTCTTCAGATTGCTTTTCTATTTTTCTTTTTAAATGCAAATTTTGATAGTTTCCCCCCCCCCCAATTACTGTTGCCTGGAATTTGGTGAGCATGCTTAGTCCAACAAATGCAGATTCTTCTTCAGTTCAGAAAAATTTTCTATCAAGTAATTGTTTATTACGTCCAGTTTCCTTTGGAATGCATATATTTATAGGTTGGCTCTTTTTTTTCTCTCCTCCCTAGATGTCATTTTTCCCTTAATTTTCAACTACGTCTGCTTCTTCTGAATTATGAAGGCATGCTGAAGTTCTTCCCCCGTATTACTGATTTGATATTTTACAAGTTTATTACGTTCTCTTCTTCTTCAAAGATGATTTTTGTTTTGTGATTGCTCTTGGTAGTTCTCTTTATACTATTTTCTCTCCTGCCATCCCCTTTTGCATCCTTGCCTTCACTTCTCATTTCCAGGTTTCTACTATTTCACATCTGCTTCAAGCAGCTGTCTTAATAATTTCTGTTTCATTTCTAATAGAAAGAAATGTTCATAACTATATCTACCTCTTAATGGTCAGCATTTTTAACATAACTGTGAATTATTTTCACTTTACTAATTTGGAATAGGCAACCACCAACCCAGGCCTAGCATTTGCTAAAGACAAAGTAGAATATCTCTTGCACCATGTATTGTCCAGTTGGTTTTTGATAGTTTTTTTGTCCAAATGGAAAGAAAGCTTCACGGGCTCAATTTGTGATACTTAACCATAATCTGGTGTGGTTTTGTGGAGTCTAAAGTCAGATCTTATAATTTTCTTGCCAAGATTTTAGAATAATTATTAAAATTCACTGTTCGCAGTGTTATTCCTGCTTTCTATTCAGGAAAAAAGAAGAAGAAAAAGAAAAAGAAAAATAAAGAAAAAGCATTTCTTTAGGCAACTGAAAATCCTGAAATGTACTCAGCCTTTGCTCCTGGCATGTAGCCTATTGGGAGTTATGGTGTCCAAATGATATATAGAGATAAGCTAGAATCAGACAGTTTTCAGTTTCAGGAAACAAAACCCACTCTAGATACATTTTAAGAAGACATTGGTTTAAAATGTAAGAAATTGGGTGCTTACAAAAATCACTGAAGGAGTAGAAAAGCAGGCTTTATTTGGGCTTTTAGGCATAAATTCCAGATCACTACCATTGAGCTGACCCACCAGGGAGCTACAATCTTTACCACAATTAGAAAGCTGAAGAAACAAGGAGGCCATTTCTGAAAGTGAGATCCAAAAAATAGCTGTGTTCCAAAGAATTAGAAGCCAGCACCTACTCAGTGACCTTTGGACACCTATGAAGTTAGTGACTAGAGAATAAAATGCTAAGTTGGACCACCAATGCTCCTTGTATCTGCCTTTCCAAACCATGGCCTGGAAAAGAGCTGGGCGAACTATGTTCAACAGGCCAAATCTGGTCAGCAAACTCAGCCAGACTCTTTGGTTTACATTTTGTCTATGGCTGCTTTCACTACAAAAGCAGAGTTGAATAGTTTTGACAGAGTTTGTGTGTGACCTCTTCTTCCACCAAATGTAACATATATTTTATCTGGCCCTCTATGGAAAAATTAATGCCATCATCTACTTTAGAAGACTGTGGTTGGAACGATTTTTTTTTAGAAAAAAACAAGAGAGATACAATGGTGCCAGCCAGAAACAACACCCAAATAAATAGGAAGACTTCTGTCTGCTATATCACAGGCAGTTACATCTAATAGAATACAATTTTCATTCTCAACCTCAGCTTCACAGGTTTGTTGTACTTTCTAACATCTGCAGTGTAGAAAGCCACATTAGGAAAAAGAGTGAGTGCCATTTCACTACATTCACCAAATCCAATCTTTTTTGATAAGCAACACTTATATACACATTTTCCCCTATACTTAAACTTCTAACAATAACAATGGCCACCTAATACCCACTGCCATACAGATATAAACGCATTCACCCTCACCCCAAGAGGAGAGAATCAAAGTCTCATTGATCATCATATTCATCTTTGGGTGATATTTATTCCTTGTCTGTTCAGCCAAAATGCCATCTTAAGCATGTTGCCCTTTTTTTATTTCTCTTTCCTCCAGGCTGAAAAATTGGATACAGTTTGAGCTATTTGGGGCAAATGGGCAGAGACAGCATCTTAGGAATGGGAAAGTAGACAATGAAAGGAATTCTGATTTCTTGCAATGGCTCAAACTACTGTCGAGACCTAGACCACAACCTAGGCTAATATGAGAGAGAAATAAACTTTTATCTTAAGCCACTCTATTTTGAATTATCTTAACTACAGCAACTTAGATTAGTCTCATATGTGTAAACCTATAAATTCAATTAGAAATCAAACATCTATGATATATCCTATGTATGATTAAAAAAATGAGAAAATTAATTAATAGATGTAAATATATACATAACATAGACAGAAAGAAATTATATATTTCTCTAAGTAGTCATTTCTACAAGCTATCATGAGACCTATGTTACATCCTCTTGCTTTTAACTTAGCTGACTTTGATCTGTAGGTTAATCCATGTCTTATTCTGAGCTTTCTGGCTTGGTCATGATCTTGCCTGAATGATCATTTGGTCAATATAATCTGCTATTAAGTTTTATCACTGGTCGGTCAGGATAGAGGCAACTCAGAAAATCACTTGACTCCAGGTGTATTTTCCTTTGGTAATTAGAGAAATCGCTGGAAAACAGAGTTATTCTACTTCCATCCCATTTGGTGTTGTTTTATTTCATTTTGCTTTGCTTGTTACAAGAAGAACCTAACTGCAACCAGCACTATGTCCTTTATGAAAGCATTTCTCTCTTCAGCTGAAAGAAAATATTGCCCCCAACCTGCTCTTGTATGTATTTTACAACCTCCTCTTTCTTATTAGAAATTTGCATTTTTAATAAGATTACTTAGGCAACATTGCATACTCACCTGATGAACTTTGATACACTTAAGATCTGTTCTGGAAAACTAGTCACCCACTCAACGTTAAACTGTCAGCTGACTGTCAATCAGAAGTCTAATAATCACTAATCAGAAAACCTTTCCTTGATTATTTAACCACTTTTTTTTTTCTATAAATGTCACCAGCAACAGATAAACCTTTGAAGTGGTCTATTTGGTCCCTTTGCTTGAACAAACTTGAAATAAAATTTTGACAAGTCCACATAATTAAATTGTCAGAATGGGTTTTTTAAAAATAACAGAGATTTTTTTGAAGGTGACATTAGTGCTGTACGTTAGAACATCACTTTCATTTCCACAAAAGTTCCTCAGCTCTTACATTATAGCTATAGAAAAATAAAAGTACCTTTTACCACATATTTTTTCAGTGTTTTTTTTTTTTTTAATTTTTGTGTCTCTGACATAGGACTGCTTCTTACAATGATTGCAAGTCATAGTTCACTTGAAAGTATTTTTTCTTTCCTTCTTAATGGTACTTAAAATAATGGTGCTTTTTATAATCAAGGCCAATTAGAGCAAGAATTATTGCTTAAAATCATATAATGCATTCTCTAAAAGAAACTCTTAACCTCAAAAGTTACTATCTTCCAGAAAGTAGTGTAGCTGATTCTTCAGTATGCTGTTTCATTATTCTATAAGGATATCTTCTTCAGGGTAATGAGAGACATAGAACAACCAGGAAATTCCTCAGGCTTTAGCACATCGTCCCACATTCTCCCCTAGAAAACAAGTCCATTGGTGAAAAACAACGTTATGGGAAAGCCTGAAATTGTGAATGAGATATTCAGTGAGTCCATGAATGAGAGTCTGTTCCAGGGAGAACAAATTACTATGATGTGGTTCGAAGTGATCGGCAAATCCCGGGATGTTTTCTGGTACCTTTAGGGTATGCTGGCATATTATGTATAAAATGCTTTAGTCTCTGATTTTGCAAGTGGTACATTTAACAGTACTGTTAGCCTGATTAGCCTTGGTGAGTGGAAGCCTGTGCATAAACGTCACCTAGCCATCATGGC
This sequence comes from Pteropus alecto, assembly GCF_000325575.1. Taxonomy (NCBI): domain Eukaryota; kingdom Metazoa; phylum Chordata; class Mammalia; order Chiroptera; family Pteropodidae; genus Pteropus; species Pteropus alecto. Next base: position 7,272,675 of record NW_006439717.1, read on the forward strand.
CATTTTGTTCCTGAGCCCCTTGAGCAAGCACTGGGCTGGCTGGGAAGAGAGGCTGATGCGGACATGCATGAATCTTATTCGTATGATTTTTTTGAGTTCTCAGATTTGCGATTTTATTCAATTGGTTGCTTTACATAACATTACAGATGTCACAATTACAATAATAACAATTTACCAATCTGTAGTTAACTGATGCAGTTGCTAGCATGTTTGTGAAGGAAGAAAAATGCCAGATGCTTGAGCTTAGGAGACAAAGGAGATTCTATTTCTTAGATATTAGAATCAGGCTGATAAAACAGGAAAAAAAAATATCTCTCTACCAGCTGAAAAGTTACTTCAGTAGAAACATTCTAATAGATGTTAACTAAACTATTTATTATAATGTAGCTCTCAAGATATTACACAAGTTGTAATGCTCCATTCTTGGGCTTCAAAGTTGGAGAGTTTGGGTCTTTTAATTTATAAATCTCAAACATGTGCACTTATAAAATCATTTGATCTCTTTTGTTGGGTTGGGAAGAATGCGAGTCAGAATTTTATCTTTAATTTTGCCTTTCACTATCACTTCTATTGCAGTTATGTTGATATTTCCCTTAAGAACAACCTTGATTCATTGGTTGGCTGTCTGCTCTTCATCCTCTACATCTATCAGCTCCTAGCTTATTTTAGCTTTTTGTTCTTTCCTTTGTATTGAATGAGCGTTATTCAAGTTGATCCCCAATATCAGTGGTTCCCTTCAAGTGTCAGTTTGGTACCTGCAAAATATATTTTAATTCACTGATGACAGTTTGTTTTGTGTTTTGTTTTTGTTTGTTTTGCAAACTCTCTTTATTTTTTTAAACATTATTTCATCTCTGAAGTCAACTTATTTTATTGTGATTATGTGTTCCTTTAGGGTATTCAGGTTGCCAAAATGTTATCTTGTAATAACTTCCCAGAGTCTATTTTCTGTTGCTCTTCAATGTAATGCTTGTTTTCCTAGCACTGCAGCATTATCACAGAAATCCCAAGGGTGTTTTTGAGGGTCTTTTCTCTATTGCACTTTACAACAATAAATGAGGCCAAAGTTATGAAGACTCACTGGGTGACAGAAACAGAATATATGAATCATTTTTGGCTAAGAATATCATCCATTGGAGTATTGTTATAACACTTTCTCAGAAGGTAAGCTGCATGCTTAAAGTTATGTGTGTATTGCTTCTAAGGAATTTTCAGAATCATAAAACTCAGATGTGCAAAAACTGAACTTTCTTTTGATTTCTTATTAACTGAATGACACTTAGCCTCCATTTTGATTTTATTAAAGACAGAACTTTTAATCTTGCCAGTTCTCATTAAATGCAATCTGTACTACACAAATAGAATTTTAATTCTGTTAATTCAGGAATATTTCCTCCCTCTTTCTTTTCCTTTCTCTCCAGGGTAGAAAGTACTTAGATATAATTAAGGCTGCAAAGAAAAGTTAATATCTGTTTATGGCCATTTTCTTCCCTAGTTAGCCTTCATCAAGATATATTATCCATACTGTCCTTTAATGATCAATATCTTTCCCCTCTGCCATCTGCTGCCGATATCCATGGTACTATCTTGCTTCCTATTTGCTAGAACAATATAGTTCACTTCACATATTCCTCATCCCAGCTCCAAGGCATATTCAGTGCAACCTGTACTTTCTCAGCCTTCCTCTAGATCATTTTCAAGGGACATGGAAGTCATTCAGATGCTCATTCACATGGCTCTGAGCTCATGAAGAACAGGAAGAAAAGGGTAATAGTGTCCCTCTTCCTAGAACTGCCCTGTATCCATTCTTACTCCATTATTACTGGGGAGTTCCGAATTAATTTCTTTCTCCTAACAGTCCAGAAAAAAGATAGAACACAGGATACCCCCGCTCTCCAATTCTCCAGCCTACTTAAAGGTTTCCATCAATCCCAGCCCAGACTTTGGACTCGAGAGGCACAAAGGCAAAATAACTTCCAGATGCCCACGTGTGAACATTCTTGCTCTCCTTTCCCCAATTTCAAACTCCTGTAGACCATAAAGGACTTTTCTATCTGTCTTCTGTGCCATGAAAGGAGAAGATGTATATAGTTGGGAGAATGAGAAATTGACTCCTTATCTACTTACTTTCCAGTACATTACATTTTTTTTTTCCTTTGAGTTTTGTCTTAGGATAGTAAAAGCTTCTGTTTTTATATTGATTGACTTTGGAAAATCAAATCATTTTTCTTTTCCTTATATTTTAAGACCATTCTTTCTAGTGTTTTTTTCTTAAAAATTCATTCAGAAAAAAAAATTTTTTTCACTAGAATTTTTAATGCCCTTCCTTTTCAGAGGCAATTTAAAGGTGCTTAAGGCAATAAGGACCAGATGTTTCACTGGGTAGATGAGCAAGTGGATGAATAAGAAACTATGTGTGTGTGAAAAATTAGGAGAAATAGCTCCAAATTTTACATAGATTCCCAAATATTCCTTTCATAGGCTTTATTTTGAGGTGGAAATAGTCTTCTGCAGCCCTGCCTGGATTTCTAATATGAATTAATGTAGTACATGGAATTAAAATCTTCTGGATTCCTTAGACTCTTATCTACCTCAACTTAGCCTATCCCTCTTTACTTGAATGAAAGAGATGGGAAAAAATAATGTTGAAAGAACAGCCTTCTGACCACTTCAAAATCAAGATAAATGAATGTTTTTCTTTTCTTTTTTTTTTTTTTTTTTCTGGCTGATATAAAACCTGAGCCACTAATGAAAAGACAGGCAGTTGAAGAAGGATGAAAGATCTTGTAACCTTTATCCAGTTGGATGGGTTTGTTTCCTTTCCCATTAAAAAAAAAAAGAAGAAGGCAAACCACTTTATTTTCCTCACTGCAAATCCTATCGAACTTAAAATTAATTGAAATTTCTAAATTTTCTTGGAGTAGATAATCTGTTAGGTAGTAATCGTGTGCTTGTCTTATTTTCTCGGGATTCTAAGTAGGAAACATGGGTGTGAGGAGGTTGCGTTAAAAACGATTTACTATTTTTAACACTAGAAATTTTTTAATATCAATTTTATTCAGAGTAATTTGTTTGTTGATAAAGTTAAAATTCTAGGGGGGGAAAAAAGAAAACAATAATGCAGCCAGTCTGAAATCATCTTGCTGAGGTAAGCTTTTTCTTTTTGTTTTGTTGCTGTTGTTGGTCAATTCAAATGGTTCCTTTTGTGCTCTCTAAATAGTAATCATCTAGCCCTGTCTCTGCACCTGGAAGTAAAAGAATTCAGCATTCTGTGAGGGAGAAGGCTTGCCATGACCCAGTTCTCATCCTCCACTGCATCAATTTCTCTCCTGAAAGCACTGATTGATTTCAAAAAGAACGCTGCAGAAAGATCGTCTGCGATGTGAAGAGAATTAGAATTGGACCCAAAGGTACAAGTGTAACTGGTGCTAAAAATAGCTCACACTTTAGAAACTTGATTAACATAAAGGAAAAAAGTTATTAAAATGTTCCATTAAAATCCCTGCCACTTGGAGATTCTATTTTTATTTTTTAAGGTATTATGTATGCAAAATGCAGAAGGGCATAAACCTTACTAGGGACAGGAAAATAAAGAGAGGGAGCCACAAATGCTTCCTTTCAGAAGCAGCCACAAAGAATTTGACAGCAGCAGGAAGTATGTTCACTGCAGATGTCTCAGTCCTATATGTCCATTTATTATTATAACAAAAAAAAAATTTACAATTCATATATATTTGGAATCCCAGAAATTCTTTTTAATATGAATTTTAGAAATCCCATATCCTAGATTTAAAGTATCATTACATTCACTCATGTATTTCTTGACCACATTAAAAAAGTATAGTATCAACATAATCCTCTATATTAATTGGTAATATAAACATCTATTCACCCCTGGAATAGCACAACTGTATATGCAGCTACTCTATCTAGTAGCTTTAAAACCCCCATTGATTTTTTGTTCTCTACACTTTTCACAGTCAATCACCAAGTTTTGTCCATTTCGTCTCTTAAATAACACTCAAATTGTTCCACTTCTTTTCTTCCCCATGGTTACAACCCTAGTCCAATCTACCAAATTGTCTTGCCTAGACAATTATAATAACCTCCCTATACTTTCCCAAACACATTGTGTTTTCCTCCATTGATTGTCCACTTTGTAAGCAGACTATTAGATCAAAACAAAACATCCGATTATCTTATTTCTCTTCTTAAAAGCTTTTTATGATTTCTCTATACTGTTGAGTAAAGTATATTCTCAATAAAGCTTTAAGGAACACTGGACTTCTAGTGGTTCCTTAAACTAATATATACCATCCAAGTGAGGAACTTTGCACATGCTCTTTTCTCTTCCTGGAATGCTTGTCTCTTGGTCTAGCTAAGGTTTACTTGTTCTTAGATTCATTCCCCCAGGAAAGCCTCTATTAATGTAAAAGACATGTTTTGTTATATGTCTTCATAGCCTTCATTATACTCCGCTAGAATCTATGACATCAGTGACATAATCATTATATTTCTTGACACTCAGTATTGTGCATGGCTGATTAAATAATAATTATTTATTAGATGAATGATTGAATGAAGTGAGATATGTATGTGTGATTATATATATAATTATCTATATATAGATATAGATGATATAGATATAGATATAGATAGATATAGATATAGATATAGATAGATAGATAGATAGATAGATGATAGATGATAGATATAGATATAGATAGATATAAATATAGATATAGATATAGATGTCTTTTTTGCCTAAAGAAGAGTAAAAGGAAGAAAAGCTTTGAAAAAGAGTTACATTTGAGATGGATCTTGAAAAATAAGTAGAATTTGTCAGGTAGAAAGAGCTCGTGAATTATTCCCAGAACTGGAACTAGCATGAGTAAAAGCACTCACATGAGTGAAGTATATGAAGAATGGTGAATTTTCTGTGACTAGAATAGATGATGAAGAGGAAAATGACCATAACCACTATTGGTAAAGCTAATTTGGTTAGGATGTTAAAGGCTTTTATGCCACCCTAAGTAGTTCAATTCTAACAGGAGAGTAATGTGATCATAAGGATCAATAAAATTACACAGATGTTAGTGCCTCACTATTGAGAACACCTTATGCAACAACACATATACCTTTTCTTATATTTTTGAGTCAAATTGTTGTCAAGTGGATTAATTCATTTTCAAATATAAAATGTTATATTATAACATTCATCTTATATATTCTATGTTTATCAAAGATTCTTAGAGAAAAAAATAATTTTCTAGAAAAGGAAAACTTACCACTTTTAATTAAATAAATTTGCAACTTTGAGTTTTTTCTTTTCTGAAGATATCCTTTTATGCAGTGCAACTTTCCCATTGATTCTACAAATTGGCAGTGTTTGAAATAAACGGATTTAAGTACCAAGTGGAAAAATACACTAATGCTTTAAATATATCTAAAAAACAATTATATTTTAGCATTCTTAAATGGGGGCAAATAGGTAGCCATGCAAGAAGAAACAACTCTGCTGCCATCTGATGGCAACCTGTTTTGCCACCAGGTCATTTCTTCTGGTCCCAATTCAGAGCTCCCATGAAGATAACAGGCCAGCTTAACCAATAAACAATCTATTGAGGACCCAAGAGAATTTGCTCCATCTGGCATAAAGTTTCTTTGACCTCCATAGTTCTTGAAATAGTTGATGGCTTAACTTTATTTTTTTTTTTAACAGCTAGCAGGCAGAACCACAGTAACATTAATTAATATAAGAGACAGAACAGACTCCTTTGAGGCAAGGCAAAGCTGACAAGAAATTCTGAAGGAACTCTGTTCCTGAATGTTGTCAAACCAGAACTCCTTGAAAACTTCCCCTAACCAGAGAAGCCTTTCTTGGTGCATCTTCTCAAATAGTTCCCTTATACAAACATATTAGGCTTTTTGACTATTGGTCAATTAATTTATTTAATAAATGGTTGAAATACTTTGATAAACAAGGAAGTTGTGGTGCTTACATTGTAGTGAGGGGAATAGAAAACAGAAAAATCAACAGTTGCAAATTGTAATAATAGTTTTGAAGAAAACAAGGGTCCAATGGACTATCAGGTGAGAACCTACATTAGGAAAAATGGTCAGGGAGAGTCTCATGAGGATACAGCACTGAAGAAAGAGAATGAGCTAGTCACATAGAGATTTGTAATAAGTGCATTCTAGACACAGAAAATAGCATGTGTAAAAGCATGAGATAGGACAGAGTTTGGAACATGGAGTACACAGAAAATGTTAGACATGTGTGGTAGGATAGGAAGAGTAGTGAAAGATAAAGGTAGGCCTAAATAGGGTCTTTGAGCCACTGAAAGGACTTTGGATTTCATTCTGAGTTCAATGAAAAAACAAACAACAACAACAAACACTGAGAAGCTTTGAGCAAGAAAATAACATGGTGTAATTTATATTTTAAGTTTGCTCACTGCTCGTTAATAATGTATAATAAGAGCACAGGAATGAAAGTAAGAAAATTAGGTACTTAATACTGTGATCTAGATAACAGATGATGGCAATGGGCCTGCAGGGCAATGAGTAGATTCCAGAAATCTTTTGGAAATAAAATCAAGAGGACACGCCCAGGTGAGTGAAGAACAGGGAAGATGTTTTGACTTGAACAATTGGCAGGAGAGAGATGTTCCCTCGCTATACTGAAATGAAGAACAGAGGAGAAAAGTGAGTTGGGGGAAAACAAGATTTCTGTTTTGGAGACTAATTTTGAGACACCCTAGTAGAGATGCCATGTGGGCAGTTTGTGAGATTGCTGCTCAGAAGGAAGATCTGAACTTGAACTATAAATTCAGAGCGACCAGAACTATAAATTCAGAAGATCTGAACTTGAACTATAAATAAAGATGTTATTTTAATCTATGATAACTAAAAACATCATCTAGGGAGGATAGATAATAAAAGAAGACAAAACAGGTCTATAGGAATCATATCCTGTTGTATGGTTTTAACATTTGGTTTCTTTCTCTCAGCCCATTAATTGGGACCATATAGTATCATATTCACTTTCTAAAGTCCCCAGCTCTATACCAAATTTTAATCTTTATTCCATCTTCCAGGTTTGACCTCCAGGCTGCTTCTAAGAATCTATCAGTAGCTAATTCAGGTAAACTCGATTTTCCATCAGTGGGCCCTAGTTCCTTATTACTTTTGCAGCCAGAGTTTTGAATCTGAGCAACTGTTCGTTCTGGCCTCTGCCAAGAATCAGTAGAACTTAAGTCTGCTCCAGTAGATTGGGTGACTTAGGTAGGAACTTCCATGAAGAAAGAATGTCATTTTGAAAAAGCTTTATGGAAAGGGAAAATTTTCAGGTTCTATTCTTAGAAGTCTATTTCTTTTGGAAAGTAGGAAATTGCTAGTAAAAAGAAAATAACTACATGAAATTAGTGATTTTTGACCTTCATTTGTATTACTTCAATTTATGCCATTTAATTATGTTGTATATATCTATATATCTTCTATGAAAACTTAATATCTCAATTACTCTGAAAGCAAATGCAATTTCTACATCTTAAAACTAGAATGATTTAAAAAGTGATAAAAAGAAAGCTTTTTTTTTTTGTTCTAGAGTCCACATAAAAACAATATTTTTTTTCATGTTCACAATTTGCCACAGAAAATGACTTCTCAAATTAATATTCTAAAACATTTCTAAAACATTTATTTGGCATTTTTAACTGGATAATCGATATTGGAAATTGTAAAGAAATTATCCTGTGAATGTCCTCCAAGTAAGTTCTGATTCAATCAGCAATAAAGATGAGAGGATCAAGTTTAAATGTACATTGAGTTTGCTGTTCTACAAATTTTATAGATTGTGAAGAGCAGTTACCTTCTAGAATCCTTTATTCCTTAGCTGGGATAGAGGCAGATCTAGACTTAGCCTTTTTTTCTTTTCTGACTGAGTCTTATCCTTTGAAAGGATCAATCAGTTTTAACTAGATAATAACTTTTCCTTTTAAATCACATTTGCAGCTACCTAAGTTTCTATTTTGCCCGAATGAATACTGATAAGTTGGCTTAAAACATTTGTTTTTAAGTAAGTAAACAAATCTTTGCAATTGAGAAGAGTCGAAAGTCAAAATGACTAACATGTACCAAAGAAAACTCACAGAAGTATTTCAAGGGCTCTATTGCTTTCTGGCTTTGGAACATGTTAGATCGCTATTACTGTTTTGTTTTGCTTTGATCAAATTCGAAGCTTGTTTATTTCTTGGGGGAAAAAAATTTTATGAATAATAAAAAAAATAACAAAATACCCTGCTAACTTTTTTTAACCACAATATAAGTGAAAGGCATAGAAATGGGAAGAACAACACAACAAGGTGATGCGAGGTCATGGAAAGCAGGTGTGTGTGGAAGCCATGTTATCAATGCAGGTTTGGATTCAAGATGCATTTCTGCTAGGCTACACATCTATGAACATCTCAATTAATCTCTCTAATTCTAGGAACACATCTGTTAAATGGGGAAATAAAACTTACATGTGGATATGGTGAGTATTAATGACTATAAAACATCTGGCATGTAATAGATGTTCCATAAATGGTAATAGACTGATGATTTCCTGGTTGACATATGTGGGTAAAATGAGCTGAGGATTACTCCAAAGATGTGTCTTTCTAACTTTCAAAGGCAGTCTTTTCATGATTGTGTTTTGTGCTGCAACATAAGAAAGATTTACTACCAGCTCTCTTTGAACCAGTAAGGCGTGACCCAATTTCCTAAAGCCAGATGGCAAAACCACTTCCGGTGGGGCAGATGGGACTATTGACTTCAGTCTCATGAAAACATCAAGCTTGGATGATACCCTGGGATCCAGCTAATGCACCAAGAAGATAGAGTAATGCTTTTGATACTGGCCTGGGTATGAGGGAAGCAAAAAACTATCAGAAAGACATGTGTAGTTTTAGACACTCACACAGTATTCAGGGTATGAAATAGAGTATTCAGAGGAAGCCAAGTGGCTTTCATAGGCACTTGGAATATTCAAGAAACTTCACCAACTAACCCTCTTTGTGTGAGACTGCAGCAGTGCTTCTGAGTACCAGATGTGCTTGCCCTGAAAGGAAGTGGAAAAACAGGACAGATTCATATTCATTAGTTAGGTTATATCAAGTTAATTTATAAAGGTAGTTATTTGCTGGAGCCATACTGATAACAAACATAAAAGAGAAATATTATAGCAAGGGAAAACATATCAAGAAATGTTTTGCTTTTGAAACAAACATAAATTATATTGAAATAATAACAACCCCAAGTCCAACACTATGAATAGAAAAGTATCTATTTAGTATACGGTACATTTAAATTCCAAGAGATGGTCTACCTTGTAAGGGTCTTAGCTATAAAACAGAAGATTAATTTTAGTCAATAAAGAAAAGAACACTCCAACAGTCAGATATCTCTAGAAAAAGAATTAATTCCTGAAAAAATATGTGAGTTTACCACCTCTGGAACTCAAACATGCTTAACACATTATAGGAGGAATTAGAATAAGCTCCCTATAAATGGCTAAAGCATATGACCTTGTTAGTAAGTCCAATCTTTTATTTTTCTCTCTTTACATAGGTCTCATTTGATAGCCTTATTCTTTTTTAGCATCACAAAAAAAAAGCACTACCACTAACAAACAAACAAACAAACAGGTATTACTTTTACTCTTTTCAGAATACCAAATGAGATGTATAGAAATGAGATTAAAACCTAAGGCTACAACATGACTCTCAGTCCTCATTATGCACAGACTAATAAATAATTGCTAGGTATATATACCTATTTACAAATCAGCCCTATAGCCAAACTGCAGCTGAGAAATCATTAAATACAAAGTTCAGAATATAATGCATCTATAATGGACACTGCCATTTGCCTACCCCCGAGCTCCTTATTTACTATCAAAATCTTATTTACTATCAATTTTATTTAGGGCAGAAATAACTACACTCCCATGTTCCCCGGCAGGTAGGACTGACTAGGCAACCCCATTCAGGCCAAGGTTTTATAAATGGAAGTATATTTTGTTATGTTTTGGGGAATGCTAAATTTCCCCCTTTAAAATGAAACTTTTATTTACTTTTATTTTATATTTTTATTATGAAAACAATGCATACCAGTTATAGAAAATAGAGATATGGAAAAATAAAACTATATACAACTACAGTTTGGTTTATATAGATAACTATTGGTAGTGTCTTGATGTATAAATTTTTAGTGTTTTGTATAAACATATACTCTCTTTTAAGATAATTTTATAAAAATAAAGGTGTAAAGTGTATATACTTATCATTATTATTGTTCTTTTTTTTCACTTAATATATTTGCTAGGGTCTGAATGTGTTTCCCAAAATTCACATGTTGAAATCTTAACCTTCAAAGTGATGGTATTAAAAGGTCTTTGAGAGGTGATTAGGTTACCTCCAATTTTGTTCCATTTCCAGAATTTCTTGCTATTCCGTATACATTTTAGGATTGGCACGTAAATTTTAGCAAAAAAAAAGAGTCAGTTGGGATTTTGATATACTGTATACTGTGTTTATAGATCAATGTGAGGAAAATTCTTACCTTTATAACATTGAATCTTCTGATCCATCAATATGGACTATCTCTTCATTTATTTAGATATTCCTTAACATCTTTCAACAATGTTTTGTAGTTTCTTTCAGCAATGTTTTATAGTGTAAATATGTTGTATTTATAAAAGCAGTGTCAAATCCTCCAGGAAAATTAACAAAATTAAATTAGTAAATGAGACTGCTTGTTTAAGGAAATTTATTCTGTTCAATTTAAGTTAATCAAATACTAATCCAAGAAAAATTGAAGGAAAATATTCGCTTTTTTAAAATAGATCCATAAATACCATGTTTGGACTTGTAAGTAGAACTTCAAGTCATAAAAAATATTAGACTATTTTATTTTTAACTTTAATAAATTAAATATTAATTTAAATCCTGATAAGAGTAGTTTTTACCATGAACAAAACTTCTGCTTGTATTTTTTTAATCACATTGATTCTTGTAATCAAAATATTTACTTTACTTTTTAGATTTGCTTTTTAAGAGTTTAACATCAATTAGTGTTTAATACCATCTGTTGGTATAAAAAAGAGATTTTAGGCAGAGATGGCCACCTAGAAATATTAAGGTGGAGACAATATTAACAAAGAGGAATTATAAAAACAACTATGAGAAAACTGCATCCTATGTGGCTTGCTGATTTCTCTTCATCACTCGGTCTCCACTTTCTCCACTAGTTTTCTGCATACTTTACATTCTATTGTACTTCCTTAGTCAAGTCTTGGTGTTAAGAAAATTCTCCCCAAGATACCCCTCTTCTCTCTCAGAAATGACTTCTTTTTAAGCCCTCATATCTTATCATACCTAATAGATGAGTTCAAAAAGGGAAAAAAACATCAACCATGGAGAGCTTCAGAGACATGCCTAAGGCTATTTAGAAAACCAGTGGCAGCCCTCCTATTTCTTTCACATTAGAGATGTTTTTGGCCAAACTAATTTTATAAAATTGACTTCTGTGGAAATGATATGCTATTCTTAGTATGCTTAGGATCAGGCAAATGAACTGATATTAAGAAATGATAATGTGCTCAAAGAAAAGCAATTATGTTAAATACAATGTAGGATTATAGGAGATCCTAAACTATTATTTTACCCTTAGAAGTATAAATTTAGTTTGAATTTTTAAAAAAGAGTAGTGTATACTAGGGAATATGCCGATATAAAAATCTTAAGTATCAGACTATTCAGGGAAATGTAATGTATACCAGGTGCTTGTACTATTTTAAGACACCTGATCAAATTTGTATGCCTTTTTTGGATTAAAAAAGTGTTTTGATTATACCAGTTGTCACTGCTGACACAATTCCTCCAGGAATCCTGGAAGTGAATTTAAGTGATGATTTTCTCCATTTCATCATTTTCCTACTGACCTTTCCCAACTATGAAAGCCATAAGCATTCCCAAAGCCTCAAATTAAAATGAATCATTTAAATTAATTATCGAACTTTCTCATCTATTCAGTGTCTTTCTTTCTAGCTGATGTTCACATCGTGAATACAGTGATAAACAAATTGTAAGCTTCAGGGAAATAGGGTCATGTTTGTGATTATTTGCTTAGGACACAAAATTCAGATATGAATACTCAATAGTTAGAATTAAAGGAATCGAATATTCCACAATTTAATAAATTTAATAAGCTTCAATAACTTTAATACGCATACACAGATTATAAATTTAATAAGCTTCAATAACTTTAATACACATACACAGTGTATATATATTCTTACATATATACTTTATATATACACATATACTTAATAGATAATCTTTCTAGAAAGATAACATTTGACAATTTGATAAAGTACTTTACCAACTATTATCATGACTTTTCCAGGATTTAATTTGGAAGTATGACTGTAAGTTTAATTTCCAAGCAAAAATTGAGTACTTTAACAACAGTATATTTGTTTTCTTGACTTGGAATATGAGGAGTCAGTGGTATGGGGACAGGGCATTATCAGGGATTAAATGGGAGTCTCTACTCTCATATAAATAATCATGCCATATTAATTATTCTTTTACCTCCTTTTCCTCTCCTACTATCAACCCTAGTATACCATTTACCTTTGAATTCCTACCACACAACAGAAAATTGACATATAGCATCCTCTCAATAATTGTAGAATGAAAACAAAATGAAATTGTGGTACTTTATCCTGGGAAAATTGCATAGCTTTGAGTAAATCGCTTAATCTATTCTTACTTGTAAATTATCAGAAAATTCAACAGGATTATTCCCTAAGGTCTCTTTCAGCCTAAGAATTTCATAAATACAAGTTTATATGTACTCAAATTCCATGCCCTATCACAGATATTTTTATGATGTTATTATTGTTTCAAAAGAATTTAAGCTTTTTTTTTTTATCGAATTGTTCCATGGATAACAGATTAGATCAGCAGCCTAGCTCTGAAACTAATTTGCTCTGTAATATCAGACAAGACCATTATATGTCTATGCCTCAGGAGTGATTGTCTATATGATATGGTTGTTGATGGCTGAAACTTTCTTTAATGTAATAACATTTTGTTGAAAAGAACACTATTATGGGCAGTTGAAAATCAATAGTTTAAAAAATCTTCTTAGGGATTTCTCTAAAATACTCATGACTAAATAATCAAAACAGTTTTGAAATAAAAAACAGGATATTAAAGAGGTATAAAAATATGCTTTATTTCATGTTTTTCTATGAGCAATTTTAATGAAATTATTGCTACTAATATACTGTTAGGCTATCAAGGGAAACCCATAATTACATAAAACTATACCTAATTCATAATAAAAACTCTTTAATTGAATTTCAAAGTTTAAAAAATTGCTGAATTAAGTCAGATGTTGCTATTAGCAAAAATATCCCCAAATTCATAGAAATTTGGCCTGCCCAGATTGCCCCTAATGTGGTACCCAACCTTTTCTCAATTCTCCCATTTTTTACATTAAACATGTTTTTTAAATGCGAATACTTGGATACTCTTCATAGAGACCAACATGTCATCACAACTCAGCATTAATCAAATCAGTAACTGTGTAGGACCTTGAAATACATCCACTTGATTGCAGGAGAGCTCTGGTTGTTGAAGATGCTATCTGTTTAAGAATCACTAGAGCAAATGATCAGTTATTAAGCCAGAACTAGAGATTTCTTTGCTTACCTTTATGTATTATACTCTTTTTTAAAAAGTTACCAATAAGCTAAATGAAAGCAAACAAGTAATTTATGTAGCATGCTGGTTTAAGAGAGTGGGCTCTGAAATCAGACATTTTAAATCTCAATTCTGCCCCTTCCCAGCTGAATGACCTTAAATAAGCTACTTAATATCACTTTTTCTCAGTTTTCCCATCTGTAAAATGGAGGTAAAATTAATATCTACCTCACAGAAATGTTGTGAGGATCATGTGAACTAATATGTATAATAGCCTTAGAACAGTGCTTGGCTCAGAGCAATTATTCCACAAACAAAAGTCGGTATTATTGGTATTATTATTGACTTAAGTGCTTAAAAAAGAGATTGCTATGAACTGAATGTTTGTGACTCCCCAAAATTCACATATTGAAGCCCTAACACTGGAGGTGGGCCTTTGGAAAGCCATTAAGTTTAGATGAAGTCGTAAGGGTGGTACCCCCATGTTGGGATTATTGTTCTTATAAGAAGAAGACACTAGAGTTCTCTCTCTCCACCATATGAAGCTATAGCAAATAAGTAGCTGTCTGCAAACCAGGAAGAGTTCCCTCACTAGACACCAAATCTGCTGGCACCTTGATCCTGGGCTTCTTAGCCTCCAGAACTACAAGAAATAAATGTCTGTTGTTTAAGCAACCCAGTCTATGATATTTTTTTACAGTATCCCTAGCTGACTAAGACAGAGACCACTGAAAGTAGAAACAGGAAATAATATAAAATTTGAAAAAATAAATAAGGTGAAAAAATTAACTAGACATGCCTCAAAATGTTAGCATAATTTGAGCTTGGTGAAAACTGCCAATGTATTAAGGATAGATATTTCTGCTTCGGAGACACATGAGTAAACCAAATTTTGGGTTCTCTACAGAAATATATCTTTTAACAAAGAAGACTAATTCTAATGATATTCTAATGTCTGACATGCTGTTTCCAAAAGAAAAAATAACTTAGTGTCAGAGAGTTCAATCTAGGATAAGAGAAATTAGAGTTATAGATTTAAGAAGAAAGCATTTTTTTTTCCTTTCTTCATGCAAATTTTAAAACTTTGTTACATTCTCAGTGTTGTTTTCTAAAATATGTTGAGCCTAAAACTTTTTTTAGAGAAACATAGATTCATAATGGAAAAATATGAATTCACATAGCTATAATAATTTTGAAGCTATCTATTGTTTAATTAAGAGAGAGTTATATCCAACTCTTTTCAAAGTAAGTGGGCCTAGCAACTTAGTTTGAGGTTATATAACTAAAAACCAAAGTATCCATCTGAAAGAACCCAGAGTGAACAGACCAAATCTAGTTTTATATGCTTTGCTTTACAAGTCGAATGACTTGGAAGTAGAACCCAGGAATCCTAATGTGTTATTTTCTAGACAGCTGAGCCTTCTTCCATCAGCAAGAAGTGGTTGGGGATTATCAATGAGTCATCACACCAAATGCTACCACAGGCCACATTACAATAATTTCCAAGTTTTAAAGAAACTCATTAAACTTGTTTGCTCCAAAAAGAAAAATAAGGGGAATTAAAGAGGATGAAGGTGTTAAAAATTTATCATAATTAATATTATTACCACCCTATGTTCTCATATTTCTCTGGGGATACTTTTCTCAGATTAGGTAATTTTAATAAAGCAAATAACTTGTCAATAAAAGTAACATTTTTATGAATATTTATATAATTTCCTGTGAAATCCTTTGTTCATTTTAAGACTTATGACTAATTAATTCTTATGACTAATTAATTCTTTTCTCAGAAACCTCTTTCTATATATAAAAAAAAAATCAGTTTTCTCTAAGGATTGAATTAAAGTTATATTTTAATCTATTCAAGGGGATTTGACCAAATTATACATTTAAAAAATAATTAGCTTCAATTTTTGGTATATGTTTAACCTTTTAAAATTTCTTTCAGCCTTTGCTGTATTTTAAATGTTTGCTTATAATCATAGCTCTTTAAGCCAAATCTATTAACTCTGTGGAAATTCCAGAGACCAAACAAAGGTAAAAGAATTTAAAGAGTAAACAAAAGGTTAAATAGAGATTACCCACAATTGAGCTATGCGCTTTTTGAATAATCTAAGTCAGCTTTGGACTTTCTGTCCAAGAGTCTTCTAGATTGCTAGCATACAGTCCAATTATCATACAACACCAGGCGTAGCAGGCATATACGAATGTGTACTAAGTGCCCATTAGTGAATCCCCATATCAATCCTAATTCTTGTTTGGAATATCTGTAATTTGCTATGTTTACTCCCAACTGAGTGAGATTTGTGTGTATCTAATGTAACAAGAATTTTTTGGTAGGATTTTTTTTTCAGTTTAGATTTAGAATTTCAGGGGGAGTGTGTATCTGAAAGAGTCATATGTATTATATGTTTTAAGTTATTCTTTGAAAAGGGAGAGAGGCAAATTGATATCTCAATGTTTTTTTTCATTACCAAGATTGTATTAACTATTGGCATAAATGGTTCCTAATGTAGTGATATTTAGCAAAACAGTAACAAGGCTAATCTAGTGATTAGATTAACAGAGACATTCAAAGTGTATGGTGTAAAGACACATGGTAAAGACTCAGGGTTCCTCCTCCCTCACAAGCCACTTTTGTGTCTTCTTTCTCCACTGGTTGGAGTGTGCCAGGGATCCAATTTCAAAACTTCTCAAGCTAGACTTAGTCCGTACGTGATCTTGTCCAGCATCATGTTTCTTCCAAAGGTTACCTATAGTTTACGAATGACTCCCTATTGTGTATTTCAATTGGAAACCATCCCCCAAACATCAGGCACAGATACTCAGCTCTTTCTACAGCATCTCAACTTGGTGGTTAATAGGCATCTTAAAGTTAGCATATGCAAAACTCTTCTCCCTAAACTCTTTCTCTCCTGGTATTTTCCCATTTCAGAAAACAGGTATCACCCAATTATTCTGAACCAAAGTGTTATTTTGCCTTTTCTGTCCCATCCTTGCCACTTTTCACCTTCTTGTTGCCACTGCCCTAGCCCCAGCCAACACCATCTTTTACCTGATTCACTGCAAAATTCAAATCATCAGTCACTTTACTTTCTCTACTGTAGTCCTCACACTTCAATCCAGACTTTAAGGATTATTAGTAATCCTTTTATTTTTTTATTTTTATTTTTTACACCTACGACACCTGGTATTCCTAGGTGGTCTCCCAATCAAGAACTAACCAGGCCTGACCCTGCTTAGCTTCCGAGATCAGATGAGATCGAGCATGTTCAGGGTGGCATGGCTGTAGACTAATAATCTTTTTAAATTTAAATCTTATCATGTCAATCTCCTTTTCTCGACCTTTAATTTTTATATCGCTTAGAAAAAAATCCAAAGTCTTGCCTATGCGATCTGATTTGCTCCTGTTTTCCTCTCACTCACTCCTCTATCTACTCTTGCCACTTTGGGAAACATCAACCATATTCTCATTGTCATGGAACTCTAGTTTTCATTGCCTGCATACTTTTCCCCCCAGATGTTTATAAAGCATATTTCTTCATTCATTTTATATCTAGATTCAATAATCAGTTTCTAAAAGAGGTTTCTTTGGAAGCCCAACTTAAAATAGCTCTTTACCACCTCTTCCCAACTCTGTCTATCTCATATTTTTTCTTTATTGCTCATATTACATCTTAATATTAAATTATAATTGTTGTTTGCTTAATTAAAGACAGCTTTCTCCATCATAATATAAGCTTCATGAGGCCATAGACTTTTTTTTTTACTTAATACTATTTCACCAATACTCAAAAAACAATGCCTCCCATGTAGTAGACACTTAGTATATGTTGAAAGAATCAGTGAGATTCCTCAGAGCCCTAACTCTGAACTAACAACATCAGCACATAGCAAATAAACTTCTCCAAACAACCTTACTTATGAGATCTCAGGAACATGTGTAAGTAATAAATTTCCTGAGCAACCAAGTTCCAATGAAGATATGTATTCAAAGTTTCACTTTGGCATACTTAAGAGTATTAACATATCCAAAGGGAGGAGCTGGCAACAGAAGACATCACATAGCATATAGAAAAGGAGAAACAGAGACAGAAATTGATAAATAGCTAAAGAAGATACAAAGACAGAAACTTACCTAGGTGTTGCAAGTTCTGCGATTTCACTGGCAAAGGTATTTTATGATAGAAAATACTGTTTCATGATACTTTTTCTTTTTTTGGTATTAAATTCCCCAAATAGCAGTTGTATTATGGTTTCTTATGGAGACTGCTAACATTTATAGACTGCTACTCTCATGAAATTCGATTAATGACAGTAAATTGCTCAGCAGTTGATCATTTCTACTCCACTAGCCAAAATCATACTGTATATTTAGAATGTGTCACATGAAGAACCCAGCTGAGTAGTCTCGACAAGGCTTTGATGGACCCAATACTTGTAAATGATCACAGGATTGACCATAATGTATGATTCATGCTTCCATCACTAAGATATAAAACAGAATTCTGAGAAAGTACACATCCATAAATAATACATTTAGCATTAACAGCCCAACATATTTACATCCTTGGGCCTCTTATCCTTAATAAGCTATAATTTGAAATTCTGGAGTTCTGAGGACCTAGGCTGAGGCCAATTACCTGTGGTTGAAGATATGGGTTACAGCAGGTGAAACTAAGGCTAGTCTTACACAGGAATTTCATGAGTAAAATTGAAATTTCATCCTTGGTCTGAATCTAAAGTGGCTATGCAGAGGGTACAGAGCAAAGAGAAAGAACTGAAAATCAAAGCAAGAGCATTCAGAGAGGAAGCTACAGGCAGAATCTGGAACTATTTCTTGAATCATAAGAGAATCTGCAGGTCCTTCTTATGGAGTGCTACATACCTTACCCACGAGTAGTAACGAAACAGCTAGTGACACTAAAGTAGCTTCTTATACCTCTTCCTAAAGGCAAAATTTCTTAATCCATAGAACTTTGAAATCAAATATTTTCTATTAAAAAATCATGGTATAAATCTGACCATTTCGTGAATATTTTAAGTGAGTGTATACTTTGTCTTTTATACCACTTTTATATAACATAACCTAATAGTCAACAGCTTTAAGAATACTTATTCTCTTCAATTTTTTTTTAATCTAAAAATAAAAAAAAAACCCTACAGCTAACATACTTAATAGTGAGAAACTCAAAGCTTTCCCACTAAAATCAGGGAAAAGTCAAGGATATCAACACTCACCACTCCTTTTCAACACCATACTAGAAATTTTAGCTAATGCAATAAAATAACAACAGAAGGAAATAAAGGTATACAGATTGGCAAGGAATAAATAGAACTGCTTTTGTGTGTATATGACATAACTGTCTATGTAGAAAACCCAAAAGAATCAACAACAGCAAAAATCCCTGCTGAATAACAAGCAATTACAGTAAAGTTGCAGGATACATGGTTAATATGCAAAAGTCAATAACTTGCTTACATACCAACAATGAACAAGTACAATTAGAAATTAAAATCACAATACTATTTGTATTAGCACATCCCCAAATGAAACATTTTGGTATAAATCTAACAAAATATCCATACAAAAGCTCTATGAGGATAACTATAAAATTCTGATGAAAAATATTAAAGAACTAAATAGGTGGAGAAATACTTTATGTTCATGGGTAGAAACACTCATAGTGTCAAGATGTCAGTTTTTTCCAACTAGATCTATAGATTCAACACAAACCAAGTTAAAATCCCAGAAGGTTATTTTGTGGATATCAGCAAACTGATTCTAATATTTATATGGAGAAGAAAAGAGCCAGAATAGCCAATACAATATTGAAGGAGAATAACAAAGTCAGAGGACTGACATACAACTTCGAGAATTACCATAACACTACAGCAATCAAGACAGGGTGATACAAGTGAAAGAATAGGCAGATAGAGCAATGAAACAGAATAGAGAAACTGGAAATAGATCCACAAAATATAATCAACTGATCTTTGACAAAGAAGCAAA
This sequence comes from Pteropus alecto, assembly GCF_000325575.1. Classification (NCBI taxonomy): domain Eukaryota; kingdom Metazoa; phylum Chordata; class Mammalia; order Chiroptera; family Pteropodidae; genus Pteropus; species Pteropus alecto. Next base: position 7,292,445 of record NW_006439717.1, read on the forward strand.
GCAATGGAGAAAGGATAGTCTCTTCAAAAAATGGTACTAGAACAACTAGACATCTGCATGCAATAAAATAAATATTGACATATTTTATACGCTTTACAAAAATTAATTCAAAATAGATCATAGGCCTAAATGTATAATGTAAAACTGTAAAACCTCCAGAAGATAACAAGTAAAAAATCTATATGACTTTGGTTACGGTGATGAATTTTTAGATATAACACCAAAAGCACAACCTATGAAAAAAATTGATAAACTGGACTTTATTAACATTAAAAACTTATGTTCTGTAAGGACAATATCAAGAGAATGAGAAGACAAGCCACAAACTGGGAGAAAATATTTGCAAAAGACAATTCTGATAAAGTATTCTTATGCAAAGTATACAAAGAACTCTTAAAACTCAACAAAAAAAAACCAAACAACCCAATTAAAAATTGAGCAAAAGTTTTGAACAGATACATTTTCAAGAAGATATTCAAATAGCAAAGAAGCTCATGAAAGGATGTTCCATATCATATGTTCTCAGGGAAATGCAAAATAAAACAACAGCTTTATTTTCATTACACTCCTATTAGAGTGACCAACACTAGAACACTGGCATATATGTGTGTGTGTATGAGTGTGTGTGCGTAAATTTTATGGTGTATTCACATATATACATATATACATGTATATATACATGTGTGATTTTCTTATTGACACTTGTAACAAATCAAAAACAGTAGCTTAAAACAATATAAATTTATGATCGTACAGTTTTGGAGGCCAAAAGTCCAAAATGAGTCTCACTGGGCTAAAATCAAGGTGTCAATAGAGCTGTATTTCTTTCTGGACCAAAGGAAGGAATCTGTTTTCTTGCATTTTCTAGCTTCTAGTGGCTTCTCACTTCACTTGGCTCATGGCCCTCTTCCACCATCAAAATCAGTAGTGTTGAGTTAAGTCATTCTCATATTACCATCTCCCTAGTTCTGTCTCTTCTGCCTTCATTTTTCTATTTATAAGGATGCTTGTGATTACATTGTCTCACTTAGATAATTTAAGATAATCCTTCCATCTCAAGGTCAGCTGATTAACAACCATACTCCATCCACTACCTTAATTCTCCTATTCCATATTACCCAAAATATTCACAGGTTCCAGGGATTAGGGTGTGGATATATTTGGAAGAGGGGTGCTTTATTTTGCCTACCACAATAAATAAAGCCATAATAAATCCCCATGTCTTGTCAGGTTTCATCTGTATAGGCTCTTTGAATTCTCTGAAAATAAGAATAAAAGTTTTAAAACATTTAGAAAAAAAGTACGAAAAGCCAAATATTAAATCCTTAGGACCAGATGTATTTTGAAATTCAGAATTTGAGGAATTTAAAAGGTGATAATAAAGATTACATCCTCAGTGCATCTGCAGCTTTATCTAATATTCGAGCATATTAATCTTTCTGCAGGAAATGTATGAATATTCACTCTAAGTGGCATAAATAATGACTATAAATAACCTCATGTCACTTCAGGTCAAATTTTGTCACTAAATGAGTTCAACTCAGGTCAGAATTTAGTTGTCATATGTGCTACGAAAAAAATTGGTTTTTGAACATTTAGAATTACAAATGCACAGATAGTATGCGAATGCATAAAATATGGTAAAAATATGCAGAAGTATTAATAGTCAATATCAGCTTTTTAATATTTTCTATGCATTTTCAATTTTCTACAGATTATTTATCCTGTAATAAGTGTTATTTCCATAAAATTTACAAAATCATACACTCTATAGAAAAATTTATCTCAATAAATTTTCATAAAATGAACACATTGTGTGTAACCAGCATCCAGATCATGGAACAAAATATTCTTGGAAGTTTAGAAGCTTCTTTCTGCCCCATTCTCTAACACTACCGCCATAGGAAGCTACTCTGTTTTCACCATAAATAAGTTATGCCTATTTTTGAACTTTTAAGAAATGATACCATAAAGTGTATATTATTTTTGTTTCTGGCTGATTTGTCTTAATATTATTTTGTATAAAACTTGTCTGTAATATTGTATGAAGCTACACATTTCCTTTTTTATTCTCATTGCTTTATGCACTATTTAATTTTGTGAATATACTTTATCCATTTAGCATTGATGGACATTTGATTTGTTTCCATTTGGGGGCCATTAAAATTAGTGCTACTATAAACCTTCTCAATAAACATATGTGCACATTTCTGTTGGATATATACCTGGTAGTAGAAGTTCTGGTTGAAGATGTTCAGATTTAGTGGATACTACCACATAGCTTTCCAAAATTATTATATTCATACATCGTTTGTATAATCAGGGGGGAAAAAAGTAAAAATATGAAATAAGAAAAAAATTCTATTTGTCTCCTGAAAAGAGTACTTGATTGCACCACCAGTGGCTTATGTTTCAGGACTGGATCTGCTGCCAACTATGTGAACTTGAGCAAGACTATCCTCTCAAGACTGAGGTTCCTTCTTTCACCTAGAAGGTTAGAGTAGATGACTCCATGAGATCCATCCAAATTCTAAATCTATAAGAAACAGTGGAACAGGAGGCTCTGCAAGATCAACATAATATCATTCCAGCTTCCAAACTACCATGCAGCCTCCCTTTCTACAACCTAATACTGAAACATGTTATCTCTCGAGCTATTTCATTATGTGTGGTGTCTTTTTTTTTTTTTTTCAGTTCCCTTTGCTTTGTTAGACTGTTATTTAGGCTTTGAATCACATCCATTTGAAATTTAAAAAGAGAAGCCAAAGATCAAGACTAAGTGATATTTAGAAAGCTAGGTTAATATGAAAGTAGAGCTCCTTCCAGACCCACTGGAACAAGAATGAGTCTTAAATTGATAGAGATAACAAAGGCAGTTGCTGAAAAAGTAGCACTGGCAGGATGAGAAGTAGAAAGGATTTGTGGCATTTGGCCATTCGAAGTTCATTAACCTTGGAAAAAGTAGTTTTCCTGTAGTAGAAGCAGTCTGAAGGCATATTATCTAAAACCATGAGTCCTCAATCATGTTTAAAAATACAAATGTGCAGCTCTTACCTCAGTTCCACTAAATTTGAATTTTTGCCAGTCTTATTATTAGGCAACCAAGCAAGTACCTATTAGTGGACTAGAATTTGGGAAAAACTGATATAGTCTAGAACTTTAAGAAGGAAAAAAGAAAATGAATGATAAGAAGATAGCTCTTAGGGAATATACAGTTGAGATTTTTAAATTTTATTTCATTTATCCATTCACTCTTTCACTTATTTATTCCATAAATATTAAGCACCCAGTTATGTGTTTGGCACAGTATCAGATGCCAGAGATATAATCTCAAATAAATAGCTGGCCATCTAACATGGGAGAGACAGACAGAGAACAGTATATGGGGATTGCAAAAGAAGCTTGTATAGGATATATGAGGTGTCTGAGCACAGAAGGGCCCTTCTACTGGGGAAAGAAAGACAGGCATTCTGGGAGAGAGATGGCTGTGGAGTCAGAAGTATAGAATTGAGGTAAATGTAGAAAGATGGTGGTCTAATCAAAACTTATCAATGGGCATTAAGTTTTAATTAAGTAAGGTAAATAAGTTCTACGATATTGTGCCTATAATCAACAATATTGTATCATATACTTAAAAGTGTGTTAGAAGGGTAGACCTCATGCTAAATATTGTTACCACAAAAAATAAATATATATATATATATATATATATATTAAAAAAAGAAAACAACTTTTGGTTAAGAAGTACAGAAACCTACTCTAGCTCAAGTTGAAAATAAATTCAGTAAAAAATTTGGAATAAAATCAATCTCTCTCTCTGAAGGAAAAAACAGCTTGATCTTTTAAGAATGGCACTTTTTTACATTTATTCTCTCTCTGACTCTTTGTCTAGGACAATAGCTTTCTCAATTCTACTTCTTCCTAGGCTCTTCTCTTCTTCAAGGCTCTTAGTTTCTGCTTTGCCACTATATCAGTTCTCATATGACTGACTTGCTGCTGCCAATTTTATTCACTTTTACTTGATGTTTCCATTCCCACAGCCACCACTGGTTTTGTCCTCCTCGGTATTTGTTTTTGCACAGCCTGAGGCTATTTTGCACCGCCCT
>NW_006439717.1:7296579-7319482 GCF_000325575.1 Pteropus alecto
AAAGAGTATCTAATTAGCCCTAGTTATGTCAGTCACTGATCCTGACATAGTTATCTATGCCCAGATGGAGCAGGGTTTTTAGATATATAGGACTTTTCTTTCCCAGGAGCTATACATTCTCATGAAAAGGGCTCACGAACAAGCGGGCAATGGTAGGTAAGTTGGTATTTTTCACATGGACAGAGCAAGAAAGAAAAAAATAAATCATGACATAGCAGATAGCATAGAAGAGTATGTTCAAGAAATTGTAAGCACTTCACTGTGATTATTTATATCAGAAAATGCTTAAATATTTAGAGTAACTAGAAAATAGATGGAAAACCCCTGAAGTAGAGAGCATTAGTCTAACTTTTCATATATTGTGACTATAGAGGAATATCAAGCATAAAAGTAATACTTAATGAAAGGATATGCACCAAAAGAAGCAGGTCAATGAATTTGCACTAAAAGAAAAAAAATGTGTAAAAGATGACGTTAAGAGGGAAATCATTTGTATACCTTACACTGATTCTTCAATTATTTGCATGTAGTTTATGAGAACTGCCTACTAATTTCACTCATTGAAATGGCAAATGTGGTGCTCAGAAAAATATTTCTTTTTTATACTACCATTGTGGCTAAGTTTGACTCTGAATTATAAATTACCACTGGTGCTTGCTAATTTGCTATTAATGTCCATGTTTTGTTAGCTTTTAATTAAAATAAGTTGCTGATGATAAGAAAAGATCTCTGCAGAAATACACATCAAATGTTTCAGAGAGTGTCAAAAAAGTTTTGAAGGTGCAAACCACAGGGGAATTCCTCTTAGCCCTGCTATGACAATAGACAAAGGTTTCCATAATATTGAATACATTAGTTGCTGGGTCAATGTGAAATAAATTAACCTGCCATGTTCTAGCTCTAGAGAATTCTTTAGCTTGTCCAAGCAGTAGATAAAATAGCTTTTAAAGTCCTTCAAAGGTACATTTGCTTGTCTTCTGTCTTTTTATAAAACTTTTATAAAAACTTTTATAAAAAAGGACCCATTTGCCTATGCTTGGTTTTAATTCTTTTAAATGTCTCTTTGAAGATTAAAAATATATAAATTTAAATAAACACACTGGAAAGTTTTAACCATTGCATTATACCTGCAAATGAATAAATTCTTTATGTCATGTTTTGATTGTCAACATCATTGAATTTGATTGTCAGTCACTCAAAGTTTAGCTCTGGGATTGACTTGGATTCTACTTTACACTATAGTCTAGGTCATTATTATGTTCACTTAGCCCTTGAAATCCAGCCTTCTTAGCAAAATGTCTCTGAGCTTTGATTATTTTCATTGCTTTTATTATGCAAATATTTTTCTCTCCAAATTAATCCAACTTAGAAAGTGAATTCTTAGACCAATCTTCAGCATAAAATATTAATAATCTTGTCAGTATGTTTGTATTATAAATGACCAAGTCAGACACTAAAATAACTCATATAAATACAGAATATAATAACCTTCCTTGGGGAGTGGACATCAGGCTTTATGCTCCACTGCCCTTATTCCACATTTCTTCATGGCAGAGATCATAAGTAGTCCATACTGATTGCATCTGGTTGAATTGTGAGCAACTCATCAGTTGCATTACTGACTTAAAGATGAATAAAGGTAAATTGAGAATTTAGAGAAGACATAAAAGTATTTGGATAATTTTGTAATTTGCATATTTATCTGCAAGCAACCATAATTCAGTTGCAATCTGAATTCAAGAATATTTTATTGAGTAACAATATGAAAAACTCATGTCTGTAAACCAAAAGCTATGATTTTCTTACTTAAGGATACATACTATATAAATACTAGATGTAACATTAAATGTTTTCTCTCTTGCCCTTTGTTCAATTCTCTATTTGAAGAGTGAAATAAATTCTCTGCATAGCAGCCAAGTTTAATTAAATAAATAAGTAAATAAATAAAATTATAATTAGAATAAACTACAAAAGCCATACCTTGACCTATAAAGCCTTAAACATTTGGCACTTGCCTGTTCTCTGGCCTCATCCCAGCATACTCTGCCTCAATAAATTAAGCAACATAAACTATTTTCTTTTTTTGAAGGTGTCAAGTTTCTCTTATGTTATTTCTTCTGCCTGTAATGTTCTTCATGCTATTCTTAGCATGACCAGCACTTTTGCATCTTCCAGGTCTCATTTCAAACCTCATCTCCTCAGAGATACTTCCTGTTATGCTATATATAAAGTAAGTTCCTTTTTATTCCCTTTACAATCATATCTTATAACCATCCGTGAGCATAAAAAGATGTTCATGGCACATTTACAGGGCAGGGCACATAGTAGGTGCTCAGATAAAATTTATCAAATAAAAAATGAAAGAATAAATAATACTTATAATGAGGTATAAATAGAATGAGTATTTATCTCCTTTCTGAGATGCATTTATTCCCATTAAACATCAATATAACATTTAAACAAGCACAACTCTGTCCATAACTTCTTCCATAATATTTACATTCTGCCTATTTATTTTTAAAAGAATTAAAATGAACTCTAATAATCTGGTAAAAAACTATTCTCATGGTCCAGAACTAAGATAGTTTATGTCTTTGCATGTCCTATACAATTTCATATAAGATGATGAGTTGTAAAATTTATTCTTTCCTTTTAGTGAAATAGCCGAGTAGTTCAGATGTGAACTCATATAATTTTTCTCTACTTCCCTTCTTTTCTCTTTTCTCTTTTGTATTTTGGTTATTTGATGCTACAGTAGTCTCTAACACCTAAGGTTCCAGTCACTAATTACAATGTATGGAGGTGTTTTTCCCTATACCATCAAGCAAGTCTCAGATATCAGCTGGATGTCCAACAGTTTAACACAATTCTTGAGCCATCTACCTAGAGACAGGCTCAAATCTAACAGGTTAATTACTCAGTCCTACAAGATTGCCCTCCCCCAATCAAAACTCCAGGTTATCATCTGTGCTTCTGACCAACCAGCTATAGACCGGAGGTTCCCACAACCTCCACCTTGGGTTTAATTAATTTGCCAGAGCAGCTCACAGAACTCAGAGAAACATTTTACTTTTTATTGTAAAAGACTATAACCAAGAAACAGCCAGATGAAATAGATGCATAGGGGAAGGTATGAGGGAAGAGGAACAAAGCTCCATGCTCTTTCCAAGCATGCCACTCTACCCAAATCTCCACATGTTCACCAATCCAGAAGCTCTCTGAACCTTGTCCTTTTAGATATTTACAAAGATGCATTACATAGGTAGGACTGAATAAATCATTGATTATTGGTGAATGAACTCAGTTTCCAATCCCTTCTCCTTTCTGGAAGGTTGTGGGTGGGGTAGCAGTGGGACTGAAAGTTTCAACCCTCTAATCACAAGGTAGATAGATTCTCTTAGTAACCAGCCCCTATCCTTATGTGTTTTCCAAGTTGTCTTATTAACATAACAAAAGACACTTTTATTGTTCTCATCACTTAATAAATTCTAATATTTTAAGAGCTTTGTGCCAGGAAAGGATATATATGTATATATTTTATTATAAATCACAATATCATACCAGACCCCGCTTATGTCTTTTCAAAGATAATAGAGGAGTGGAGTAGGGATCTTGACCTCCTGAATCGTAACTTTGGCTCCAACTGGAATCTCTCACTGTCATATCCTCAGGGTATCCCACAGTGCTCTCTGACTTACAGTTGGATACTCCTAGAATTGGAATTTGGCTCCATCCCTTCTCCCTTTCCCACATCTACCAGGAATTTGTCCAAACCACAACATAAGGCATTTTTCATTTTATTGGAAGCTCTTGTAAATAATTTTATTGCAAGAAGATAGAGATAAAATTAAAATCAAAACAAAAGAATTATTTACTATAGCCTTATATACACAAAGTAATTTAGGCTCTCTCCAAAAAACTTGAGTAATAGAGAAATAGATATCTGCAATGTGTATTTAAGGGTTTAAATATCATACAAAACTATATGGAATTAAAGTTATTTGATCATATTGACTGACAAAACTAGTATGATTAAACCAAAGACTTAACCGCTTCCTCTACATAAAGTGCTGACACGATTGTTTTGTTGTGGCATAGGACATTAACTTTAAAGTATTATAAATGTTTTTTAAAAAATTGCCTACTGGCTATTCCAAAGGAATTGTTACAGCTTTGATCATGTCACATGGCCATTTGTCTTCAATATTATGGTGAAGAGGAATCGACAAGATATTTAAGTAGCTCTGTAATTGAGACTATCTACCAAACCAAGTGCAATAAAGTGACCGTGGGGTACTTATATGACTTAAACCCCCTGGGTAGGCTGTATATTTTTATTCTATATAAATTAATTAAATATACATATTATCACAGCAATGTCAGACAGTGAAGCTTTCAATCTGGCACCAAAATAAATCTCATTTTTATTGAAATATCCAAGAACTTTTGAAATATATAAGAGGGCATGATCAGGGCAATAATCCACAGCATACAGTACTGAAGGGCAATCAATACAATGGTGTGATGATGAGTTGATGCTTTAAACACACTTTGAGTTATTGCACTGTGAAAGTGCATGCTTTGTAATGCTTGTAGATTTGTTTCATGTCATATTGTGTCTTAAGCAAATAAGAGACATCAAACCACTTCACCAGTAAATACTTGACTATGTACATCTAACAGATAAAATTTAAAAAGAAAGTGTAATCACAACACCATCATCACAAACAATGAAATTAATGTCAATTCCTCAATATCACTTATTACACAATCTATGTTGGTTTTCCCTGTCTCAAAAATGTCTTGTTATAGTTGATTTGTTCCAATAAGAACCCAAATCATATCCATGCATCGTATTTAATTAACATAGTTCCTAAGTCCCTTCTAATATAACATTTCTTCCTCCTTTATAGTTCTATTTGCTGAATAAACTCTGTCATTATTCCTTGTTTTGACTCTATACCTTCATAGTATTACTTAATATGTTTCTATAATTGGTAGTTAGGTTTAGATGTTTTGTTGGATTCAGGATTAATACTGTTAAAACTAAATACAAAATGAAGGCCACACTTGAAAATCTCATGAGCAGAAAAAACCATTTAAGCCACGTAAGCAAAACTAAATCTAGCTTATTTTATGAATATAGTAAAACTTAACTTTCATATTTCTCATAAATGCCTCTGATAGTCATAAAAGAAATTTATGTCATCTTTCTAAAAATGATATGAGATAATACCTTTTAACCAATATCCTGTCATCTGGAAACCTCCATTGTAATGACCAAAAATTGTAGTTAAACAACTTTTTAATTTTCACTTTATAAGCTTTCCTGCAACATCATACCCCAAGTTTCGTATCAGTTTTAAATTTGAAAATCTCTTTTTACAAACTATTCTTATATGCATAATAAACTCTTATTAAATACTATTTATTGAGTTGGTAGTTTTAATTTTGCCATTTCTAGATTTTTGACAATACTTACAGCAAGAATAATTTATAACTAGTGTTGTTTTTGGGTATTGCATCACCAAGCATAATGAATGTCTAGTTTCTTCACTATCAGTAATATTAATAGTACAAAAAATGGTCCTAGAGTTTTCAGCCTTAACAAAATCGTCCTCAATCTTTTACATATGGTTTAAGCAGGCATTGATTATCATTGCCTATTGTTTAATTAGGAGTTACAAATGGCTATATTGGAATTTTGTAATTTCTCCTACATGTATTAGTTTCTATAAAGAGGAAATTTCTCTCATCAACTATTCAGTTATCTTATATATATGTATAGCTGGATAAATGCTTAATTCTTTCCCTTTATCGATTTCAAAAAAAAAATGATACCTAGCAACTATCCTAAAGTAGCTAAAGAGTTTTTCTTTCTTTTAAGTATCATTATAAACTCATAAATTTTTATATATTTGATATGTTTCAATGAATTTAAATAATCATTATTTTAATGCTCAAATGGATTTATCTTTGGCCAGTGTGAGCCTTTTAAAGCTGGCTTCTGTTGTCTTTTTTCACATGATCTCAAGAGTTTTTGATAGCTTCCTGGCTTTCAGAGATGAAAAAATATCTCTGCTTCATCTCATACATTTACTGCCCAGATGAGAAATCAGCCTTTTCTCTAAGGAGACTTCGTTCCTTTAAGAGGAAAATGTTTGAGAATGAAAATCTGTGCACAATGGGTGTTCATTTCTAAAAGTTGTTATTGCTTCTAGACAACTGAGTGGGCAAAGCTAGGAAATACACATATTTTTAGAATGAGAAAAATAAATTTTGAGTTCACACTGATCCAATTAAAATTTAAAAGTGAGTTTTTTGCCTAACTTATTTGATTTTATATTTATATCATATATCGCTGAACCTCTTATTTCTTAATCTTGCTGTGTGATATGTTTTTCTGTGGAAACATAATAATGGGAGGAGTAGATACTGTGTAAATTCAGAATATTTTGTCTTGTTGATATTGCTGGTAATTCTGTTAAGTGGTCTACCTCTTCCTTATAAATTATTTATTCATCTTAATAAATGATATTAAAACTCTAATAGCTATTTGACTTCTTTCTCTCTCTTACTCTATCTCAGCTATTAGCAGATCCTATAAGTTTACTTCCAAAATCTACTTAGTTCTTTCCATTGTTACTACTACTACTATTACTACTACTACTGCTACTACTATTACTACTACTACAACTACCACCAGCTAACAATTTGGTTAGCTCTTGCTGTATAACAAAACACCCCAAGACTTAGTGGCTTAAAACACCGAGCATTTATTATTTTTCGCAATTAGTGCATTGCACGAGTGGTTCTTCCTGCATGGGCTGGCACAGCTAGGACTGGATGATTTAGAATGATCTTGCTTACATATTTGAGGCCTTATATAGGGTGGGTGAGATCATTGAAATGACTGGACCATCTGTTCTTATGGCCATTCATCTTCATGGATGCCAGTCTGGGACTTGTTTATATGATAGTGGAATTACCAGGATCACGATGGCAAAATTCCAACAGGCTAGATCTTTTTCAATCTTCTTCTTGTGTCACCAAAGTAAGTTATCAAGCCAAACCCAGATTCAAGGACTGGAGAAATAAACTCCACTTTTTGATGGGAAGAAAGGTAAACCCATGTGGCAAAGATGGCATAAAGGGAGGGAGGAATTTGTGGCGATTTTGCAACTTACCACATCACTCAAAGCTAAACCACTACTATTTCTCATGTGAATACCTGCAATAATACTATGCTTCCACTTTTGCCTTCATGAAAGCAATTGTCTATATATCAGTTAGTTACTTTAAAAATATAAATCGAAAGTTCACTTTCTGAGATGAGAGTACAGTCAAGATGGCAGAGCAGTAAACACTGTGCCTGTCTCCTCTCATGACATTAAAATTACAACTACATTTTAGAACAATCAATCCAGAGAACCATATGATGACTAGCTGGACATAACTCCTATAACTAATGACATAAAAGAGTGGCCTCATCAAGACTGGTAGGAGGGGCAGAGATGTAAAATAGGCTGGCCCCACACCCATGTATAGAGGCTGAGCATAGGGAGGGATATTTTGGCTATGGAGGTCCCCTCAAAGAAGCATGGGGTCCCAGTCCAACATCAGGCTCCCCAGCCCAGGGTTCCAGTGCAGGGAAGAAGAGTTCCTACAAAATCTGGCTGTGAAAAGCAGAGGGTATTCCCACCATGCAGGTGAGGTGAAAGACAGCTGAAAACACAGACATCCTCTTAAAGGGCCCATGCACAGATTTACTTTCTCGCAAGCAATCACCCTGGGCTCTGATGGAAGGGTGGCAGCATAGGAGGTGCCAGAGACATACAGAAAAGGCTGAGTTGTACGGCTTCAGGTGAGGGCTACATGGACAGCCATCATTATCCCTGTGTTGAACCCTCCTCCTGTGCAGACTGCAGGCTGATGCCATCTTGCCTGTGTAGAGTCCTCCGCCAGCCTGACCAAATCAGAATCCACAATGGTATGATAAAATCCCCTGGCTCCGCCCTGGTGACTCACTAAGACCTGGACCCACCTAACTCACAAATTGCCAGAGGCATATTAGTGTCTAGGCAACAAGCCCCACTCCACTCTTTCAGCAGAAGGCTCTTTCAACAAAAATCAACAGGCCTCTCATGGCACCAACTATTGTCAAATAGGCTGCAGCTGAACTTGGCCTGTAGTGGGATCCCTCCCAGGAGGCCTCAGAGTCGGCAATACTTGTTAGCCTCTTCGGCCAGAGTCCCACCTGGCCACCCCCAGAAATGACATACCCAAAAGGCAGACTTGGCAGGCACCAGAACCCTGCTAAAGTGAATCATGCTCCATAAGGTCAGAGCCTACACAACAATTCCTCCACTATAGTCAAGGCCAGTCCTCACAATCAATCATCCTGAGGGTCAATCCCTCCACTAACATGCAAACAGCAAACAAGGCTCAACTACAACAGGAGGGCATACAACCCATACAAGGGACACACACCTGCAGCACCCAGCTCAGGTGACCAGGGAGACTGTGTCGCTGGGCCTCATAAGACACCTTCTACAAAAGGTCACTCTACTAAGACCAGGAGACATAGCGACTCTACCTAATACATAGAAACAGACACAGGGAGGCAGCCAAAATAAGGAGTCAAGGAAACATGTCCCAAATGAAAGACTAGAACAAAGCTCCAGAAAAAGAACTAAACAGAATGGAGACAAGCAATCTACCAGTGCAGAGTTCAAAACACTGGTTATAAAGATGCTCAATGAACTTGGGGGAAGAGTGGATGAACCCAGTGAGAACTTTAACAAGAAATAGAAAACATAGAAAACATTTCTTTAACAAGAAATAGAAACCAGTCAGAAATGAAGAATACAATAACTGAAATGAAGCCTAATTAAAGGGAATCGACAGTAGATTAGATGAAGCAGAGGTTTACATCAGTAACTTGGAAGATAAGGTAGCAGAAAACACACAATCAGAACAGCAACAAAAGAAAAAAATCCAAAAAAATGAGGATAGTTTAAGAGGCCTCTGGGACAATTTCAAGTATATCAACATTTGCCTCATAGGAGTACCAGAAGAAGAAGAGAGAGAGGAAGGAATTTAAAACCCATTTGAAGAAATAATAACACATAGACATACAAGCTAGACATACAAGCCCAGGAAGCACAGAGTGTCTCGAACAAGAGGCTCACACTAAGACATATCATAATTAAAATACCAAAGGTTAAAGTCAAAAAGAGAATCCTAAAAGCAGCAAGAGAAAGGCAGCTAGTTACTCTCAAGGGAGCTCAAAAAGACTGTCAGATGATTTCTCAACACAAACTTTGCAGGTCAGAAGGGATTGGCATGACATATTCAAAGTGATGAAGAGTAAGGACCTACCACCAAGACTACTCTACACAGCAAGGCTATCAAATAAAAATTGAAGAGATACAGAGCTTCCCAGACAGGAAAAAGCTAAAGGAATTCATCACCACCAAACCAGTATTACAAGAAATGTTAAAGAGACTTCCTTAAGAAGAAAGAGGGAAACATAAATAAGAATAATAAAATGGCAGTAACTATGTACCTATCAATAATCACTTTAAATGGGGGGCTGGGTTTAAAAGGTTAAAGGATTAAGAAGTACAAATTGGTAGTGACAAAATAGTCACAGAGATGTGAAGTACAGCATAGGGAAGATAGTCAATAATATTGTAATAACTCTGTATAGTGCCAGATGGGTACTAGACTAATCAGGGGTTCACTTCATAAATTATATAAATGTCTAACCATTATGCTCTACACTTGAAAGTAATACAAAATAATATTGAAAAAATATATGTATAAATCAAAACATGTCATTTCCTTTTTCTAAACACCTTCAAAGATTTATTTTATTTACAATAAAACCAAAATACTTGCTCTCAGTGCTCAATGTGATCAGTCCCTTGACTTCCTCATTGACATAATATCATACTGTTCTTCCCTTAGTGCATTGGTCTTCTTTCCGTTCCTGCTTTAGGACCCTTGCTCTACCTGTTTCTTCAAATATATCTTCAAATAGCTGGCTTTTCTTGTTATTCAAGTCTCAGAGAGACTTTTCTGTGTGGGGTAAATATCACCAAGGTACACCTCTCTTTGTTAGATACATGGAAAATTATACTTCCAAACTTAATTGCAACATGGTAAGGCTATTTGATCAGCTCTGGTTAGCAGACCATAAGCAAAAGTAAATTGTGTCATTTCTAGGTTGAGTCAGTGGGAATCCCTGCTCAGTTTTCTGATTTCCCTTCTTCCCTTTCAGTCACATTGGAGAGTCTCACGTTGAGAAAGCAAACCACAACATTAAAGCGGCTTGGATTGCTGAGTCACCTCATGAAGGATTGCTGTCTTGGAGAGTTTACACACCGATAATGGACTTTGCATGAGCAAGAAGTAAATTTTTGTTATAAGGCACCACAGTTTTGGAGTTAATTTGTTATTACAGTATATCCTATCCTGTCCTAACTCATACACTAAGAACACAGTGTTAAGTAGCTTCTTCATCATGCTCTTATTCTTTGTCCTAACAATGTTTCACTTTCTTCATAGCCCCTAATAATATTTATTTCCTGTTATACTCCCACTCAACTAGAATGTAAACTCTATATAAAGAATCTTATTTGCCTGTGAATTTTTATATTTCCAGAGCCTAGAATAGCAGATGTTTAGTAAATATTTACTAAAAGAATCAATATGGTACATATTACATAGCACTCTCTGGGACCCCTGCAATGTATACATTGATCCTTGTGATGTTGATCCTTAAACTTTTTTCTTTTTGCTTCTCTAATTGGATAAATTCGACTCTCTTGGCTTCAAGTTTCATGACTTTTTTTTCCTACTTGATATATTCTGACATTGAACCCCTCCATTGAATTTTTTAGTGTAGGTATTGTATTCTTCAGCTCTATAATTTATATTTGATTCTTTCCTATATTTTCTATCTCTTTGATGAAATTCTCGCATTCTTCATGTGTTGCTGTCTCGACCTCAGCAATCATCCTTATAATTGTTATTTTGAACTCTCGATATTAGGTAAATCACATATTTCCATTTCATTAAGAGCTGTTTCTGGAGCTTTAGCTCATTCTTTAGTTTGAAACTTATGTCTGTTTCTTCATTTTCCTTGACTCTCTGAGCTGGTTTCTGCACATAAAATGAAATAGCCATGTTTTTCAGCCTTGACAGAGTAGTCCTGCGTAAGAGATGAAATGTGCCAATTGGCCCAGCCAAAAGGACTCAAAAGGAGCAAAATTGGAGAATGACATAAATAAGATTTAGAGAAATCATTTGTCACCCAGAATAGATTCAGGTCTGAACATAACTAAGTCAGTTCTTACCAGAGGTTCCTCACCAGAGATTTTCATGGGAGAGGAGGTTAATAAACAATATGTGTTAACTGTGATTGGCATAGTTTGTGGATGTCAGTGTCTTTTCTCTCATCCTGTCTAGTAGTTGCTAAATGAGTTTTGGTTTATAAATTGGCCTCTATACACAGAGGGCAAGGAGAGACCAAAGAAAGTGTTAGACTTCTCCAGTTTGATAGGTAGCAGCTTTTAATAAGCAAAGGAATTTACTTATGAGGCTTGTCTTGGCATCCATAAGATGAGTTGATCTCCCCAACTATCCACCAGAATCTTAAAAGTTTATATAGAGGTTTTAACTGTATTCAATCATGTATATCCTCAAGATGGTCTCAACAAACCTTACTATCTCAAGTCTGTGTCCTTAGGGTAACTTTTAGTTCAGGGAAGGTAAGCAGAACACATTCTAAGAACACATTCTAAGGAGAGAGGGAAAGGAGCCTCCAATCACCTGGGTCCAGCTCACGGGTCAACTGATGGTCATGTCTTCTTGATGACCACCATCAACAATGACATTCATGAATAAGGTAGAACTTATGTCAAGGATAGAAGTCATACATGGGATCAGAAATCTAGATTCCCTGTATGAATTCCACGATGACAACAATAAAGTGATCTTCCTCTGTGGTGTCATCGTGGAGTGCCAGTCAGCTACCTGGTAACAAGTGGACAACTTTGATCTTTTTCTGATAGAGAGGAAACAGTACTTGTTTTCTCTGATATAACCTATTATTGATTTCATTTTGTGTCTAATATGTCTCAGGAAGTACTGCTTTGCATGGGCTTATTGCGTATTTTATTCACTACCATGAAATGCTGCATAGCACACCTTCCAAACAAGAAATTTGTTTCAAAATTTAAAAAGGAAAGCAATAGGTACATATGGCATTGATGATTTTATCTTATCTCATTATTCATAGATGGTAGGCCTTATACATTGGCTTACTAAGTACTCTACTCTGAAAACAGCTGAGGAATACTGCTTGTGAGGTTGGTGTGCCAATTGTAGGATATGATATATTAGCCGAACCAGAAATCAACATTTATATTCTTTCCCACTTGTTAAAACTCCATGCTAGCCATTCTGGGTCTTTTGTGACTATATAGCAGCCTTTCTAAGAAGAAAAAAAAAAAAAATGCTGTGATTACATTACCTGGGATAGTCAATTCTGACTATAAAAGGAAAATAGTGTTACTGCCACACAGTAAGGTCTGAGATGTAGGTATATTGTTGACTCTGTGTTTTATCATTTCCTAAGGTAAAATAAAATAAAAAATAAAAAATAAAAAAAAACTCCTACAATCTAATCCATTTGGATTTTCAAGGGCCCAAATCCTTCATAATTTTTCCAACTAAAAAACTCTAGTATGGACTGAGAAAAAGAAAAAATGGAAAACAGTGACCAACATGGAGGAAAGTAAAAAGCCTTCAGACTACCTATGGAAGTGACACCTGTAATATCCACCTGTATTTAGCTATTATTCACCTCTGTTGGTAGTTACCAATATACCAACATACCAATTTTCTTCCCCCATTGTTGGACATATGGTGTTTCAATTGGTTAAATTTACCAATAATTCAAATAATATAGAAAGGTGAGTAGTACATAAATGGGTTATAATAAATTAAGTTTGGGAAGAAAATAAGAGAGTTTATTGTACACGTTTTACATCTGTAAATAAACTTGTACAAGGCACATTTGGAAATATGTGTATAGCAAGAAAGTAATGATGTCTGAGGCAGCAAAGTGGTAGAATGTACTAAAGATGACGGTCATGATTTTAATAAACATCAAATTCTCCTTCTAGCTAACTACCTCAACAGATATACAAAATACAAGTAGAGTTTAATTTTGGTCTCGGTGAGTTTGTGGTACCTATAGAACATTGAGTTAGAGATGTAGATTCAGAGTTGTATCAATGTCTATAATTCAGAGAAGAGGTTGGGACTGCACTTACAGATTGGAAATTCTCACTGATATAAGCACAACTGCCTGTGTTGATAAAATCATCCAAGGAGCCTGAATAAAATGAGAAGAGGTACATGATGCACTAAATCTTAGTTCTCCAAAAGACTGGCAAAAGCGAAGGTATTTACAAAATGTAGGAGCATTATTTAAAATGATGCCACAGAAACAGCAAGAAAAATGATTCAAGAAAGGAAAAGTGGAAATGATATCAGACCCTACAGAAGGAATTTGAAGGAGACTGCTGGTGTCCTAAGCAGAAAGAATTGTAGTAGAATGAAAGGGGCAATGTAACTGACAGAGAGAAGTGAGGACAGAGAACAAAGGCTTACATTTTCAATAAGTTTCACTGGGAAGAGAAGGAACAAAACAAGATAATGGCCTCGTGAGATGAAGAGTGGAATAAGAGTATACTAGAGAGCCATGATATGACTCAGTTTCTCTTGACTTGTAGAATTCTTGTTGCTATAAAATAAACACATGCTCACTAACTGCTTGCAAAACTGTATTTATTTTTCAGATCCAGTCGACAAAAGAACAAAATGCTTCATGAGAATTCACTTTTTGAGTGAGATACAAATGTTTCATTATTCTCACAATTTTGTGATATATTTTGTTTACTTATAAAATAAATACCTGCCTGTTACAACTGAAAGGGTAATATTAACTGTTAAGTGGACTTTGAAGTCGTAGTTTGTTGGCACTGGTCTAAGCAAGAACACGTCGTGATGTGCCTGTATCTGTAATTTATTGTACTACCATTGGGACAGTCAAGAACAATATCTCTGAATTCGTAGTTTTCTTCTTTGCAGCAAAGGCATGAATTTTCCAACTGAAAGATGTCATAATTGTACCTAAAAAAAATACAGTAATAAATATTTTTGAAATGGCTTTTGACATAAATTGACATCAATGATCAACCTCTAATTGTCTAAGTGATGTAGCAAGCCTTCCAACCAGTTTATTCTTTTTCTACACCCTATATCTCATTTCTCCTTCACTATAATTTTCTGACATGGACTAGTGATAAGTGATATGTAAGACCAAAAAAAAGAAAATAAATTCGAAGTGGAGATTTATAATCTCATATTAGAGTATTATAGTATGAAAAAAACATATTAAATATTCCATTTAATACCAAATTATTATTAATCTCCATATATTAATCTATACATGAAAGTATACAATAAAGGAAAACATGCAATGTAATATGTTATATCTAAAATGCAAGTGACAGTCTAAAAACATACTTTTAAGCAAGTGTTTAAGTACTCTCTATAATCTCTGTATAAAAATAAATACATTTGCCATAAATGTATACTTTGATATATTTAGAAAACTACTTCAAAATGATTCATCACTTGAAAAGTTTATTTTATTTCTCAGATTTTAATATTTTAGATATTAAGATCCTGATCATTAGATCTCATGTAAAAAATTGTCCATGTAATGTTTTAAAAGCTTAATTTTCTCTACAATGTTAGAAAATTAATGCACATTACACATTCAAAGAAAAACTCACTTGATGGTGTTTTTGCATTCCCCTGTGCATCTTGCCATCTCAATCCTTTTCCTGCAACCATTGTACTTAACAGTCACATTCACAGGTGAAGATCTGCAATGAGTATTACCTAAAACAAAATGGATAAGAGAATCAGAAATGAAGTTTAACATTAACAACTGCTAAGTCTCAGTTTTCTCAACCATAAAGTAGAGAAGAAGAATAATAACTACTTCATAATGTTATTGGAGGGATTTAACTACCTCAGTATCCAGCACAAGGTACCTGTTTAATACTTAATAAATGTTATATTCATTGCCATATCACTACCTTAGAAAAAGGAGAAGGGGGAAGGAGGAGGAAGGGAGCAGGGGAGAAGGAAGTAGTAAAGAGCGGGGATGAAAGGGAAGACGGAAGTGCTTCATTTTTGATATCCATATTTTCATTGCTGATCATCCTTATGATCTAATATACTAATTTACAACATAACTTGCTGATGTTAGGAGAGTTGGCTAAATTTCCTTCCGTGAAAATTATATTTTCTACCTTGTAAGCATCACTGGTTTTTACTAGGAAGAATGCTGCAACCAACATGAACAAGTAACTATAATACATTATGTACAAATATCAATTGTTAGTTTATGCATATAGGTTAGAATATCTGCTGTGTTAAAAACCCAATAGACTTTCCATTAATGATCTAAAATTTGGTTTAAAAAAACACCAAATTTTTTTCAACAGTTTACATTCCTTCTACATGCAGAGCTTAATTTTACTTACATGTATAGCAACATTTTTTTGAATCATAGACTCTGTCTTCCTATATGGATGAGAGAAAAAGAAAAAAGACTGAAAAACTTCTGTATTTTTCTGTAAATAATATAACATTTCTTAACTTATTGAAATAGCATTACATTACAAGGGGAAAATGAAACAGATGAACAAGCTGATCTCCCACCAGTAAGCATGGTGGGAGACAGTAATAATAAAAATGAGACAATATTTACACTAACTTTTTCAACAGTGGGTTAAAAGAGAAAAACAATATTTAAGCTAATTTTTTTAAAGTAAAATGCAATGGAGTAAAAAATTTCTCCTTACTTATTTTAATTGAAAAATACTTAAATAACAACATTACTACTAGATACTTTTTCACGGGCATGGATTTTTACCAAACACCTTATTATAATCTTAAACTTATCAATGTCTCAGAGTACAAACTCAATAAATGTTGAGATCCAATATTAGAATTCTAAAATAAAGCTTTAAACTATATTAACAATTATATCTTCAGGAAGAAAAATTAGTTAAGCTTAAATCTTCCTTAAAAAATTTAAATTTAAGCAGTTTTTAATACAAAACCCTACCCATATTTTGGGGGGATAAAAATGAAAACTGACACAAAGAAAGATCTGAACATATACATATGTGTGCTTATATAAAAACTTTTTATTTTTATAAAAAATTATTAACTCAAATCTATAAACCTTGAAAAAAATCATTTTTATGTTTAAAATAGCAAAATGACTTCTACAGTAACTTACTTCTTCTAGAATAGTACTAGATAAAGTTGTATAGAGCCTGCAAATATATCTTTGATATGAAAATACACTTGACAATAAAAGGTAGATGAGATAGGTAGAATGAAATCTTCAAAAGATTTATGTCTACTGGTCAGACACAAACTTTTCCAGATGCGAAAGAAGAAGGTTGTGTTTGTATGAACATGAGAAGTGAATCTTGTTATTTATTACTTAAGAAGATGACTTACTTCTGCACACCAGGTCTGCTTTGGGCAGTCTTGGACCACTGCAACGAAACCAGTATCATGGCAGGAGTAGGAGACACATGTGTTGTTGGGGTCACCAAATGAACTACCAATCTGGAACATAAGGAGGAGGAGAAGACAAAATAATTATTCAGAGAACAAAATAATTGATTTCTTTTTTTAGTTTGACAATAAAACCTGTAAAAAAAAATCAAATTTATGATATTTAGTGAATTTCCAGACACACTTTTAGCCATTAGGTTAATATTTAAGAAAAGGTGGATTAAAACCCTTGCACTTCCATAATAAATTGAAGTTCCCCAGAATGTTTCAAGATTCTGAAATTAAGATTTTCCTACAGTTACTCTATTATACTTTTCAAGTATTTTCAAGAAAGATTATTTTATGGTGAGCAGTCAATTGATCAATTGTTATACTCTAAGTCTGAGGAAAAACAAGAAATCTAAATGAAAAAAAAAAATGGCACAAAATAGGTTTGTCACTAATGTCAAGTCTACAAGACATCTTTCCATCTTTGCTGGGGTATCTATACTTTTAAAGCTCTCTAAATGGCTTTACAGTTAATTAATTTATGTTCAAAATTCAAACACCAGTTTGGGAAATTGTGTTTATTTCAGGGCCTCAAACCACAAAATGAACTTTCTGCTTAACTGGAATTTTGTTATTTCAACTATTTTGCATATAAATGATTAGAGGTAAAATTTTTCCTTTGTTCTTTAAACATCATCATATTTTATGTTTAAAACTGTCATAGATTCTCAAGTCATGTCATCTTTGGAAACTAAAAATTAAGACACCCAGATAGAAATTTGAGTGTGATAAATGAGTTATCAAATTAAGACTCTCATAGGCTTTGTTTTTATGTATTTCATAACCCACTAAATATAGTTTTTTTTAGATTTTTAATATTTAGTATTACTAGTTCAAATGTATTAATTTCGATTTGAGAATCATCTGGTTTTTACAGCTTCCTGATACGTTTTCTAAAAAGTTAAATTACTTTCCAAAATGCCAAATCAGTTGTCAAAATCTACCCCTGCCTATACTGTGCTGCTATGTTCACATAATGGGGTTCTAGTCTTTTGGGTTTCCTTATTTGATCTCTGACAGTTTGTCCATCTGATCTTTCTGGTTATAATTACAGTTTGACTCTGGTCATTGATTTGAATGTTACAAAGTGTATCTTCTCCATCTGATGAGACCTATGGGAAAAAATTTGAAGCCCTGCTGCTAGGTAGTTAATGATTAAGTATATTTTCTCCCTTTGAAGGGAGCCATGCTGAGTGTTACATTCGACATTCTTTTTGAAATGAATATGGAAAGAAAATTAACAGGCTCTGCCCCACCCGTTACCTACGATTTTTTCATATTATAAGCTGAAAGAGCCTACATTTATTCATAATTATATAAATAAAAATATTGTAAAGTAGAAACTACCTTACCTCATAGTTGATGTTGTTAAATAAACATGTTCTTGGTTCTGAAAAATACATACATTATTTTATCCTAAAATAAACATTATAATTATTTTTTTATTTATAAAACAAAAATTGTAAATGGGATTCTATTTTTTAGTCAATTATAATGTTCTTCCCATAATATTACTGCCTCCCTTTCATTTACTGATTCTATTCATAATTGTTAATTCTGTGTTTCTCCCACTCTAAAGATAGAAATTTTAAGAGAGTAAGCACTGATTCTGTTTCATCACACCCATCTAGCACATTTTGACATACATTAGTAGCCTAATAAATATCTCTTGAATATGCGACTATGGAAACAATTATTCTAGTGATTCAAATAATGTACTATGAATACACACCACAGTATCCAATTTCACAGCAGGTATCATTAGATTGGAACTTTATAAGCCTTTCTCCAGTTTTGCATGTGGGTGGAGAAGGGCACTCCTTGGCTTTGCAGTCCACAGCATTTGCATCAGTACAGGTGCATTTGTGGCAATTGGCAGTCCATGTGTCTCCAGGCTACAGATACAAACCAAGTTTAGACTTCTATTCAAATACAAGAATGACAATAAATTTGAATTAAAGTAGAGAGAAACTGTACTTACAGATTTCTCTTCTCCCAGTGGACCATGGCAAACTGTTAACATGAAATGATAAATGTCAACTACATTTGATAAAACATAACCATCTGTTATTTGTAGATAACCACCAGGTGGCCACCACTGTAATTAACACTAAGATTTCAGAGACAAAGAATTACGAAGGATCGTATGGTGGCCTCGAGGTAGAAAAATCATATCCACCTACTTTGAGCAAACTGTCCCTAAAAAGCATATATATTTTTTCTATTTTTATAAGCCCCAGAAAAGGAGAATTCTTAATTTCTCCTGGCAGTGGTCAATAAATCTTATGGCTACTGCTTTACTTACTGTTCTATAGACTGATGTCTGCCTCCATAATCCTGCAAGTCACCAAGACGTCATAATTACCAGTCTCCAGAGCCTTCTCAGTTTTTCAAGTTCCCTATAGTAGCTGACATCTCATCTTCTTGAAAATGTTCTCCTGCCTTCAGATTCAACACCCTAAAATTCCTATCTTTGTTATCACCTCTTCCTCCTCATTCTCGTTTTGTCTCTAGTTTTACCCCTGGTACCTTTCTCTATCTCCACAGTGTCTATTGTAATATCAAGGAGATGACTTTCAAACTTCTAGTTCCAACCCAAACACCTCATGTAAGCTACAGGCACAGGTCACCCTCAGCTTAATAAATAGTATCCCAACAAATCTATAAAAACCTAACTCAATGTAAGCAAAACAGATTGTATCATCTTGCCCCTAAAATCAGTTTCTTATCTAAACTGGTTTTCTCCTGTTAAGGACTAAACTATTCTTTTAATTATTTAAGCTTAAAACTTAGAAGTCATTTTGATTTCTTCCTTTCCATCACTTGGCATCCAATCTACTGCAAAATCTTATATCTTCATCCTCACTTTAATACCTTCCTGGGTTTACTAGCTACGATACTATTCCAGGATCTTATCCTTGATGTAGCATACTCTAGCTGTTTTGGGGGTTACACTGACACAGACCTCTTCCTTATGGTCTTATAAAATAAATAACTTATTTTGACATTCTGGCTTATATGGTCTGCCGTAATGTAGATCAATACTGTCTCATTTTTCTCATTTACATATCCTGGACTACTCTACATATTGTTCTCAGATTCCAACCTTGTAATTAAATACCTGAGGATTCCTCCAAAGTATATACTATATGTAAATATAGTGACACATAACATGCACTCTATATAATACATATTTCACATTTTTTACTGTGAAATTTATTTTCAGCCTTATACAAAAATTGCTTTTTTCTTTGATAATCTTCCTTTTTCCACTATATCTTAAGATAGAGAATGTTTTCTTTTAACCTTTGCCACTCTCAACAAAGCACATCACATTGGCTTGGGAATAGCAGGGATTCTAAAATTATTGAACGCTGACTAATCTTAATGGTTCTTGCTACGATTCAGTCCTCAAAAAAACTAAAATTCTGTAGTTTAAAAAATACTATCGAGCGACAATATTTTGATTAAAATATCATATAATTACATGAAACACTTTAGTAGGTAAACTATTTTGACTAACAAGATGTATTTATTTAGTTTGGCTTCATTAGTTTGTGTGGAAGAAAACAGATTACCATTCGATATTTATTTGGTAAATAAAAGCTTAATTCATCCACTTTAAGTTTTCCATTCTATAACATATTCATAGCTAGGGACTTTTATTAGCATGACCTCTGAAATTTGATTTACAAGAACCATTAATGCAGAATGATTGATTTTTAGGTGCATGTAATCTTACCTGGAGGAGGTGGAAGTGGTGCTGGGCATCCTGTGTAAAAACAGAAAGCTCACATTAGTCTCATTATTGGAATAGTTTTGGGGTAAATATAGTTATCTAATTACTGAAATAATTAGCTACATAGATAGTCTTACAAACAGACATATTCCCATCTATCTTCCCTTTCTGCTCCTCATGGCATTTGAAATTCCACCATTAGAGAGTTCCTTTTGGATCCTGAATTTTAATGGGAGGGGAATATGAGAATCTAAAAGAGCAATGAGAAAACATCAAGGTAAATTTCCTTTACTTCAAAGGTTTCCTGGAAGACAGTTTTGATGAATAGGACAGTAAAATATTTAATCAAAGAAGGAAAAGAATAATTCAGATATACGAAAAATATAACTATTTTTAGTTACCTAGTTTTAATCCTTCAAGAATATTACTCTCTTTTTGTCTCATTGAAATATTTCAATCTTATTCTAACTTTACCCCCACCAAATGCTTTTTGAGACTTTACACCTCACATATTTTGGTCGACACAACAATTTACTGATAAATTTCAAATTCTATTTTCAAACAGCTAAAAATAAAATTAATGTTTTTATTCTATATACCAAACAAACAGCTGGCCAAGAAGCAACAGAATATGTGGAGGAACTTAAAATTTCTGCATGTTTAGGTAAAGAGACACAAACAAATAATAGGTACAGGAAAAGCAGAAAGGAAATTAAAGATACGGGAGTTCCGGGTCTCCAACATCTCTCTTTACTGAGGGAGGCTAGGCTATTCCCCAATTATGAATTGGGGTCTCTGCTTAGCATATTAGCAGAAACCAGCAACAAGAGATCTATTAGCCACAAACGCAACAGAAAAAATCTTCCCTGACTAGAATTCCAAAATTTCATTAAAGATATTTATAAGAGGAGCCATAAAGAACAATATTATAATCTCCATGTATCTATCAAAACAAGTCTCTAAAACACTTATGATCATATAAAATCATTCTCTTAATAAAATCTTTAAGGGGATCCCATTTAGTGTAGGATAAAGTCCTGTTTAAGTTTGGAAATAAAGTTCGCCATGAACTCTACTTACCTTTCCAATCTCATTTTTTTTCTCAGAACCTCACATAATCATTACCAACATCTGGTTGATTTTTGAATTCACTCATGCTATTTCATGTCTCTGTCTTTTCAAAGGCTGTTTGGCAGAATTCCCATCTCACCTTGGCCAATATTAAACTCAATCATACCCCTCTTGATGCCTTCACTCACTAATACCAACTAAAAGGTAGGAATTAACACTTTCCTCTCACTGCATCTCTGGGACCATAATTGTACATATTTATGGGTTAGCATTAAACACACTGTAAAGATAGTGTCCTTGCCCATAATAATCTGCCCCCTACCCTTCACACACACAGAGTAATAAAATGGCAAGGGCAATATTTTATTGATGTTTTTGCTACCGGTGTCGGCTACAGAGTCTAACACATGTAAGACATTAAAGAAATGTTAATTAAATAAGTAACAAAGAAATTAGGACTTTTCCCATACTGAACTGTTTTATTTTCAGTTCCTTGATTTTCTGTTGCTACTACAGTAGTGTCTGAGGAGAAAAACAATGACGTTGTCATTTTATTTATTAGAATAACATGTATGCATATTGAGTTTCTCTATATTTGAGTGCATAAATGATCACACAAATTCATGCTAAAGAAAAGCTTTGTGTAGAATAGACAATTCCAATCTATTTAGGTCATTTCATTTTATCTGGGTAGGATACTTTGGGGATGATTTTTATTCTGTTTGACACAGAGGAGAAGCCTCCAAAAGAAAATGTTAAAAATTTCATGAATAGCACATTTCATAATCTCATACTCAGAGATTTCAAACTAAGAGACTCATAACTAAGTCTTCAGGAGAGGAGTTCTGGTGAAAGCCTAACTCAAAAAATCCTAGGAAAAATAATATATCCTGAGTTGAAATTCAAAGTCATGTTCCGAAAGGAAATTTATCATAATATTCCTGGCCTCTCTCTCCTGTTTTTTAATCTCGCCTGTCTCTCAAAAAGAATTCCTTATAAAAAATCACAGGCACGTTGATTATCAAAGAGTTTGTACTGTCAGCATCCATATGTTTGCATTTCACTTCCAGAGGTTTCCTTGACTCCTGTGGAAGCAGGGACTACAAAGGGAGGAAAAAGAGTGGTGTGTATAGCAGACTGGATAAGCTAGAGTTTAACTTCTGATAAGCTATCCTGTTTTTTGAGATGCCACCAAGTTCATTTATTACTACTACTACTACTACTACTACTACTACCTACTACTACTACTACTACTACTACTACTACTACTACTATTATTATTATTAACATTATTTCTTGGTAAATTCCAGAAGCAGTGGTTGTTTCAGACACTTCCTTCAAAGTACCTAAAAATGAGTA
>NW_006439717.1:7319499-7323894 GCF_000325575.1 Pteropus alecto
GGAAAGAGCAAAGAACATTTTTTGGTCTTGAAACAGCATGTCACATGACATCTCCAAATAGAAAAGTCTGAAAGCACCTGTAGTGTGCTAATGCATTTACTAAGGCTAGTTTAGGCCCCCGCCATCGAAACGTAAGAGATCTCTATCTTAGCAACGCCTTGCTCACAGAAGTAAATTAAATATGTTCTTATGACCCTGGTAAATTTCTCTCTGATGATTCTCCACCTCTAAATGACAAGAATTTTCTTCAGGGTTAACTCTTTAACTTCCTGTAACTTGGTTTCCTGGATCACCTGTATTAACTTTGGGAAGATAGAAGTTATAAAAGTGAGAGAAAAATGAGAAAACATCTATCTTAATCAAGATGGTATTAATATTCGACTCAGAATTATTAAATGTTACACACATTTCTTCCTGATTTTACGTCTCTGCACTCCCTTTTCTTAGAGCATTTACTTCATAACTTGCAATTGTAAATTTTTGCTATGACTCCTTGAGATAAAAATCTTTCCCAGCCTCCAGCAAGGTTGACCATGAAAGAATATCTATCTCAAAAACCTGGGAACTTCTCTTTTGAATTGTAATTGTCAAAAAAAAAAAAAATCTCTACTATCAGTATCTGTTGAGGGTAGGAGAATAACTTTATTCCCTATAGAGGAAAGAGCAAACACAGATGGATTAGTGAAAATACAAGGATTTCCAAAAACTCCCTACAATGCTTTCACAATAGTTCACCTCAAAATTCCTTTTGATAAAGTCTAACCTGAAATTAGAGAGGGGAAATGACTGCATCACGGAAAAAAAAAAAAAAAGGCAGTAAGCCAGAAAAAAAAATAACCATACTAACAGGGGAGGCATACAGTCCAGGGAGGACACGTGGGAGACTGCACGTCTGCCTGTTGACTCACCTGTGTTGGAGCTGCCAGGGGCAACAGTCGTGCCAGGGGGTACTCCACTCGTGCCTGAAACACAAAGGGTCTGAGTTCTTCCGGGCCACCAGTGTGTGTCTGCTCAAGGCCTGCCCCTAGAAAGCCTCTAGGCGTATCTTTGTTCTGTCCAAGGACCCCTGCACTCCTCGTCAGGCGAGAATCTAGGCCTAGCCTGTGACTCACATCATTAAGGAGCAATACACACAGAAAAGTTCCCAGCACGAGGCCTCCTCCCCCGACATTCCATTCATTCTGCCATGGAGAAGAAGGTGGCTTTCCCCCAGGTTCACCTGTCACACTGCCCGGCGTTTGGTCTCCTGGGAGGGCAGTGGAGCCTATGTTGGGAGCAAATCCAAAAAGATATTTATTTATTGGAATGTGCCGGGGAAAAGACTGACTGTCGTGACCGCTCAAACAAAACTTGACCAGGAGAGGCCCTCATGAGACCTTCCATTGCTCCCTCTTCTGCCCGGACAGATGAGGTTTCGCACCTTCCCCTGACAGCTTAGCGACCGGTATGCCTGCCAGCAACAGCCGAGAAAGCTCTCGGACAGATTTGTAAGCCTGCCAGCAGCATATACCATTGGGAGCGCAAGGAAACCTTACGTCACCCTCACCTGTTTCATTTCCAGATCCCGGGCTTCCTGGTGTGACGGATTTGTCTGCAGCAGGAAAAAATATCGGACGGATTCATGTTTTATTTACTTTCGCTTAAGAGTTATTTTATCATATTTTCCATTCTAGTTATGTAACAATTTTTAAGTGTACATTTATAATCATATTTTCTCACCTGTTTTCTCATGCTGATTCGATGTCTCTATAATTCAGATACATCGATATATATTCATATATAAATATACTTTTTATCTCACTTCATAATGATTAATATTTGATAGAATTTGCGAAGAATTTTATAGTCTATTATTTATTTTTCAGCGCTCTAATGGAATAATGGAACTATTATTTCAAATTATATTGTCAGAAATATATATTTTTTCTTTTAATTTCATATTACCTACAATTAATTCTGTTTGAATAATGTTATGAGGCCTAATTATAGAAAGATTTAAATCTTGTTTCAATTAAATATCATACACCTTGTACTTTAGCAATTCGCTTCAGTGATTCAACTATACGATTGATAACTTGTTTTATTATGCTATATCTATAGATGGTTTTCTTAAAAAATAAAAGTCAGGACATGAGGTTTTTTGGGACAGAAATTGTATAGTGCTCTTGTAAGGAATCAACATCTTTGAGTTACAAATTATCATACTGAAAACGAAACCTCTGTTTTTTTCCCAAGTAAAATATTTACACATACGTAATTCTTGTTTGGTCTCTTTTAATTAAAGATTAAAGCTTTGAACTTGGAAAATCCAAAAAACAAAAATAAATAAAATACATACTGCACCCAATAATCACATATTCTGATAGCTATGGCATTAATTTATAACATAATTATCATATTCAATACATAGTGTGAAGCACATAAATTCATTTAGATTTACATAACCATTGATTGAATGAATAAAAAATAATCGTGAATTTAGTTTAAAATTACTGAATTAGTTATTTACTAGTGGCTAGTTTGTAAAATAAATTTACATAAACAGAGTTTCTAATAGTACTTAGAATAGATATAGAATAAATCTTTACCAGAAAAAAATTATTAGCAATCTATTTCTTAAATAATGACAATTTGGTCACTAATGCTTAGGTTCTATTAGATAACACGCAAATTGAGAAATTATGTGTTTCTCAAGTACTGTGTATATATTACGAGTATATTACTTGTCTAGAAACAATAATGTATTGTAGTCTTGAATAAATAATTTATTCTATTAATTGTTGGGAAAAAAATGTCTTATAAGTATTTGAGAATTTTACATCTGGTTGGAATAAGTGGGGTAAAAAAGAAAGTGATAAAATTTGATTTATTAAACAATGTTATAGTTTTATCAAGCAAAATATCCCAAATCTTGCTGTTTTACAATGGCAAGTGCCATAGTTTGTCTTGTATAAGAAATTTAAAGCTCTTTTTATTATCTTTGCTTAGAAATGTGGAAAATTTAAGTTTTATATATATTAAAAACAAGCTTATAATAATAGGTCATTGTATATGTTGCCTTAGAGGAAGATGACTATGATGGAGAACACAGTCTTTGGAGTCAGTAAACAGTGGGTTAAAATGTGGGCTCCACTATTTGATAGGTTGTAGAACCTAGTCCTATTAAGGTAATGTTTTTCTAAGTTTCTCATGAGTAAAATAAGATAACAATATATAGTTAAATGAAATATATTTAAAGACATTGTAACTATTTAACTATTTATTAATTATTTTACCATTTTTAATTAGACAATGAGTATGAAAATGAGTCAAAAAATACATCCAACATTCTCCACGTACATACCAATAGTGGAAATTCCTGGTGCATTTGTTGAGTCAGAGGTGCTTCTTATGGAACCTGAGATTAACGGTGGAAAGTCATGAGGAAGTAATTTTTTGAGGGACACTACTTGTACATTAACAATGTAACTACTTCGAGTCCAGATATTGTAGTTCCAGTAGTGATGTGAAAGCACGAAACAAAACATAAGGTCCTAAATACTAAATAATTTCAAACTGATTTTCTGATTTTTATATTTACAATACACTGATATCCGTTATTAATTAAATTCATCAGAAAATCTTATACTGAGCTACAACCTGAACCAATAGCTTCCCATCCCACTCTCCTGATTTTCCAAGTGTAGTTAATCAGTTGTGCTTTCACCCATTTCAGTGGTACTTCAGTATTGTTTGGTTAAAGGGATACTTAATTATTATGTTTATATGATTTGGTTCAGTATAAATAATAACCTAACATCCATTTCAATAAATTTCAAATTTAAGTGTTAATAAAAAACTCAAAATATCATTTAAAATTTCTCCAAAAATTTGGTTCTTGGCTAAATTAGCTTAAATTCTTTATCAAAATTTGGGTCTCAGCCATGCTTCTGCTGTATCCCCCAGGTAATCCTTGCCTACTTGATTGCCAGCAGAGGTGGCCCCAGTAGTACTACTTCAGCTGTGTTTCCCAGCTTGTCCCTGCAGTAGTTTCTACGGAGCCCCTGAGTGTACTTAGTCAAAAAAAAAAAAAGGAATGAAAACATAAATTCTTAAGAATAAGATAGCAATTTAAAACAACAATGTTCTAAAAAGTTCACCATTTAAGCATTTGAGTTCAAACCCGACAGTCTAATCTTGATAAATTTATATAGTTCAAAATTAGGTATGAGATCAAAAATATTGCCTATAAAAATTATCTACTTTTAGCTAAATTAACTTACCTCCAGACGTGGTAATCTCACTGCGTGGCATCACAGTTGTTCCTCGTACTTCAGTGATTATCACAGTTGATGATCCAGTGGTCCCTGAACCCAAAGTAGAGGGTCCAGTTTTCCCGGATATTTCAGGTGATGA
>NW_006439718.1:0-174560 GCF_000325575.1 Pteropus alecto
AACGAAAAGGACAAACAAACAGAGACTCATGGACAATAGAATAGTGGTTAGCAAAGATTAGTGAGGGAGGGGGAAGGGGAAAGGTAGATGAGGTAAAAAGGGTCAAATATGTGGTGATAGAAAGAAACCTAACTATGAGCAGTGAACACACAATGCATATATATATACACCTTACTGTTGAATTGTACACCTGAAAATTACTGGATTTTATTAACACTATCACCATAAAAAAAATGCTAGATAAATAAAAGAAATTGACTCTTTTTTCAAAGTTATGTTATCAATGGTGATATATAGGTCATTTCTGACTTAGGTTTTTACACAAGAATACCAACTAGTACATATCCATAGACAAGGTACAATTGTGAAAATATTACAGTATGGGAATGAAGCATTCTCCTATACCACAGAGATCAATATGGACCACATTAGAAGGTTAAAAAAAGTGGTTACACTCTAACCACATTTTCCCTCAACCAGGCCAGCACAGCACTGCACCAAGAGGACCCCCTGGGACTACAGTTTCTTAAGTTGGGGAAGAGAGCCTAAGGTTGACATGCAGATGCCTAGCATTGTGGTTCATTTCCTAGGAGGTCCACTGGGATCTTACATCATGTAGTCATGGGAGGAAACTGCAGAGATGATCACTGAATATCAGATTGTATTGGAGAAGGAAAGCCAGAAGGCATCATTGGGAGCAGTAAAAAAAAAAAAAAAAAAAAAAAGAGAAAGTCTACAGAACTTATGGGACAGTATCAAAGAGAACAATATACACATTATGGGAATCACAAAAGTAGAAAAATACAGAAAGTACATTTAAAGCAATAATGGTTGAAAACTTACTAAAATGGAGAGAGAAATGGACATCTGGATTCATGAGGGCCGGTGGATCCCAAATAGGTTGAATTCAAAAAGGGCTACATCAAGACACACTATAAATTGTAAAAATTCAAGACAAAGAGAGAAATTTGAAAGCAACGAATGGAAAAAAAAAAAACATGTAAAATACAAGGAATCCAAAAAAAACTAATGGAAGATTTCTCATAAATAATTCAGGCCAGGAAAGAATCAGATAATATATTTAAAATAATGAAAGAAAAAAAATCAACCAAGAATACTATATCTTGCAAAGCTATCCTTCAGATATGAAGGAGGGATAAAAATTTTTCTGAACAAACAAAGGCTGAGGGAATTCATCACCCCAAAATCTATCTTATAAGAAATAGAGAATTCTTCAAGCAGAAATAAGAGGATGCTAATTAACATTTTGAATATATGTGAATGTAACTGTAGAACTCAATGGTAATGATAAACATACTCAAAGTCAGATTCTTTAATTTTATAATGATGGTGCATAATTAACTTACAACTCTTGTTTAAAAGTTAAAAACAAATGTATTAAATACCCATAACTATAATATCAATCACCTAAATGTGATAGAATAAGTAAAAGTGTAAAGTTTAGGAATGGTATCAAAGTTAAGTTGTTATCATCTTAGAATAGGATTTATAAATGTAAGATGTTTTATATAAGCTTCATGGTAACCACAAAGGAAAAACCTATAGTAGTTATACAAAATATTATGATAAAGGAGTCAAAGCATAATGCTACAAAATTTATCAAGTCACAAAACAAGAAAGCAAGAGAAGAAGCAAGGAACAATGCATCTACAAAACAAAAACAATTAACAGTACTGCAGACATAAGCCCTATCAATAATTTAAATGAAAGATTAAATTCTCCAATCAAAAAATACAAAAAGGAATATTACTCAGCCATAAGAGAAGATGACATACTGCCATTTACGACAACACAGATGGATCTTGAAATAATTATGCTAAATAAAATAAGTCAGAAAGAAAAAGTTGAGAACCATATGATTTCACTCATATGTTGGATATAAAACTGAAAACAACTAATTTGTACTTCATTAACCTTTCACCCCTTTCTCCCAGTCCCCCAAATCCCCTCCCCTCTGGCCGTCACCAGATTGTCCTCTATATTTGTGAGTCTGTTTTGATTAATTTTGAACCATACTTCTTTATCCAATTGTCTGTTGGTGGGCATTTAGATTGCTTCCATATCTTGGCTATAGTAAGCAATGCTGCAATGAACATAGGAGAGCATATATCTTTTCAAATTAGAGTTGTTTTTTTTCCCACTGAGTACTCGGAGTGGGATTGCTGGGTTGTGTGGCAGCTCTATATTTAATTTTTTTTTTTGGAGTCTCAATACTGTTTTCCATAGTGGCTGCGCTAATTTACAATCCCATCAACAGGGTATGAGGGGTCCCTTTTTATCTATATCCTTGCCAATACTTGTTTGTTGATATATTAATGATAGCCCTTCTGAGAGGTGTGAGGTGATATCACATTGTGGTTTTGATTTGCATTTCCCTGATGGTTAGTGCATCTTTCCAAATGTCTGTTGACCATCTATCTGTATGTCCTTTTTGGAAAAATGGTTATTCAGGTCCTCTGCCTAGTTTTTAAATTGGATTATTTTTTGGTGTTGTATGAGTTTCTTATGTACTTTGTTTATTAACCGCTTATCAGATGTATCATTTT
The DNA here is from genome assembly GCF_000325575.1 of Pteropus alecto. Taxonomy (NCBI): domain Eukaryota; kingdom Metazoa; phylum Chordata; class Mammalia; order Chiroptera; family Pteropodidae; genus Pteropus; species Pteropus alecto. The sequence continues at coordinate 2,568 of NW_006439718.1, forward strand.
TGAATGTTTTCTCTCACTCAGTAGGTTGTCTTTCTGTTTTCCTTCACTGTGTAAAAACTTTTTAGTTTGATGTAGTCCATTTACTTATTTTCCTTCTGTTTCCTTGCATGGGAGACATGTCTAAAATATATTGCTAAGAGCAATGTCAAAAAGTTTACTGCCTATATTTTCTTCTTGAAGTTTTACGGTTTCAGGGCTTATATTTAAGTCTTTAATCCATTTTGAAGTTATTTTTGTGTGTGGTGTCAGCAAGTGGTCCAATTTTATTTTTCTGTATCTATCTGTCCAGTTTCCCAAAAACAATATTGAAGATACTGTCTACCTCATTGTATGTCCTTGCCTCTTTTGTCATAGATTAATTGACCATATAAGTGAGAATTTATTTCTGGGTTCTCTGTTCTATTCCATTGATTTATATATGTTTTATGTCAGTGTCATATTGTTTTGTTTACTGTAGCGTTGCAGTATAGTTTGAAATCAGGGAGCATGATACCTCCCATTTTGTTCTTTCTCAAGGTTTCTTTGATTTTTCAGTGTCTTTTGTAGTTCTATATAAATTTTAGGATTGGTTGATCTAGTTCTGAGAAGAATGCTATTGGTATTTTAACAGGGATTGTATTGAATCGGCATATTACTTTAGGTAGTACGGACATTTTAACAATATTAATCCTTCCAATTCCATAAATTTTGAAAGTTGTGTTTTTATTTTAATTTGTCTCAAGGTAGTTTTTAATTTCTGTTTTGATTTCTTTTTAGATACATTGGTGTCTTAGTAGAATATTGTTTAGTATCCAGGTATTTGTGTTTTTTCCAATTTTCTTCCTGTAGTTGATTTCCAGTTTCATGTTATTGTGTTTAGAAAAGATGTTTGAAATAATTTCAGTCTTATCGAGTTTATCAAGACTTGTTTTGTGGCCTAATATGTGATATATTCTGTAGAATGTTCCATGTGCATTTGAAGAAAAATATGTATTCTTTAGTTTTTGACTGAGGTGTTTTATTAAGTCAATTCTCTCTATTGTTACATCTAAGGCAATTATTTTCTTATTAATTTTCTGTCTGCATGACTCATCTGTTTGAGTTATGTATTGAAATCCTCTTTTTTTGTATTACTGTGACTTTCTCCCTTTATATCGATTAAGATTTGCTTCATATATTTAGTAGCTCCTATGTTGAATGTATTGATATTTATGATTGTCATATCTCTTCTTGTATAATCATATAATTATAATTATAGAATGTCCTTCTTTGTCTTTTTTTTTAAACATCTTTTGTTTCAAAGTCTATTTTGTCTGATATGAGTATTTCTAATTCAGCTTTGTTTTTATTTTTGTTTGTATGGAATATTTTTTTTCATTCCTTCACTTTCAGTATGTATGTGTCTTTTGATTTGAAGTGAGTGTTATAAACGGCATATAAATGGGTTGTGTTTTTAAATTTGCTTAACCTCTTTATGTTTTTCTATTAGAGAATATTAATTCATTTACATTTAATTATCGATAAGTATGTACTTATTGCCATTTTGTTAATTGTTGTTTTTGTAGTTCTCCGTTTCTTCTTCTTTTAATCTCTTCCTTTGTGGTTTGCTTTTTTCTTTAGTGTTTTGTTTGATTTCCTTTCTCTTCATTTTTTTCTGTATCTTTTGAAGGTTTTTGGTTTTTTGGTTATCATGAGGTTTGAGTATATCATTTTATATCTATAGCAGTCCTTCTAAAGCTGATAAGTGATTAAATTAGAAAATATTCTTTAAAAACTACATTTTTTTCTTTTTCTTTTTTCAATTTTAAATTTGAACTAGTTTTTTAAAAATTTTATTTTATTAGTTTAAAGTATAGAGTACATTGGTTAGACATTATATAGTTTATAAAACGATCCCCCTGATTACCCTTTCTCTCCTCTGTCTCTCTACCAAGCCATTACATTAATGCTAACTTATTCCCTTGCCATGCTCCCCATGCCCTGTAACCATTTATCAACTACTGATTTGTACTTCCTTAACCCTTCACCCATTTCTCCCAGACCTCCAACCCCTTTTCTCTTGCCGTCACCAGATTGTCCTCTATATTTGTGAGTCTATTTTTGATTAGTTTATTCTTTTTGTTTCTTAGATTCCACATATAAGTGAAATAATATGGTATTTATCTTTTACTGTCTGACTTATTTCACTCAGCATAGTAACCTCTAGGTCCATACATTTCATTTTTTAATGGCTGAGTAATATTCTATTGCATATATGAACCATGACTTTTTTTAATCAAATCATCTGTTGATGGGCATTTAGGTTGCTTCCAGATCTTGGCTATTGTAAATTGTGCTGCCATGAACATAAGAGTGCATAGATCTTTATGAATTATTGTTTTAAACTCACGAAAAAGTTTCAAAAATAGTAGAGACCCCATATACTCTTCAACCAGCTTTCCCCTATATTAACATCATGTATAACCTTAGTACAGTTATCAAAACCAGGAAATTAATGTTGTTACAACACTATTTAACTACAAACCTTATGCAAATTTCACAATTTTTGTTTTTTTAAATTAAATATATTGGAGTGACATTGGTTAATAAAATTATATAGATTTCAAGTATGCAATTCAATAATTCATCATATGTATATCACATTGACATTTTTACTTCTCTCTTCACACTTTATGTTTTGATGTCATATTTTAGATCTTTTTGTTTTGTGTATCTTCTAACTACTGATTATAGTTTGAGTTTAGTACTTTTGTCTTTCAATTTTCCTAGTAGCTTTTTAAATATCTGATTTGCTCTATTTTTTATACATTTGGCTTTACCTGCAAGATTCTTTTCTTTCTCATATTTCTTACTTTTGGTTATGTCCTTTCCCTTTCTACTTAAAGACAATTCTTTAACATTTCTTGTAAAGTTGATATAATGATGACAAATTTCAGTTTTTCTTATCTAGGAAACTTTTTATCTCTCTTTTAATTCTGAATGATAACCCAGCTGGGTAAATTATTCCAGGTTGTAGGTTCCTTTCTTTCAGCAGTTTAAAGATGTCCTGCCACTTCCTCTGTCCTATAAAGTTGCTGCTGTGAAATCAACTGAAGGCCTTATGGACAGCTCTAACAACAAATGAGTGTATGTTTTTTCTCTTGCTGCCTTCAAAATTCTCTTTATCTTTATCTTTTGCCATTTTAATTACAGTATGTCTTGGTGCAGGTCTCTCTGGGTTCATCTTGTTTGGAACTCTGTGCTTTCTGAATATGGATGTCTGTTTTCTTTTTCAGGTTAGGAAAGTTTTCAGTCATTATTTCTTGAAATAAAGTTTCTGTTCCATTCTCTCTTTCTCTTTTTTTTTCCTCCTAGAATACACATAATGTGAATGTTTGTGTACCTGATATTTCATAATCCTTATTTTTTAAAAATTCTTTTTTTCTTATTGATATTCTGATTAATTGATTTCCACTAGTCTGTCATTCAGGTCATTGATTTGTTCTTCTGTTAGTTAATCTGCTGTTCATTTTTTCAGTGTATTTTTTATTTTAGTTATTGTATTACTCAGCTCTGCTTGATTCATTATTAGATTTTCTAACTTTTTTTTAAGTCCTTTCTAAGTTTCTCTATTCCATTATCAAGTGTGGTGAGCATTCTTATGACTGTTTCTTCGAATTCTTTATCAAGTTAATTACTTATCTCTGTTTCCTTAGTCTACCCGCTCCCCCTCCCCCAGCCCCAGGGATTTATTTTTGTTCCTTCATTTGAGAGATATTCTGTCTTTTCATTTTGTCTGAGCTTCTATATTAATTTATTTGTGTGAATTAGACAAAATAGCTATTTCTCCCTTTCTAGAAAGTGTGAAGTTGTGTAGAAGCAACCTCTGAGTAAGCTGTATGTGCCCAGTGGTTTTGGCAGCAGGTTGAAGCCAATCAAATGCTATGCCATTTGGATCCTTAGCTTACCAAGCTGGAGCAACTCCAGATGGGGAGGCCAGGTCTGTGCAGTAATGTCCTGTTGATCCTTTGCTCCTTTTGTTTGATACAAAAATGGACTCAGGCAATATGTCCAGGAACATGCTGTAGCAATCTTGCAGATGGATCAGAGCAGCTGAATAGAGCTCTCACCTGCACTGTTGTGGTTCAGGGAGACATAGACAATCGTATTCACTGGCACTTTTGACACTGGAGAATTCATGCAGTTCCCAGAGAACTTCAGTAACTCACTACCCTTCACTATACGGTCTCTCTCTTGTTTGTTGTACAGTAAGTTGTCTTGTGTATAAGCAACCTCTGTGTTGGCTGTGCATGCTGGCTAGTTTTGGTCAGGCCAGTTGGAGTCCGTTGGGCCCTTATGGCACTTGGGGTACTGGTTTGCCAGGCTAGAGTGGCTCTGGGCCAGAAGGCCAGGTGTCTGTGGTGATACTCTGTTGATCCTGCTTGTGTCACTTGTTCACAGCTGAAATGGGTTCTTGGTAGTGTGTCTAGGAACATGCTGTGGTGATTTTGTATGTAGACCAAAGCATTCAGGTAGAGCTCCTATCTGCCCTGTTTAGGTGGAGGCAGCATATAAAGACTGGCATTCACCAGCATCTCTTATTCTGTAGAGTTTCCACAGATCCTGGAGAGCTCCCACAATTTCTCAGCCTCCTCTATTTGGTCTCTTTCACTCATTTGTTGTTAGAGCTGTCCAATCAGCCTTCATATTTCAGTGTACTTGTGGGAAGGGGTGAGTTCAGAGTCCCACTACTACCATATTTGACCTCCTGAATGTTCTTAAATTTATTCAGACTTGTTTTGTGGCTTAACATATGATGTATCCTAGAAAATGTTCCATATGTTCTTGAGAAGAATGAAATTCTGATGCCGTTAGATAAAATTTCTGCATAATTCTGCATATGTCTTTTGGTCTATGCTATTCAAATCCACTTTTTCCTTTATCGATTCTCTATCTGAATAATCTATCCATTATTTTGAGTGAAGTATCAAAGTCCCCAGCTATTATTATATTATCATTTATTTCTCCTTTTAAATCTGTTACAACTTGCTTTGTATATCTAAGTACTAGTAGCATCTTTGGGCAGGGGGTGTTTTCTATCAGGGTCTTTCTATCAGGGTCTCTTTTTGAGTAAGGACAGTGCCCAAATTTTGAAGTTAGGGGGATTTGTCACTGTCTGAGAACAGTTGTAAATATTTATGAACCTTTCATTGGAACATCTAAATATAAATAAACCACATATATGCTTGTATGGAACCACAAATGACCACAAATAGCCAAAGCAATCCTGAGTAAAAGGAACAAAGCGGAGGTATCATAATTCCTGATTGCAAACTACATTGCAAAGCTACAGTGATCAAAATAGTATGGCACTTGTGTAAAAACAGACACATTGACCAATGGAACAGAATTAATAGCCCAGAATAAAATGAATGCATATATGGTCAACTAATATTTGACAAAGGAGCCAAGAATCTCAATGGAGAAAAGACAATAAATGGTGGTGGAAAAATTAGATATTCTTAAAACCTTACATCACACAAAAATTAACTAAATGAATTAAAGACAAATTCAAGAACTGAAAAAATAAAATCTCTAGAAGAAAACATAAGGAAAAAGCTTTTTGACATAGGTCTTGACAATGATGTTTTAGATATGACACCTAAAACACGAGCAACAAAAGCAAAAATAAGCAAGACTAATCCTACTAAAAAACTTTTTATAGCAAAAGAAATAACCAAAAATATGAAAAAAGAAACATAAAGAATGGGAGAAAATATTTTCCAACCACATATCTGACAAAGAGTTAATAACCAAAATTTATAAAGAATTCATACAACTCAATTATACAAAATACCCCATTCCCTAATTTTGAAAACTTTATCCCTCAATCAAAATCTTATAGCTGATATGGATAGACTGGAGAATTATGCACTGACATTGCTAAATGATGTTTCCAAAATTTATAACTACAGTTTTCAAATAGAAATGATAGAATTATCACAGACGTGTACTATTTAAGAAAAGATAAATGAATTTGTTACATTAGTTTTATATGATTAAAACCATAATAAAAATGCAAACTAAATTTGAAAAAAAATGGAAAAGGACCCGAATAAACATTTTTACAAAGAAGATATTCAAACGGCCAATAGGTAAATGAAAAGGTGCTAAACATCATTAATAATTAGGAAAATGCAAATCAAAAACACAATGAGATGTCACCTCATATCTGTTAAAATGGCTATCTTCAAAAAGACCAGAGGTAACAAATGCTGGTGAAGATGTGGAGAAAATCTTCTTTCAGATATAAAGAAACAAATTAAAAATAATGTAGTTATAGAGTGAGTCATCCCCTTGATAACATTTAGACTGCAAGCAAATTCTTTGAGGAATTAAAAAAAACTGTCCTCATCCTACAAATTGAGTCTTTATGGGAATTCAAACTCAACCTATCTTTTTACCAATCCAGTGGGAGTAGAATATCCAACACTGGTTCCCAATCCCATGGCAGAACTCTAACTCTTCTTCTTACTGCATCTTGGTATAGAAGTTGCCAACAGAAATATCACAGTCAAGCACTGAATGGAACACTGCTTTCCTTACATAGAGAAAAGTCAGAGCAAAATCAGGTTCAGTAGTGGACATTGGTCCTTATGGCTAGTGGGTATCTACTGAAGGCTGAGGCAAGACAATTGGCCTAGATATGTCACCTTCCTGCCACAGTAGAAGGAATCTTATCTGCCCCCCAAGCCCCAGAGATAGATATAACAGTGGATTGGCCAGGTACCATATGATACACATGCTTTTACCAGAGAGAAAAGAGTTTTCAAAAAGTTAAAGAAAGAAAGATATTTCCATGCAAGGTGAAAAGCCTGATGTAGGCAGTATGCACTCTTTAATTCTTGCTAAGAAAGTGTTCTAAGCACAAGGTCTATTCTTAGGTGGCTGGATTGATGTCAAAATGCTGCATACAAGAGATGGTCTTTTCCATTTTCCAAATAAGATAAAATACTGAAATGTTAATTACTAAACATAGGTTTATTATTTACTTCTGGATTCTTATTACAGAGGAACTAAAAATATTTGGTTTGTTATTAAACATGTCTTGAGCACATTGAATTATTTACTATGAAAAAGAATATAGTTATAGAAATTATAAAATGTATTAAAAAAATTTCCAATCTATGGAATTCTGGTGCAAAAGTCCATAATTTCTCACTTCTCAAATTTTCACTAGAAATTAAATTTTCTAAAGGTTAATAATTCTAAGCAACAAATGTATGAGCTCACCTTGGCAGCACATATACTAAGCAACATATGTAATTAAAACTGCTAGAAATAATAAGGAAAAGAATTCTGTATATAGTAAGAATAGCTGTGTTTTTGGTAAGAAAAGATATGAAGTATGGAAATATACTTTTGTTAATGGAAAAGAGAGTAATTTTGTCCATAAGTAGAATAACTAGTTGTCTCAGAATGATAAAGGAGAATGAAGGGCAAAAATAAATGAATATAGAATGTGGGGGGAAGAAATCTCATGTGGTGAAACTGGCTAAAATTGAATGAATTTACTATAAGTGTTTTAAAAATTAGCTGTAATATCAATATTAAATCACAAAATTAAAACATAATTCTCTTTCATTTGTTAAAAGGACAAAGATTTTTTGTACTATTGGTCTGCTCTTAAAAGATGAGAAAGGTTTTTCTTCATATTTTGAATAATCTATCTGGAAAGCAAATGTTTTATGTCTTAGCAAATAATTTTCTGTGCTTTATGTTGTCTTTATCGGGTCTTTGATTACTTGGGAGAACAGAGTCTTTATTACAAGAGCTAAGTTTTTTTTTTTTTTAATAAGAGCTAAGGTGTTTTACAACTATGTAACTTTCTGTATTTGTCTTAGAAGTCTTTGTCAGCTTGGTTGAATATGTAACCAAGATCATATTTAATCAAGTATTCAAACTTTTTGATATTATTTTACAAACTTCGCATAATCAAATTCTAAATAAAATCTTTTTACTATAAACTAACTTTTGGATTTTCCAAAGAGATTCTGGAATGTCTCAAAAAATTCGTTCTCTGTCATTATGAAAGAGAGATATTAAACTAAGTAGGCTTATTTGATATGTTAAATTACATAATAAGCATTGTCAAATAAGAAGTAATGTTAAAATTTTTTAGGTTATTTTTATATATATGTTATTGATATGTTATAGAAATTTTATAAAAATTTCAAAAATCTAATATGTCAATATTATCAGTCATAATTTTAAGATAATTATTATCTTAAAATGTTATATATTACAAAAAAGGAAATTTCCTTGTTAATTGTCTTGTTATGAACTCTCATCAGATCTTTAACTTTGGCTACTTTTAAGTCTTCTGACATTTAGAATTAGTTATTGTTTTACTCTAATGTTGCAAAAGTGTTTTTTATTCAAAGGGATTTATGGATGGGACTCTGACAAGTATAGGTTTCTGGTAGGTTTCAGATTATGTCACTGAATGGGTAACAATTTTCTGAACTCTAATGGAGAAACTGATAAATTTATTAACCTGTTAACTGAAGATAAAGCATTAATCTAAAATTTCTTATATGGGCCTGAATAAACTGATGAGGATAATTATGTTTTTTATGACTATTTGATACACTGCTGGTTGTTCCCTCAGATTTAACTAACTTTTTGCTCCTTTTAATTTATCTATCACTTATAGCAATTAGGTGATGCAAACTTTTGTAAAGAAAAAGAGAATATGTAAATATTTCTCTTTCTTTAACCCTTCTAGTGTTCAGAAATTCTTATTGAGTATTCTCGTTTTTCATTACAATATAAGCACTTGTATAAATTTAACAAGAATATGTTCTTGTAACAGGAGAAATTGGGCAATGCTTGGCTTGGTTTCTTAGCATAAATAAGATTTAAAAAATCTAGTTTGAGATTCCTTATTACCAGTTTTAAATTTTAACACAGTGGACTTTCTGAAGATAATAAATCCCCTTATAGATCACGAAAGTTTTAACAGAAATATTATATTTGTGAATATACTTAAAATCACTATTCTTGCTGCACTTAGGCAAATAATCAGGCCAAGTTTCTGAGACTAGACTTAGTCTGCAAACAAGTTACTCTAACTGTGATTACTTTTGCTAAAAATTGGACTAATTGTAGAGAAAACAATTATATTTCAGTAGAAAAATATGACGCCCTAGCAGATATCAGATTCTAGTCCCGTTCGTTGTCTTCGAGATTTTATCTGCTTATGAAATACTGTATCCTGAATTCTAGTTTTCTCCAATATCTGGCTACAACTCTCCAAATTAATGTTTTGGATTTTCTTCCACCCTTCTGACTTGACATCATTAGGAACAAAAACTGGCTTTCCCCCCAAAGCCCTGCAAATTTAAGCTGGATGATGTGACATAAACTTCAGAGAAAATCACCACAAAGGCTCACATACAGTCAAACTTGGTGCCTATTGTTTTGTGGGCTACCCAGAAAGTTCACTAGAATGCCCAATGTCTCACTAGAGACATTCAAACTACAAAAGATGCTTCGAACTAAATGTCTAAGAATCCAGTCTCTGGAAGTCTTCTCAACTGGCTGCCCTCTGGACTCAGAGACGGACTTGATTTACAGTCTGCTCCAACCATTAACATTTTTATTTTGTTTTCATAGAAATATCTCTTATCAAATACCTGATTGCTTACATCATATAGGCCTAACTTTGGGAGCACTCACACAACACTATCTCCTAAAATGAGACACAATTTTTTAATTGAAGTGACCTATTCTTAGGACTAAGAGATGGGTTCAGCGAGATGAAACAAACTACCAACTGAACTTCTAGACTATGAAACTTGTTAGGGAAATTTCAAAGGTAGTGAATTAGGGGGGCAGTAAAATACACTATCCCAAATTATGACTCTTTGGTATAAGGATTACTTTGAGCTAATAAGTGATTTTAGGTAATAGATTTATATAACTTGGCTGTACAAGGAGAAGTCTGTGCCATAGCGATTACCTTCTGCTGTACCTGAATAAACACATCTGAAAATGAAGAAATTAAAATATAAGAAATTAATAAGCCATTTGGCTAAAATAGATTGATGCTGCTTCAGGTACATTATTTGATTTATTTGATACCAACTGCTTTGGTTCATGGGAGCCCTAATTAAGGAATATACTTCATCTATTGGTATTATTCTTATGATAGTTATCATTGTGGTCTCCCTGGTGTGCTGTGTTCTCTCAATTGTCTTAACTACATGTTCACAGCCATCAGTATGTCAGATGGTTTTACTGCCCATGGAGAAACAGAAACAAGATGAACAAAAGATGAAAAGCAAGACAATTCTTCCAACGATCTGACATCATAACCTACAAATTGCATGACAAGAACAATTTCACCCTAATGGTAACTGAGAGTGATGCTAACACCGAGTTATTAGTCAGTCTCTCAAGTGTGAGGGATAAACAAAAGGGAGGAATTGTTAAAGTATTTAAACAAGGAGGCTATTAGACCAAAGTGGCTCTAAAGCTTGGTAGCCTACGAGGTAAGCAAACCAATTACAAACAGCAAAAAAGCCTTTCCCATATATGACAACTGGTTAAGTTATAACAACTCACATATTTTGTTTGTTTTTATTCTACATATTCTCTGTAAAAATTTTATCTCTGGATTCTGTCATGGAGTGTGCCTAATAACATTGGGTAGGTATAGTCCACTTTTACTCCATGTATGATGAAATAAATTCTTAAAAATTATAATGTCTCAGTTTATATTTAAACACTAGGATTGGCAGCTATAAGCCCTTATCACATCCCCAGTGCACCCATGGAGACACTCCTCAGAGCCATCATGTCCCTGACATGAATGGATCTTGAAGCTTTGCTTCTCTTCTCTATGCCAGCCCCTTTTCCTCCACCTGTGCCACTCATGCATGTTCTTCCCTGGGTTCTGATTTTCTATTCTCTTCTCATTGTGAAAATCCATCCTGGACTCCTATCTACCTATCCCCAGTCTCCTGTGATCTCCTTTGACCCTTCTCCTTTTCACTCCAGACATACTTCCATTCTCCCCATTTCTGCCCCCCCGACTAATCTATCCTCACCAAAGCAGCCAGAGGCTCTTTCAAAAACACAGATCTGACCCATCTCTTTTCTGATAAAAGCTTTTCTTTCAGTGACCCCCAAATGCATTAGAGGGTAAGAACACAACTCATATGTGGGCCCAGGGCCCCAACATTGGCTTGTCCCTTTTCTTCTTCCTCCTCTTTTCTCCCTCACCCTCCTCACACTTTCATCTTCCAGGACCACTCGAGGACCTCATTCTTAAGGCCATTGCACAGGTCATTTCCTCAGCATGGAGCTCCTGGGCCCTCATAGGCCACTGGCCAATACTGTGGCACATGGGAGAGTTATTTATTAGCATTCGATTTAATCCAATGAATAAACGAATGAATAAAAAATCTAATTCATTGTGGGAGCTAACCACTCAAGACCTTTCCGCAGGTGACAGATTGGTTTTGTCCCTAGCCAACACAGATTCTCAGGGACCCATTCAACCTCAGAGTTTTTGGAATTTGCTTTGGTATTAGACGTTCTGTTATTTTGACACTGGATCGATTTTCCTTTCTGAGGACTTTTGTGAGTTATTCCCTGACCCTGAGTGGCCTCCTTCTCATATTTGTAAAATAAGGATGATAACATTTGTCTACTGTTATGAGAGAGATATAGTAATGAAGCTGATTCTTCCTCTCTCCTTACCCAGTCTAGGGCCACACCCAGCCTCCCTGCATTAAATCCGTGTGGAACCCTAGCCTAGACCTTCACAATAGATCTAGAGCCTGGCCACTCATCATCTCTATCTTATCCTACAGGTCCACACCACCATTTTCTCCTCCCTGGATCTCTGCACTATTCCCTTCACTAATCTCCCCACAGGCTATGCACTCATCTGCTTCAACTGTGGTCTTTTTAGAATAAGACCAAAGCACACACCTCTTCTGCTAAAAAAACACCGACTCCCTTGCCCCCTTACCTTCTAGTCTGTTCAAGGAGCCTTCCCTGATCATCTCTAGAATGGTCCTTTCATCAGTACTTCCCATCCTCCTGCCCTGATTTTTCCCCTGGTACTTATCCCAATCTAACACTATTTCCTTTCCTGTTTTATCTATTTCTTGTCTTTCCACTAAAATGGAAGCTCCAGGAAGGCAAGGGCATTGCTGAGTTTTGTTTGCTGCCTTGTCTCCACTGCTCTGTGGCTGACATATAGCAGTTGCTCAGTAAACATGTGTAAGTGGATGAATTAATAAGGGAACAAAGGGATAAAAAGGACTGCATCACATGGGTGAAAGGTTCTAGAGAACCATAGAGTGCTACTGGCAGAGATGTCTGACCAGCACCCCACTGTACCCCCAAAAGGCCCGAGGGAACAGAGCTGAGTGAGAGTGTTAGTGGTGGATCAGGGGTGGATGTGGTGCAGGAGAGTTCCCAGAGTGTATGACTCTGCCTTCCTGGCAGTTCACTTCATACTCATCCTCCACGATTATATCTGATGCTTTGCTGGGCAAACTCTCTACAAACTTCCTGTTATCCTCATTACAACCTGGTGAGGTGGGTGTGATGCTCTGGTGTGGAGACGAGACACTGAGGAACTCAGGTGAAGTGATATGCTCAGGCTGCCTCCCCATTGGTGATTATTCCCCTTTACCCAGAGCATCAGGTAGCAGCCACAGAAGGGAGTAAGTCTCACTCTCGTAAAACTTCTCATCAAGCTTGCCCTTGAGGGCAGCAAGGCCCTCTTCAATCACATGGGTGAACGTTCTTAGGGAAATGGTATTATTTTCCTGAGGCTGAGGTGTTTGCTGTGATGTCAGACAGCCTTGCCTGGCTTACTGCAGCCATGCTCTAGAAATATGCCTTACTGATTGATAACTTGGGGTTGGGAAATGGGTATGTTAGGGTTCTTTCTGGGATATTCTCAGCACCTCCTCTTATTTGTGGAATCCAATAGGATTCTGTCCTGCCATATTAATGGCAAGTGTGAAAACAGACAGTGATTGGGGTCCTGTGGAACAGCCTCATCCTGGAGCCTGAAAGTTCATAAAGGAGACTCGAGTCACTCCCTTTCCTTGCTTGTCCTCCTAGTTTTCAGGGCAAGGCCTATACCCTCCACATGGAGCTATAGCTGCATCCAGCTGTGGTCAAACCAATGCTGCCTTCCAGCATTTAAGAAGAAAAAGGACAAGAGATAGGAGAGAGGGGATGAGACAGTGACAAGTGGGAAAAACATAGCTCAGGAAGCCATTTCTATGATACTTTTCTAGTCTCCCCACTTCACACCCTCCTTGAAAAGAGACTAGAGAGATCACCTAGGAATATCAGGTGCTGTAGTCATTAAACAAAACAAAACAAAACAAAACAAAAAAAACAAAAAAGAAAAGAGACTAGAGGAGAATTCTCCTATCTAATGTTTTTGTAGCACATTAGCTTTGATTCATGTATAGCAAATCTCCAGCCCTCCCAGCCTCAGTTTCATCACCCTAAAATAGGGAGATACAACTTATTCCCTCAAGCTCTTGGGATGTCGAAAGTGGTTAGCATGCTGCCTGGTACCTAGGAAGTGCTTAATTAATATTATTTCACATACCCACCTGTGCCCAAAGCACTTCCCCATCTATCCCTGGGTTGCGCTGTACTCACAATTTTCCTAAGAGCAGAGACCAGGGATATGAACTGGGGCAGTATAACAGGAGGGCAGCTGAGAGAACCCTTTGGAATCACTGCCACTCTCTAAAAAGACAGACCCAAAGAGGCTGTCAGCCCCTCAAGATGCCCATCCATCACCAACCCAGTGCCCAAGAGGGGAATCACCATTCCTGGTCTGTGCTAAGGATAAACCAGACAAGACCTGCCCAAGGCAGAGGTCTCTCCATGGACAGTGAGGAGAGACTTCTCTTCTGGTGGGCAGGGTGGCTGCCAGCTCTGCTGGCTTTGTTCAGAAGCTGGTGGGCTGGACACACACCCTCCCAGTCACCAGTCTCCAAGGAGAATCAGAGAAATCAGAGGCAGTATGTGCTGGAATGCTGGAATGAGAGCAGCACAGACAACCTGAGTACTGTCATCACCATCAGCCTCTGGGCTATTTTATTCAACCTCTAAGAGCTTCTCCCTTTTCAAGAGATTGCACATGCAAACACTTTCTTTACTCTACAAGCCAGGATTGTTTTGAGGATGACAGAAGTGCAGTGAAAGTTCTTTGGGAACTGTACAGTGCTTCAAGGATATTATTGATCACCATACCACTGTTACTATTGTGTAAGTAAGGTGTAGTCTCAGCCCAGCTGAGGAGTTGAAAATGGAACCAGACAATCTCTCAAAGCCTGCAGCCTCAACCCTCCCCTTCCTTCTTTGAGGGTCAGTGCTTAATGTATATCCCAGCTTTCCAGGGACACACCCAGACAGACCAAACTGCTCTGAAAATGCACACAAACTATCATGGGTCTCTAAGATGTCAAAGAAAGAAGCTAAAACAGTTAGCAGCAAAAAGCAAAGGATTTTCTAAGCAGTGACACTATGCAAATGCCCAAGAAGCACAGCAATCTCTCTGGAGCCCAATAAAAACAGAAGTCATTTAGGTGAAAAACAAATCAGCACAGCAAAACAAAACCCAAACCCAAAACCCACAGCAAGCTTCTAACAACTCTGAGAAAGTAACCCCTAGCAATCACCTGCCCCTCAGTTGTTTAAGGACCATATGGGTCACAAATCCTGGCCAAGCTGATGGAAGGTTGAGAGCCATGCAGAAACTTTATGTGTCATTTTTTACCTTTCCAAAGGAAAAGTACCAGGGAATAAAGCCTTGGGCATTTCTTCTGCCTTAGAAACAAGGATGCCACAGAGACCTTGTTCCTTGGGTCTGACGAAGACTGGCCCTGTTTCCCCTCTCAGAGGCTGGAGTTCCCTTGGACCACTGCCTTCCAGCAGTGACACTGGGGTCAGAGGCATCCTGAGTACCACCCATGGCTAAGGCAATAGGGCCACTCACACATCCAGGACAAAGTAGAGGTCAAAAGCGCCATTACAGTGTCTCATACTGTCCGCCTTGTTCCTGTAATGATGCGCACTCTGGTAGAAGCTTCCCAAGTCTTGGCTGAGGTGGTGGTATAAATTTCTCCAGACCAGGACATTGTGCTGGAAGCTGCTTGCACTTAGCAGGAAAGGAGACATCACCAGCAGCAAGAAGAGCATGGGCCCTAGTACCTGGGGGTCACCACTTCCCAATTTCGTGGCCATCTTTTTGGACCCACTGGATGCCAGGCCACTTCAGGTCACCTCAGGTTGCCCCCTCTGCTGCCTCTGCCTGTGTACAGGGACCTTGGCACTTCAGCCCTTTGACCAAGGCACCCTGCAAGTTTTTGCCTGGTACCTGCCCTGCAGGCAGAAGAGGCCAGCACCTGACTAGAGCAAGAACTCCCACTACCTGCACAGCCCTTCCCCCACCCTGCAGAGGCAGAATGCCCTGTTGTTATGCAAGACAGGAAGGTTGGCATGGTGACTTTGTGACTTGCAGCTCTGCTCAGTGTACTGCCTATTGACTACCCCAGGAGGGAGTCTGGGATCTTTGGAGAGATGGTAAGAGGAGGCTTCCATTTGTCCCTTATCCAAAACCCTCACAGGTGGTCATTAAAGTTCTTGAGAAATCATACCTCTTTGTAAACTGAAAGAGGGCAGCTGAGGTGAATTAGATAAGGACATCACTGTGGATGAGGAGGTCAAAGAACTGAGAGACTATAGTATTGTAATGGTCATTTGTGTGGATCCTGAAGTCATTCAGTGGATAGAAAGGTCTAGAAGGGGAAGAAGGTCCTACATGAATGCCAAAGTCTTTTGTGTATTAGGGACATTTTGGTTATCTAGTGGTGTGAAATGAACCACCCCAAACTTAGTGACATAAACCAAGAACCAAATTACTATGTTCACAGATTCGATGGAATAGATTTTCAGAGAGGGCTGAGTGGTGATGGCTTGTCTCCATCACATGGAAAAACATGGGCATAGAAGCTCTGAATCAAAAGTGATGCAAAAACTCAGACTGGAATTGCAAATAAAAGTTTTTAGAAATATGTGTTAATTAATTTGTTTTCTCTTATTTTCTTGTTTTCGTAAGCACAAAAGAGTGATATATGCTAAAAACCCTTCTCTAATAAGTCTAAAAAAGATCTTTCAATATCTATAACTAACATTACAAGTGATAAAATTATTGTGTTGGCAGTTATTACTATTATTTTTGGAGTAGTATTTAAAATAATTGAATATCTTAAATAAATAATATTTTAGAATTCAAGAAATTTGGTATAGTTCTTCCAACAGCATAATAGGTTTTCCTTGTTTTCACATTCTTCATGATACTTGGTATTGACATATTTATATATTTACCTATTGATCGCACATCTCATCGTGGTGTTATTTGCATTCTCCTAATTACTGAATTACTCATTCATTTCTCCTTGTTTGTGAAGTGCCTGTGTCCATTTTCTGATTCTGGTCTTTATCGTATTGAGCCTTTAGCATTCCTTATATATTCGGGATACTAATTCTTTATCAGCTATTGGCAATATCCTCTTCTAGTGTGTGACTTTTTTCATTCTATTGACTTTTAAGAAATCGGAAGTTTGTAATTTTAAGGCAGTTGAATTTGTAACTTTTAAAATCTTTCCCCCAGCTCTATTGAAATATAATAGATGATTAGTTGCTAATATTTACATTATACAATTAAATATTTTTTCAATTATAGTTGACATACAATAATATATTAGTTTCAGTTGTACAGCATAGTGATTAGAGCTCAAGTGATCACCCCACTAAATCTAGTACCCCTTTTCACCCTTAAATATTTATTACAACATTGTTGACTATTTTTCTAATGCTACACTTTATATCTCCATGACTATTTTGTAACTAACCATTTGTATTTCTTAATGCCTTTGCCCTTTTTCACCGTCCCCACAACTCCCTCCTGTCTAGTAGACCTCAAAATAGTCTATATATCTATGAGTTTGAGTTTGTTTCCATTGTTGTTGTTGTTATTGTTTATTTTGTTCTTTAGATTCTGCATGTACATGAAATCACGTGGCATTTGTCTTTCTCTATCTGACTGACTTCATTTAGCTCAATACCCTCGAGGTCCATCAAGGCAATATCTTCTTCCATCCCCTTTCTTTTAGTCTGTGTGTGTCTTTTAATCTGAAGTGAGTCTTTTGTAGGCAGCACATGCAAGAGTCTCGTTATACATTCAGCCACACTATCTTTTGGTTGGGGCACTTAATTCCTTTCCATTTGCAGTTCTTGTTGATAGAAATGTAGTTATTACCATTTTTATTCATGATTTTGATACATGGTTTTTCTTCTTAAAGAAGTTCCTGCAATATTTTCTATAATACTGGCTTGGTGTTGATGAATTCCTTCAGTTTGTTTTTGTCTGGGAAGCTCTTTATTTGTTCTTCGACTCTAAATGATAGCTTTGCTGGATAAAGTAGTCTTGGTTGTAGATCCTGGGTTTTCACCACATTGAATATTTTGTGCCAAGTTCTTCTGTTCTGCATATTTTCTTATGAGAAATTGGCTGCCAGTGTATAGGTGCTCCCTTGTAAGTAATTAACTGCTTTTTTCTTGCTGCTTTTAAGATTCTGTCTTTGTATCTATCTTTTGGCATTTTAATTGTGATGTGTCTTAATGTGGGCCTCTTTGGATTTATCTTGTTTAGGACTCTCTGAGCTTCCTGGGATTGTATGTCTATTTCTTTCACCAGGTTAGGGAAGTTTTCCACCATTATTTCTTCAAATAGCTTTTCACTTTTTATTCTCCCTCTCCTCCTTCAGGTACCCCTTTTACACGGATGTTTTTACACTTAATTTTGTCTCAAAGACCCCTTAAATTATTATTATATTTTTGCCTTCTTTCTTCTTGTCGTTCTGATTGGATGACCTTGGCTTCCCCATCCTTTATATTAGTGGTTTGATCTTCTTCTTCATCCACTCTGTTCATTCCATTTAATAAGGTAGCATATTTTTTATTTCTGACTGGTTCCCTTTTATAATTTCCATTTCCATTTTTATGGTTTTTCTTTTATATCTTTGTTAACATTCTCACCTAGTTCATCTACTCTTCTCCTAAGTTCATTGAGCATCTTTATAACCAGTGTTTTGAGCTCTGCATCTGTTAGATTGCTTGACTCCATTATTCCTGGATCTTTGTTCTGTTCTCTCACATGGTTTCTGCTTCTTTGTCTTCCCATGTTGGCTACCTTCTGTGTCTGCTTCTATGTACTAAGCAAAGCTCCTAATTGTCCTGGTCTTATTAGTGCGGCTTTGTGTAGTAGGTGTCCAGAGGTACAGTCCTGAGAGGGATTCAGCAGCAGGCCAATTTTAGCCCCAGCCTGTGTTCCTTTGACACCTGTTAAGACTCAGCAAGCAGCCTACAGATGCTGTGCTTATAATTGCCTCAAGAAACCACACCAGAGGTCAGTTGCCACCAGCGTGGGTCTTGGAGCTTGCTCAGCAACTTGCACAGGACTCGTCAAGGACACAACTAGATGCGGCTTAGATAAGGCTGCGAGTTGGGAGAGGTGGAGTTTCAGGGAATCCTCTGGGTGGAGCTACCTCTATTATCCAGTTTGGTGAAGTCTCAGCTATGGCGGTGCTGCATCCACATACTGCGAAGTGGAAGGGCTCAACAGAGGAACAATGGATACCACTAGCACTTCTGCCTGGGAGAGATCATTGCCTCTGGCCCTCGCTCCGACAACTCATAGTCCCCCTGTAAGTCCCTGGTAACCTCTTCCTCCAGCAGCCGACTGGGCATGGGGGTTCAGAGCGAGCAAGTCTGTCACTGCAAAAGTCCGATCATGGACATGGCCCCTTTAAGGGGCATCTGCAGCTGCCGGCTACCACTACCATAGCCTCCATCTCACTCAGCCACGCGGGACCGGGCAGCCTCACATCCTTGCCCCATCTTACCTCTTCCCATTGCAGGGTGGTTTCTTATTTCTCTCCTTAGTTATACAGCTTGTTCATCTAAACCCTAGATGACTCTACTTGCTGTTTGCTCTGTGTTTCAGTCACAACTTTGATGTGGTCATAAGAGCAGATGAAAAAAGCCTCTATCATTGATGCCATTTTGACTTCCTCCTAAAATCTTTCAATATTTGCATTCTTTGCTTCTTATTTAAGAAATTCTTCCCTGCTAAAAGTTGAATACATTATATCTGGGAAATTTTAAACATTTGTTTTTTAACATTGAGTAATCCACTTGTAATTAATTAATTAAAAATATTTTTTAAATATTTTTTTCAATTACAATTAGCATGCAATATTATATTAGTTTCAGGTGTACAACACAGTAATTTGACATTTATATAACTTACAAAGTAATCACCCCAATAAATCCACTACCCATCTGACACCATGCATAGTTATTACAATATTACTAACTATATTCCCCTTGCTATACTCTATGTTCACATGTCTATTTTATAACTGTAAATTTGTATCTCTTAATCCCTTCCCCCTTCACCAATCTTTCCACATGCATTCCAAAATCCTGCAACCATCAAAACTTTCTCTGTATCTATGCGTTTGTTTCTGATTTGTTTGTTCATTTATCCTGTTCTCTAGATTCCACACATAAATATAATCATATGACATTGGTCTTTCTGTTTGTCTTAATCCACTCAGCACAATACTCTCTAGGTTAACCCATGTTGTTGTTGATGGCAATATTTCATTCTTTTTTATGGCTGAATAATATTCTATTGTATATATGTACCACCTCTTCTTTATTCATTCTTCCATTGAGGGACATCCAGGTTGTCTCTATATCTTGACTATTGTAAACAACACTGCCCTGAACATATGGATGCATATGTCCCTTCGACGTACTGTTTTAAGTTTTTTCAAATAAATATCCAGAAGTGGGATTACTGGGTTCTTTTATGTCTCTTGTTATTGCCTTTTTAAAAAGTCTATTTTCTCTGGTATAAATATTGCTACTCCTAGTTTTTTATTTCTAATTTTCATTTTCATGAAATATCTTTTTCTAGTCCTATACTTTCAGTCTGTGTGTGTTTTTAGGTCTGAACTGTCTCCTGTAAGTCCTGAACTGTCTCCATAAGTGAGTGTTTTGTTTTCTTATCCATTCAGTCACCCTGTGTTTTGATTGGAACATTTAATCCATTTACATTTGTAGTAATTGATGATAGATGTATAGTTATTTCCATTTTATTATTTATGTTTTTGAACTCTTTTCCCTCCTTTTTAAAGAATTCTCTAACATTTCTTATAATACTGGTTTGGTGGTGATGAATTCTTTTAGCTTTTATTTATTTATTTTTGGTCTGAGAAGCTCTTCATCTGTCTTTTGATTCTAAATAATAGCTTTGATGGGTACAGTCATATTGGTTGTAGGTCTGTGCTTTTTCATCATTTTGGATATTTCGTACCAATCCCTTCTGGCCTGCAAGGTTTCTGTTGATAAATCAGCTGATAGTCTTATGGGAGCTCCCTTGCAGGTAACTAATTGCTTTTCTCTTGCTGCTTTTAAGATTCTCTCTTTATCATTAAACTTTGCCATTTTAATTATGATATGTCTTTGTGTGTGCCTCTTTGAGTTCATCTTATTTGGGAATCTGCACTTTCTAGACTTGCATGTCTATTTCCTTTGGCAGGTAGGAATGTTTTCAATTATTATTTCCTCAAATAGATTTCAATCTCTGCTCTCTCTCTTCCCCAGCTGGTACCACTATGATGTGGATATTGATAAACTTAACTTTGTCTCAGAGGCCCTTTAAACTATCTTCATTAATTTTTTTTCTTTTCTTTTTCTTTCTTTCTTCCTTTCTTTATTTTTCTTTTTTCTTTCCTTTTTCTCTTTCTTTTTTTTTTTTTTTGCAGTTCTGATTAGGTGTTTAGCACTACCTTGTCTTCCAAATTGCTTTCTTTCTTCCTTTCTTTATTTTTCTTTTTTCTTTTCTTTTTTTCTTTCTTTTTCTTTTTTTTTGCAGTTCTGATTAGGTGTTTAGCACTACCTTGTCTTCCAAATTGCTAATTCAGTCCTCTGCTTTAGCTAATATGCTGTTGATTTTCTCTAATGAATTCTTCATTTCAATTATTGTACCCTTCACTTCTTTTTTATGATTTTATCTTTTCTGAGGTTCTTCCTAAGTTCATCTATTCTTCCTCTAAATTTATTAAATGTCTCTATAACCAGTATTTTGAACTCTATATCTGGTCGATTGTTCATTTCTATTTCATTTAACTTTTTTTCGTGAGCTTTGTTCTATTCTTTCATTTGGGACTTGTTTCTTTGTATCTCCATTTTGGCTGCCTCCCTTGTTTGCTTGTATTAGGTAGAGCTGCTATGTCTCCCAGTTTTGGTAGAGTGTCCTTATGTATTAGGTGTCTCGTGGGGCCCAATAGCCCAGTCTCCCTGGTCATCTGAGCAAAGTGCTCCCTTGTGTTGGTTGTGTGCCCTGCTATTGTAGTTTAGCCTTGGTTGATGCTGGCATGTCAGTGGAGGGATTGATCTTCAGGTTGATTGATTGTGAAGAGTGGTCATGACTACAGTAGAGGAGTTATTGTACAAGATCTGATTCTATGGAGCAGGATTTGCTTTAGCAGAGCTCTGGTGCTTGCCCAGTCTGTCCTTTGAGTATGTCTTTTGTGGAGATGGTTGGGTGGTGTTTTGGTGTGTCTGAACCTGGCCAACAGGTGTGTTGGATCTGGAACCTCTTAGGAAGGGCTTGTTGCAAGCCCAGGTCAGCTAATGACTGTGCCCTGCTCAGGGCCACTTGATATAAGCTACAAAGTGATCTGCATATGGCTGTCAATTGTGCTGGGCTTGGAGGTGCCTGGGAGATGCTACGCTGTGAACTGAGGATGGCTTCTGCTAGTTCTTGGCTTGGGGCCACTTAGCGAGAGGTACAGGGCATGCTGAGGCTAGACATTGTTTGTTTGGGGTTTGTGAACCTTGGTGAGATTTTAAGAAAGTTTGTAGCATGAGCCAAGACAGACTTTGTATGGAAAAGCCATGGGAAACAGCTTGTGTTGGCACACAAGGTGGGTGAGGCGATGTCTCAAGGAATTACCAGGGTAGGATGAACTGAGTTAGCCAGGATGATGGTGATTCAGATATGGTGGCCACTTGCGTCCACATGCTGGATGGATGGAGGGATCTACAAAGGAATAATGGCTCTGCCAACACTCTGTCTGGAAGAAAGTTTCCTCTCCAGCCTTTGCTGTGATGCAAGATAATTTAGTTCCTCTCTATATTTCCCTGTTACCTTTCACACTGCTGCCCCAGAACTGGAGCTCAGAGTGAGTGAGTCTATCTGTGAGTAAGTCTGTGCAAGGGCTCTTTAAGAGGACCTTCTGTAACTCCAGCAGCCTTCTGACACACTCAGACAGAATCTCTGCTGTTTTTCACAGCCAGAAGTCATGGGGGTTTCTTTTCTTGACACTGGAACACTGGGCTGGGGAGCTTGGTGTGCGGTTGAGACCCCTTGCTCCTCAGGGGGGACCTCCACAACTGAGATATCCCTCTTGATTTTTAACTGCCACATGTGAGTATGGGGTCAGCCTGTTTTGCATCTCTGCCTCTCCGACAAGTCTTCGTGTGTCTTCTTCTATATGTCCTCAGTTATAGGACTTCCGTTTGGCAAGATTTGAGGTGATTCTCGATTATTGTTTTTCTGTAGTTTAGTTATAATTTTGATGTGGTCATGAAATGAAGCAAGCACAGCATTTACCTACTCCACCATCTTGACCAGAACTTCTTGTAACTACCAATTTGTGCTTTTTTTCATGTAATGCATTTTTTAATTATTATTTTTCAATTAGAGTTGACATTCAATATTTTATATTAGTTTCAAGTTACAGCATAGTGGTTCCATGCTTATGTAATTTACAAAGTGATCCCTCAATTAGTCTGTTACTCACTTGGCACTATACACAATTATTGCTATATTATTGTCTATATTCCCTATGCTGTACTTTATATCCTCATGACTGTTTTGTAACTATAGATTTGTACTTCTTAATCCCTTTACCTTTTTCATCCAGTCCTCCCAATCTCCAATCCCCTTCTAATTTCTGTTTTGCTTGTTTTTTTTTTTATTTTTTTAGATACCACATATAAGTAAAATCATTTGCCATTTGTTTTTCTTTGTCTGACTTATTTGACTTAGCATAATACCCTCTAGGTCCAGCTATATTGTTATAAATATTAAGATTTTATTACTTTTCATGGCTGAGTAATAGTCCATTGTATATATTTACCACTATTTCTTTATTAAATTGTATATTAATAAACACTTAGGTTGCTTCCATATCTTAGCCATTGCAAATAATGCTGTAATGAACATAGCAATGCATATATGTTTTCTGATATCTTTTTGAGATTTTTTAGAATAAATACCCAGATGTGGAATTGCACGGTCATAAGGTAGTTTTTTTTTCTTTTTTAATTTTTTGAGTAATCTCTAATACTAATAGTATTTGTGGGGTCCTTTTCCTCCACATTTTTGCCAGCATTTATTTGTTGAATATTGATGATAGCCATTCTGACAGGTGTGTGATAATATCTCATTGTAGTTTTAATTTGCATTTTTTTTTTAATGATTAGTGATCATGAGTATCTTTTCATATGTCTATTGGCAATCTGTATGTCCTCTTTGGAGAAATGTCTGTTTAGGTCCTTTGACCCTTTTTAAGTTTTATTGTTTGTTTTTTGGATGTTAAGTTCCATGGCTTGCTTATATATTTTGGATGTTAACCTTTATTGGATATATCATTGGTGAATATATTCTCCCATTCATTAGGTTGTCTTTCATTTTGTTGATGGTTTCCTTCACTGTGCAAAAGTTTTTAGTTTTACATAGTCTCATTATTTATTTTTTTGTTTGTTTCCCTTGCCTGGTGAGACATATACAAGAAAAAAATATTGCTAAGAGCAATGTAAAAAAGTTTATTGCCTCTATTTTCTTCAAGGAGTTTTATGGTTAAAGGCCTTACATTTAAGTCTTTTATTTCAAGTTTATTTTTGTATATGGTGCAGGAAAGTAGTCTAGTTTCATTTTGGAATGTTTCTATTTTTCCTTCTCCATTTATTGAAGTTCATCTTTACCCTATTGTATGTTTTTGCCTACTTTGTCATAGATTCTTTGACCTTATTGGTGTAGATCTATTTCTGGCTTTCTATTTTGTTCCATCAATCTATGTGTTTGTTTTTATGCCAGTACTGTGCTATTTTGATTTCTATAGTCTTTTAGTATAGTTTGATACCTCAGCTTTGTATAGTACGGTTTGATACCTCAGCTTTGTTCTTTCTCATTGCTTTGACTATTTGGAGTCATTTTTGGTTTCATATAAATTTTAGAATTATTTATTCTAGTTCTGTGAAAAAATTCACTGATGTTTTTAAAGGTATTGCATTAAGTCTGTTCATTTCTTTGGGTAGTATGGACATTTTAACTATATTAATTCTTCCTATCTGTGAGAAAAATATATGCTTTTATTTATTTTTATCTTCTTCAATGTCTTGTAATTTTTAGAGTACATATCTTTTACCTCCTTGGTTAAATTTATCTTAGATATTTTTTGATGCAATTGTAGTTGAAATTGTTTTCTTAATTTCTCTTTCTGAAAATTTGTTATTGATGTACAAAAACGCAACTAATTTATGAATATTAATTTTGTTTCCTTCCAGTTTACTAATTTCATTTAGCAGTTCTAATAGTTTTTTTTTTTTGGTGGAATATTTAGGATACTCTTTACATAATATCATGTCATCTGCAAATAATGACAGTTTTACTTCTTTTCACTTTGGATGCCATTTATTTATTTATTTCTCACCTAATTGCTATGACTAGGCCTTCCAATACTATATCGAATAAAAGTGGTGAAAGTGGAAATCCTTGTCTTGTTCCAGATCTTAAGGAGAGTGCTTTTAGTTTTATACCATTGAGCATGCTGTGGGTTTGTCATATATGGCCTTTATTATTTGATGTATATTTCTTCTATTCCCACTTTGCTGAGAGGTTTATCATAAGTAAATGTTAGATTTTGTCAAATGTTTTTCTGCATCTATTTATATGATCATTTTATTTGTGTGGTGTATCACGTTAATTGATTTACAGATATTGAGCCAAACTTGCATCTCAAAAATAAATCCTCCTTGATCATGGTATGTGATCTTTTTAGTATATTGCTGAATTCAGTTTGTTAATATTTTATTGAGGATTTTCATATTTATGTTCATCAGGGATATTGGCGCGCGCGCTTGTATGTGTGCGTATTTTGTAGTGTCCTTGTCTGATTTTGGTATCAGAATAATGTTGGCCTTGTAAAATGAGTTTGAAAGCCTTCTGTACTCTCAATATTTTGAAATTGTTTGAGAAGAATAAGTATTAGTTCTCCTTTAAATGTTTGGCAAAATTTGCCTGTGAAGTCATCTGGTTAAGAACATTCGTTCATTGGAAGTTTTCTGATTACTCATTCAATTTTATTACTAATCAATGTGTTCAGATGTTCTGTTTCTTCCTGATTTAGTTTTGGAAGCTTATATATTTCTGTGACTTCTCTTTCATTTCATATTTTACTTCTTTGGATCCTCTCTCTTTTTTTCTTGATGAGTCTGGGCAAAGGTTTATCAATTTTTTTTTTTATCTTTTCATGAAACCAGCTCTTGGTTTCGTTGATCTTTTCTATTATTTTTTGAGACTATTTCATTTATTTCTGCTCTGATCTTTATTTTTCCTTTCTTCTACTAACTTTGAGCTTTGGTATTCCTTTTCTAGCTCCTTTAGTTGTATGGTAAAATTGCTTATCTGAGATTTTTCTTATTTCTTGAGGTAGGCCTGCATTGCTATGGATTTCCCTCTTGGAATTGCTTTGGCTGTGTTCTACAGATTTTGATTCATTGTGTTTTCCTTTTCATTTGTCTTAAGGTATCTTTCGATTTCTTCCTCAATCTCATTGTTAACTCATTTATTGTTCAGTAGCATATTATTTAGTCTCTACTTGTTAGTGTTTTTCACTTTTCTTCTTGTAATTGATTTCTAGTTTTATAGCATTTATCAGAAAGAATGTTCGATACGATTTAAATTTTCTTAATTTTTCTGAGATGTTGTGGCTTAACATGTTGTCTATTATGGAAAAATTTTCATTTGCACTGGAAAAACATATATTCTGTTGCTTTTGAGTAAAATGTCCTTAGAATATCAATTAATCCATCTGCTCCAAAGTGTCGATTAAGGCCACAGTTTCCTTGTTGATTTTCTGTCTGGGTGATCTATTCATTGATTTCAATGAGGTGTCAAAGTCCCCAACTATGACTGTATTACTGTCAACCTCTCCCTTTCTGTCCATCAATATTTACTTTATGTATTTAAATGCTCCAACATTGGGCATGAAGATTTTTACAAGAGTTATATCCTCTTGGTTGATTGATTTATCATTACGAAATGCTCACTTTGGTTATTGTTACTGCTTTTGTTTTAAAGTCATTTCATTTGATATAAGTATTGCTATTTTAGCTTTTGGGGGGGTTCAATTTGCTTAAAATATCTTTTTACAGTGTTTTACTTTAATTCTGTGTGTCTTTTGATCTGAAGTGGGTCTCTTGTAGGCAGCATATATATGGGTCTTATTTTTTATCATTCAACTACTCCATGCCTTTTGATTGGAGCATATCGTCCACTTACATTTAAAGTAATTCTTGGATGAGAGAAGATTCAAGATAGTGTAGAAGGTAGAGGTACACCTCCTCTAGTGATCACAGCAAAATTATAACAAAACTACAGAGCAACCAGTAAATGGAGTTGCCAGAGGTTTGGCTTAACAGAAGCTCTACAACTAGGTCACCTCAAATAACAGGTCACCTCAAAATGGTAGGTGGGGGGGAGACACAAGATGGCCCAGTCGCACAGCCGCAAGTGGTGATTGAGAATCAAAAGGCTCTATCTGGCCTGTGGACCCAGCTCCGCCACCTGAGGAGCAAAGGATCCTGGCCACACACTGGGCTTCCTAGTTCAGGGTTCCAGTACCAAGAAGAGAAGTCCCTACCACCTTTGGCTGTAAAAACCAGTAGAGGGTGTGGCTGAGTGAAACGGAGGGCCATGGGAAGAGGAGATCTTCCTCTTAAAGGGCCCACGCCTGACCTTACTTGCTGACAGACTCATCCACTTTCAGCTCCAGTGCTGGGGCAGTTGCTTGAGGTGTACGCCAGGGACATATGAGGACATGCTGAGCTGTTGGGCTTCAGGGCAATGGCTGGAGGGGTGGTTTGCTCTCAGATAGAGGTGTGGGCAGAAGCCATTATTCCTTTGTTGAGCCCTTCCCATGCTCAGACTGCTGACTCAGGTGCCATCAACCTGGATAACACAAATCGCTCTACCCAGGAGATTCCCTGAGACTCTGCCTCTCTCAACTTGTGGGCCCACCACAAGCCACTTCCAGCGATTTTCTTCCACATAAACGGGCTGTCTTGGCTCCTTCTGTGAACTTTCATAAAATCTCTCAAAGGCTCACAGAACCCAAAGAAGCAGCCTCTGGCCTTGGTGTGCCCTGTAACTCTTGCTGAGGCAGCCCCAAACACTGCACTAGTGGCAGCCAGCCTCCATTTTGGGTTCGACCCCTTGAGGCACCTATAAGCCCAGCATAGGTAGCAACTATATGTGGATTGCTTGGTCACTCTTACCAGGTGGCCCTGCAGGTGCACAGGCTATGGCTGAACTTGGCCTGCAGCTGAACCACTCTCAGATCTGTACCAAAGGTCCCCACAGCATACCTACTCCATAAAGTCATTCTTCTAGACTGGGAAGCTTAGGAGCCCTACATAATACATAGAAACAGACACAGGTAGGCAGCCAAAATGGGGAGATAAAGAAACATGTCCCACTTGAAAGAACAGAACAAAGCTTCAGAAAAAGAATTCACCAAAATGGAGCAATATACCAGATGCAGAGTTCAAAACACTGGTTGTAAGGATACTCAAGGAACTTAGGGCAAGAGTAGATTAACTCAGTGAGAACTTTAACAAAGAGATAAAAAATATAAAGATGAAAATAAAAATTATAAAGGAATCAGCAGAAATGAAGAATACAATATCTGAGATGAAGAGTATATCAGAAGGAATCAACAGAGTGAAGGAAGTGGAGGATTGACTCACCAATATAAAGGATGGATTAGCGGAGGATATCCAATCAGAAGGCAACAAGAAAAAAAAATCCAAAATAATGAAGACAGTATAAGGAGCCTATGAGATAACATCAAATGTAATAATATTTGCCTCATAGGGGTACCAGAAGGAGAAGAAGAGCAAGACGTTAAAAATCTATTTGAAGAAATAATGATGGAAATGTCCTTCACAGGGTAAAGGAAATAGACGTACAATCCCAGGAAGCTCAGAGAGTCCCAAGAAAGATGATCACAAAGAGGCCAAGACACATCATAATTAAAATTCCAAAGGTTAAATACAAAGAGAGACTCTTAAAAGCATCCAGAAAAAAGCAGTTAATTACTTACAAGGGAGCACTCATAGACTGGCTATTGATTTCTCAAAAGAAACTTTGCAGGAAAGAAGGGCTTGACACAAAATATTCACAGTGTTGAAACCCCGGGATCTACAACCAAGATTACTTTATCTAGCAAAGCTATCATTTAGAGTTGAAGGAAGACAGAGTTTCATAGACAAGAAAAAGCTAAACGAGTTCATCATCATCAAGCAAACATTACAGGAAATGTTGTAGGGACTTCTTTAAGAAGAAGAGAAAGCATGTGGCAGAAATATGAATAAAGAATGGCAACAACTACATATCTATTAACAAGTACTTTGAATGAAAAAAAAATTAAGTGTTCCAATCAATAGAGAATGTAGCTGAATAGATAAGAAAGCAAAACCCTTACAAGGGACTGCCTACAAGAAACTCTCTTCAGATTAAAAGATGCTCACAGACTAAAGTAAGAGGATGGGAAAAGATATTGCATGATGGACTTAGAGGGTAGTGTGCTGAGTGGAGTAAGTCAAGTAGAGGAAGACAAATGCCTGTATATGTGGAATCTAAAGAATAAAACAAAGAAACAAACAAAGAGGAAGAAACTCAGATACAGAGAAAATTTTGAGGATTACTGGATGGGAGGGGTGTTGAGGAGGTTGGTGAAAAGGAGGGAGGGGATTAAGAAGTACAAATCAGTAGTTACTAACAGTCATGGAGATAGAAAGTAGAGTATAATGAATATAGCCAATAATATTGTAATAACTATGTATTGTGTTAGAGGGACACTAGATTTATTAAGGTGAAAACTTTGTGAGTTATATAGATGTCTAATCACTATGTTGTACATCTGAATCTAATAAAATATTGTATGTCAACTATAACTGAAAAATAAAAAAATGTAATTATTGATGAGTAATGTAGTTATTGCCATTTTAATAATTGTTTTTTTTTTGTTTTTGTAGTTCTCTGTTCCTTTTTTATTCTCATGTTCTCTTCTACTGTATGTTGATGACTATCTGTAGTGCTATGTTTGGCTTACTTTCCCTTTGTTTCTTGTATATCTCTGGTAGATTTTTGGTTTGTGGTTACCATGTTCTTCATATATATCAAGCTATGTTTATAGCAGTTCATTTTCATTTTGTGGTTGCTTAAGTTTGAAACATTTTAAAATCACTACAATTTTTAGTCATTTCTCCACGTCATCCTTATATCTGGTGTTTTGAACTCTGCATCAGGTAGATTGCTTGTCTACATTTATTTATTTACTTATTTATTCTGGAGTTTTATCCTGTTCTTTCATTTGGGATATGTTTCTTTGTATTCTCATTTTGGCTGCCTCCTTGTTTTTGTTTGTTTATTTGTTTGTTTGTTTTTTGTATTAGGTAACTCTGCTATATTTATCAGTCTAGGCAGAGTGACTTTATATACATAAAAGGTGTCCTGTGGGGTCCAGTGGTGCATTATCCTTGACCACCTGAACCAGATGCTCTAGGTTTGTCCCCTGTGTGGATTGTATGTGGCTTTATGTTGTAGTAGGACCCTGATGGCTATTGGCATATCATTGAGTGAGGTCGACCCTCAGGCTGACTATTTGTGAGAGCTGGTCAGGCCTCCAGTTGATAAACTGTTATCTAAGGGCTGACCTCACAGAGTGAGAATCATTTTAGTGGAGCTCTGGTACCAGCTGGGTCTGACCATCGGGTGTGTCCTTTGTGGAGCTGCTTGGGTGGTGCTCTGGTTTTGTCTGAAACCAGCCACTCAGTGTGTTTTTTCTTGGGCATCTAGGCAGGAGCTCTGAGGTAAACCAAAGTCATCCACAGTTGGTTCCAGGCCTGTAGCCTCTTGGTAGGAGCTACAAAATTATCTGTGATTGGTTGCTACTTGTGCTGGGCTTGGAGGTGCTTCAGAGAGGCTATGCAGTAAACCAAGACTGGCTGCCACTTGTGCTGCACTTAAGACCCTCTGGTGGACACCACAATATGAGCTGAGGCCAGCCACCACTTGTGCCAAGCTTGGAGCCACCTGATGAGAGCAACAATGCAAGATGAAGCCAATTTCCATTTGTTCCAAGCTTGGGGCAGCTTACAAAGAGCTACAAGGAATGCTGATGTTGACCACAGTTTGGTTAAGGATTTTAGACCTTTGAGAGATTTTGGGAATGTCTGTATCATGAGGCGAGTCAGGCTGCTTGCCTCCTCCACAGGAAACTTGGGCTGGGTGGGAAAGTTGGGTGAGGTATCAGGAAATCACCAGAGTGAGATGAACGGTGTTAGCCAGTTTAATGAAGAGCTCAGATTTGGTGCCCACCTACACTGGGCCAGCTGGGTGGGAGGAGAGTTCAACACAGGAGAAATGGCGCATGCCAGCACTTCTATTCCTAGAGAAAATTATCCTGACCCTTGCCCCTCTAGGTCTTACCCTGAAGTTAGTCAATTCAGTTTCTCCTTGTATATCTCTGGTACATTTTGACTGCTATCTCTCCACTGGAGCTTAGAGCAAGTGAGGTTGTGGGCAAGTGAGTCTATGTGTGGTCCCTTTAAAACCTCCAGTGCCTTGGTCTCTCACAGCTTTTTGTCTCTCTGGGACACACTTCCTACTGGTTTCACATGTTATAGGGACTTCTCTTCCTGGTACAGATGCCTTGTGTTAGAGAGAGTAGTGTGGTGCTGGGACACCTCACTTCTCAGGGGAAAACCCCACAACTGAGATACCCCTCCAGATTCTTAACTGTGGCAAAGTGGGTGTAGAACCTGCCTGATCTGCCACTTTGTCTCTTCTACCAGTATCAACATGGCTTCTTCTTTATAGACTTAGTTATTTGACTTCTGTTTAGATAGTCTTCAGGTGGTTCTCAATGATGGTTGTTCTGAAATTTAGTAGTAATTTTGATGTGGTTGTGGGAAGAGGCAAGCACAGCATTTACTTATTCCTCTATCTTGACCCGAAGACTGATTTTAATCTTCTTAAATTTGGTTAAACTTTTATGGCCTAACATATAATCTATCCTAAAAAATGTTCCATAGGCACTTGGACAAGAAATGCATTCTGCTACCATTGGATCAAATGTAATGTGAAATATGTTAGATCTGGTTTAGTCTAATCTGCTGTTTCCTTATCAAATCTCTGTCTGGGTTATCTTTCTGTTGTTGAGAGTGGGGTATTAAGTCTCCGACTATTATTGTATAGCTATTTATTTCTTCTTTAGCTCTGTTAGTAATTGTTTTATATATTTAAGTACTCTGATGTGGGATGCATAAATATTTGCAATTGTTATAACTTCTTGATGGATTGATCTCTTTATTATTACATAATAATCTTCTTGGTATCCTTACTATTTTGATCTAAAAGTCTACTTTGTTTTATTTAAGTGTAGCCTTTGCTGCTGTCTTTAGGTACCATTTGTTTCAAATATCTATTTCCATTTCTTCACTGTCAGTCTATCTGTGTCTTTAAAGCTAAAGTGAGTCTTTTGTAGGCGGTGTGCTACTGGAACTTACCTTTTTTTTTAATCCCTTAAGTTATTTTATATCTGTTGACTGACGAATTTAATTTTTTTATGTTAAAATAATTATTGATATGCAAGGACTTATTATTGCCATTCTGTGCATTGTGCTCTGTTTTGTAGATGCATTGTTTTTTGCTTCTTATTTGTTATTTGACAACATTTTGTAGGAGTTTACTTGCATTCCTTTTGTATAATCTTTGTTTATCTCTTATCGGTTTTTCCATTGTGGTTATCATGAGGATTACATAAAATATCTTATATTTATAACATTTTGTTGTAAGCTGATAACTTAACATCTATAGCATACTTAAACTTTATCCTTTTACTTGTCTGTTCCTCACAGTTAGCTTGTCAATATTACAATGACCACATTTTTAATATTGTGTATCCAATAAGAAATTATTACAGTTATGACTTTTAATATATTTTTAAACTGGTGTTCTACATAAATCATGCCACCATTTCAACAGTAGAAAATCTGACTTTGAGAATATATTTATGATTACCAGCAAATTTTACAAATACATCATTATGTTTTTCACAATGTTAATTATCTCTTATTTCTTCTTGATGAATATTCTTTAAATTTCTTGTAATGCGGGGTACTGCTGATGAATTCTCTCAACTTATGTTTTTTGGGAATGTTTTTTTATCTCCCATTTATTTCTGAAGAACAGCTTTACTGCTTATAGTATTCATGGTTTAGAATTTTTTCTTTCATATAACTTTAAAAAAATTTATATATTCTTTCTTGAATATATCATCCTTCTCTCTTTTGGCCTGCAAAGTTTCTGTTGAGCAATGTAACCTAAATTTCATGGAGCTGCCTATATTTGATGACTCACTTTTTCTCTTGCAGTTTTCAAAATTCTTATTTTCTTTCTTTTCACAATTTCTTTCTTTTACACATTACTTGTAATGTGTATCAGTGTAGCCCATTACACCTATTTGGGGTCTTTGGGCCTCATGAATCTGGATGTCCATATTTCCCTCCACAATTTGATAACTTTTCAACCCTTATTGTTTAATAATACTTTCCATTTTATTTCTATTCTCATTCAGAGATTACCATAATTAGCATATTGCTTCTGTTTATGCTGTATTTTAATTCACAGTCTTTCTTCACTCTCAAAAATTATTTTCCTTTTTTGCTCCTCTGACAGGATCATTTCAAATGATGTTTTAGTTCAACAATACTTTCTTTTGCTTGCTTGATTTGCTATTGAAACTCTCTATTGTATTCTTTAGTACTGACATTGTATTATTCATTTCGTTTTTTATCTGTTCTTTTGATAGTTTCCATTTCTTTATTGATTTTCTCATTTTGTTCATGTATTGTTTTCCTAATTTTGTATATTTGTGTGTCTGTGTTCTTACAGTCTATTAAACTTATTTAGGAGGATTATTTTTATTTCTTTGTCAGCAAGTTCATAGAGATCCATTTGTTAAGAGTTAGTTATGGAGCTTTATGGGTTTCCTTTGGTTGTGTCATGTTTACCTGATTCTTTGTGACCTCTTGTTGTTTTGGTATGTACACATTCGAGTAAGTGGTTTTCTTTTGACCTTATAGATTTGCTTTGGCAGACAGTCCTTCACTACAGCTCAGTTTGGGGTTCTAGACAGGGCAGAACATTATGTACTTGTGTAAGTGGGGCTTTTATTGGGATTTATATTTGGGCGAGGCTATTCTCTGAGCTCTGAGGTCAGTGGGAATGTCACTGGCTGGGAACATTTGGAATGCACTGCTTTCTTGGTTTCATTCCCAAGCGTGGCTGTAAATGGGGTCCATAGTTGTCTCAATTATCTGGTAACACTTCCTTATGCTCTAGTGGGTAGTAGTTGATGACATAAACCTGTTTCCTTGCCTAGACAGGGCAGCAGAACAGACACGAAGGCCCTCATGGTTCATTGACTAGGGACATGAATAAGACAGAACCGCACACCAAGTTCTATGGCCATACAGGGCCATTGCCTTTGCTCTGCAGGTGGGAAGATTTGCTGGCTGCAGTCTCTGCT
The DNA here is from genome assembly GCF_000325575.1 of Pteropus alecto. Classification (NCBI taxonomy): domain Eukaryota; kingdom Metazoa; phylum Chordata; class Mammalia; order Chiroptera; family Pteropodidae; genus Pteropus; species Pteropus alecto. Next base: position 36,602 of record NW_006439718.1, read on the forward strand.
TGGGTGCCAATATAAGTGGGGTATTAGGATGAGCTATGCAACTTACCAGGTATTCTAGTTAGGCTTTCACATTAAGGAGAACTGGGGGCTATTTTCACCATTAGATAGGCATAGGAATTTTATTCCCTGCCTGAGTGAGGTAGTACAACAGATTCTGAGGCCCGCATAGATTGTTGGTAGAGACTAGACTCATGCAGGACTGCTGAAAAAAAACCTCCCTGGACAGAATGAATCACCAGCTTGGCTCTGTATATGGGTAAAGTTGCAGGCTGGATCTCTACTTGGGGACCACTGAGAGGAAGACATTGTCTGCTAATATCTGAGTGCTGTTTGCATTAGACCCACTTGCCTTCTCCATCCCAATCCATTCAGCTTTCAAGTCCTGAAGATTCATCATGTAATCCTGATTAGGAGAGACTAAAGTGAACCTTCTGGGAAGTGTCCCCTAATGTTGGGGAAAGCTGAATGTTCCCATAGGGCTCTGTTTTTCCCATAGGAGAAACCGTAGGTCATAGGGGACATTACTCCATGCAGAGCTATGAAGACTTGCAGGAGTGGTGGCAATGTCATCAGATGTTGCTGCTCCTTCTAACTTTTAATATGGTCTTTCTCTGCTCTGTGGTTGAGTGGGTTACTTCACCCTCACTGTCATGTTCTGGGATTTTCAAAATAGTGATGTTTCTATGGATGGTCCTCAGCATGTTAGTGTAGAAGAAAAATTCAATCAAGATGACAAAGACTCAGTGAGAAGGTATCTGAATGATTGGGCAGTCAAGCATTGTCAGGAGAGGAACAGATTTTAACTCAGGAAAGTGGGTACCATGGATTTCCTTCATTAGAGGGGAAATATTTCTAAAGGAGGTAGTACGTGCCAGGACCTTTACTGATTATTTCCAGGAGATTATGTGAGTGTTGGGCCTGGGATATGAACCCATGTGTGGTTGGCAGCTACCTTTTTGAGAAAGCTCATGTATGCCAACACCATGGTTTGCAGAAGTAAACAGCCCAGGCATAGTCTCCACTCTGACAGCCCTGAGCTCTCCAACCACTTTTCGATGTCTCTGAACTCATATTCCCCTCCTCCCCTTGGACAAGGCAGGATGACATTAGCTACTAGCACCTGAGTCAGGGGCCTGGCTCTGATCTGAGCACCTTGCAGGACTAAGCATCAACCACATGGTCACCTGTACAGAAGACATCACTGTCCCCATAATTTCAATGAGAAACTGAATCACAGGTAGATTAAGTAACTTTCCCAAGAGATTTAATAATAGCCAGTGACTCATAGACATAGGCTAGTGTTCATATTTCAAAGACAGGTGGGATTTTTTTCTAAGAGCAGAATTTGTCTTAAAACCCAGGTTACCCAGCCTTTGGTGAGATATGATGACCAGGCTGTGTGGGAGGTGGCAATCATCCATGGCCACAGCTATAGGACACCAGGGTGCTTTGACCTGCAGAGGCAGTATAGATATGTCTCATATAGAGAGCAATACTCATCAGGTAACAACCTCCCATGCTAATCATCAAAAAAATCCAACTCTTTTTGACTTTAAACCAAGTCTCAGTGTTCAGTATTGGACTCCATATGTATTCAATTCAGTACAGAAAGGCTCTTAATATTCTGAGTTTTTTGGTGCTTTAGAGGTTAGGCTATGGGTGTGGGAGTGACAAAGTAGTACTGCAGAGTGACCATGAAGGGGAGCGATCAGGGGCAGCATCCTGGATGGAGGCTGAAAGCATATGGGTGGGGAGTGATGGCACCAAGAACAGCAGCTATTGAGGAGGAAGTACTCTTGATTGGGTCCAAGGCAGATCTTTCGGCCACAGGGCATTTGCATGCAGTGGGGTTTCGCTAGAGTGATGTTGACACACTTCCCCTGTAGGGAAGAGAAGAAGGAAAAGATCGCCAAGTTGTCATTTGAATGGGGACCAGAAGGCCGTGGTTTTCTTAGCTCAAGGGGTTTGGGGTCAAGACCCATTGAGACCACAGGGTAAACTTTTGTTGTTAACTTCCCTCTCTCTAGCTGTTGACCTCTAGCCTGGGGTCCTCCTTGGAGACTTGGTTCAGGAGCTGGAAGTGTGCCCTGCCTTCCTGAGGCAGTCTCAGTGTTCTATCTCTGGACTCCCTTTACTGTGATGTGGAACTTGTCTGCTGTCCCTTGGACTGGAATCTTGGGAAGAAAAAAATGAGGCCTTATTGCCCCTGAAGTCCCAGCATTGCCAGGATTTCTAGGTTAGAGTGTGCTGAAGGGATGAGCCCTCTCAACAGCCCATAAGCCAGGCTCCATGACCCTAGGGCAAGGGCAGTTGGGGAACCCTCAGACGGGTGACAGGCTATTGGGCTTGCAGCAGTGAGGCCCTTTTTGAGAAGAGAATGATATAGCCAAGAGCTTCTAAATGCCCACCTGCCCATCCACTGAGAGCCAGTGTTCCCTGAATATGGCCAATACAGCCCTCATTACAGACATTGAGATGACAACATCCTCCAGGCTCCCTGCCCCAGTCTGTGCAAAAGGTTAACATGAAATAGCCCAGGCAGATAATTTCTGGGTGAGACAAGAGTACCACTCTTCTTGGACCCTGGGGCCTGAGTAGGGCAGATTTCCAGTGATTTGGGGGTAACATCATGAGATCAGGAGGGCTGACTCCAAATGGCCCGGGCAGTGTGAAGGGTGAACTCGGGTAACAAGGCCAGCTCTGCCATTTCCATCCTTTGTGAACTCGGACAAGACACTCAACTTCTCTGTGCAATCAGCCCCCTGCTTGGTAAAACTATATAATAATACTTAAATGCCGTTAGTGACAGGATAAAAAGAGTGAAAATGTGTAAAGTTCTTAGGACAGCAACTGGCCCATGATAAAGAAATTAAAATTAGCCATTATTATGATTAAATTCCGAGGACTACTGTAAAAATTTGGCTTTTCCCAAAGTCATAGGCAATGACAGAAAGAGGGAATCTTTACTACTTGGTAAAATCAGAGAGTGTTTGTCAAACAACCTTGGAGGCAGGGGTGTCACCATGCTCACCACCACTCCAAGTACCTGAGTGAACAACATAAGAGAGGCTCAGTGTATGGTGTGGATTCAGCAGACCCACAGTCAGGTGATCAGTAGAGAAAGACAATGGAAAGAAAGCCCAATAGAACCCACTACAACCCAATAGAACCTGCCTTCCTCTCTAGCCCTCTTTACTTAAGTTGGGAGGTGCAGAGTAATGCTCTGGATAAGAGTTTCCTGACACTCTTGAGACCACATGTAAGGGAAATGTATTGTGTCCATCACAAACCTGGGGAGCTTCTGAGCCCCATTTCTTCATGTATTGAGCATCTTCATTGGTAGATGCCCAGATAGGACTCTGTGTTCCACAATCTCAGAGAACAACTGTCAAGGGCAAAAAGCAAGGCCCTTAGTCCATGGGAAACATCCTGTGCCTCTGCTTACTTTGTCCCTGGGCTGACAACACATCAGTGGCACCTGGTTGCAGCTTTGAACAAAGTCACACAAGGTAATCAGTTTGCCCTGAAAAGCAAATGAGGCTGCAAGGAAGCTCTAGGCAAGAACGCTGCCTCTAGAGGGTAGAGTCCCCTCTGGCTCATGGACAGATCTTGAGGGTTCCTGAGGGTTCTGTCCCCAGGAATCTGTGGAGACATCACAGCAGCCTGGACCTGGGGCAGGGGTCAGGCAGGTTATGTGTTTGGGGAGTTGGCACTGTGGGTCACAGATTGTTTCAGATCTGGAATACATCAGTATTTTTCATGGAGGTGAAGTCTGGGGCTACTTTTAGAGGAAAAATTCAAAGGTTGGAGGAGATATATTGGGGCCAAGGATAGATCCTGAAGGGGAATCATAGGTGGGCATGGGGAACCTGGGCAGGAATTGAGCAGGATGATGACGGCATGTACTTGGCGTGGGGCGGGGTGCATGAGGAGAAGGCAGGGAAGAGGATCCATGCTCTGCTCAGGGGCATGTTCCTGACACCGGGTTTGGAGGCAGAATAGGAAGGCAGAGAACAGACCAGAAAGTGCATCTGGACCCAATGGTGGGGGCATCATGGCTGCTGGACAATGCTGTTTAGACCCTCTGGGCCCTGGTGGGGTTGGATGGTGGCAATGGGCCCTGCAAACAGGAACAAGATCCTAGCAAATGGCTTCCTCCCTTTCTGGAAGGTGCGTTTTGGCTTCTCTGTGCCCCCACACTGACTGTCAGGGGTGAGGCAGAGCCAACTTTCCAGCTGCCAGCTGAATCTCATGGAAGAAGCAGTGGGTCTGACAGGGACAGAGGCATGTTTTGGCGAGAAAGGGGAGTGACGTCAATGCCGAGCTGAGATTGTGGGCTTTTTCTTTCTTAAACAAGTCACCTGGGCTGGGCCCTTTTATCCCTGCTACCTTATGCTTCGGTGCTAAACTGGGTTCTCCCTCATCAGGATAGGCCATAGTACATCCTGGGGGAAGGACATTTCCTTCAGACCCCCTCTAAAATGCAGTCTTTGTTGCCCCATCTCAGAGAGCCCCAAGGAAAAGGATAATGCAGTGAGCTCTGTCCCTCACTCTATTGAGGGGACTTCTGTAAGAATAGTAGGAGCCACTGGCATTTCTGGTAGTTTAAACTTGGCTCAGAACCAATATTTTTTCTGATTCATGCCAGTTTTTTAGTGATTCAGTTTGTTTTTACTCATATATCTACTGAGCAATGAAACCCAAGCCAATGGTGGAGCTGATGACAACCTCTGTGAGAACCAAGGACTGGCCAGCTGTGAGTCAGCCAACATCCGTTAACCAGGTCTGTTCTAAGAGGAGTCTCTGGAGTGGGGATCCAAATACTCAGAGTCCATTACCAATACATTTCATCTCATATAAGACACACTTTGGGGTTAGGCCTATGTGGCATGAACCAGCTGTCCTTCTCCTCCAATACCCTAGACTGGTGTCAAAGCTCTCTTGCTAAGAAACCTTTCACTTCCATCCTTTGTATTCTGTTTTTTTTTTTTTTCTTTGGCACCCACAAAAAGGGACAATCTCTGTGGGGCATGACTGTATGTGACATGTCTCTGGCTCCTAGAAAAACACTGTCTTCTTCCTTGTCTAGCAGCCACTGGGTGTAATACATGCCATCTGTTGCCCCTATACCTGTCAGTTTTGAGCCAATCGGCACATGTTTGTTGGAAAAGTTAAGGAAAAATGAGTAGCATTCTACACATAACAGAGTGCCCTCCATAGGAAACACAAACAAACTTCTTTTAGTTTGCAAATATGGCTCTTTCTAGGAATGCCAGCAAATTCTTTCCTGTCCCCTTGGTTTACCCGAAGCTGCCCTCATTGGAGAAGCCTGGTCTTGGACTACGTGATGTAATGGAGGGCTGTCAGGAGGGCAAGTATTAGCAGGTGACATGGTTGTATTCATCTGACTCTGGCAAATCTAGCCTCCCCACAGGCCACATTGCAATGAGCATAGAGGCCTTCTGAGACAAGTGCTTGGAATCTTAGGCCTGTTTTCCACAAGTTCCCAGGCCATGTCCCCTCTGTTTCTGGGACATCATGGCCCAGGTACAAAGGCTTCTTATGGGCCCCCACCCTTCTAAGCTCTGCAGTTCTTACAGGCCACCCCCAGCCAAGTCCCTTACGCTGGCAAGAGACAGGGAGGACACCAAGGAGTTGGAGCTCGGAGTCAGGACCAAGACCCTGACCTGCGGCTCCTTTTCCTAAGGCTCAACTCCTCCTGGGCAAGGTCCCTCCTACAAATGGTCCTTTGGGAATTGACAACAGAGCACCTTTTCTTTCAGTAGGGATCATAGCAGTGGCTAAAACAGGCTCCCCCAAGCTGTTATGCAGTGACAAAGGCCCTGAGTCAGGTTGTATTAGAAGCACAGAGAAGGTTTTGTCTGGGTGATATTTTGTGAGTTCCAAGTCCTTCTTGGGTCCCTTCCAGTTTTTCTCAATTTTTCTTTCTAGTTCCTGTCTGGGCTAGGTGGCCAGAGCTGGAACAAGAGCTACTGTGGAGCCCTGGGCTTCAGACTTCAACCCTAGCCTTGATCAGAGGGCCTGCTCCATATCTCTGCCAGGGAACTCTGGAATCCTTCATGGAGTGACAAGCCAGCTTTCACTGCAGGCCTCAGTTCACAGGACAAGGGTTTTGTGAGGACCACAACTGCTAGATACTCAGATAAGTGAGGGAATGCTGCTGGGGCCCACTGAGAGGTGGGGGTGCAAGAGCAGAGGTAGGAGACCCTGCTCCATCTCCACATAGCCTCTCTCTCCACCTCTAGGATCTGCAATCTTGGGCAAAGCTACTCAGTCTCTCTGAGCCTCTATTTGCTCATCTGTAAGGAAGAAATGAGTGACTTTATAGAAAGTCCTAGCACAGGACAGGCCCATGTGGGGGCTTAAGGAATGAAATCTATTGTCTTCTTGTTTTTATAACCAAGGGCATCTGTGGACCCACATGCTGCACAGCCCTCCCCTAAACCCAGAGCTGTGCTGTCAGAGAAACCTGAGGGGGAGGGTGAGAGAGCCTGTGCCCAGGAGACAAGGCGGATGAAAGGAGAGGGAAAGTCGAGGCTGATGGTGATGTTGCTGCGCTAGGCCTGCAGCCACAATGCTGCTCCCAAGGTCTTCTCTATGTGCTTGTTGAAAGGTGGGACTCCTGATGGGCAAATGTGTCAGTTCAGTCTGCTGACTTGTGAGTGGATGTCCAGAGACAAGTGAGACAGATATAGATGGAGGCCTGTCAGTACTGTTGAACCCTCATAAGCTGGTACTGGACATAAGGTTGGTGGCAATTAGGCACAAGGAAACCGCCTCCCTGGTACACCTCTTCTCCATCCTAATACTCCCTGTTGCCCATGTCATGCTCCTGGGCTAAGAGGCTCAGATAATGTGGAGCACTGAAAACCAGGCTCCTGAGGAGCAGCACTTCATTTTCAGGTGCCTCTCCTGAGCTGAACCCCTGGCCCCTCCTACAGTCTTGAGGATACCCCATCAATAGAGGAGACAACATTACTGTGGAGTTCAGAGAGATTTAAAGAGGGACAGCTCAGGAGCATGTGAAAGGAGGAGAGGCAGAATGGAGGCTGACAACATCTGCAAAATGACAGCCACTGGTCCCCAAGTTGCTTGGGGTTCAGGGACTATCATAGTCATGGGTGTGCTCAAAGCCATACAGCAGCTGCACTAAAGTAGTGAGAATGCACACTGACTGTCAGAGCCACCACTGGTCCCACCCTCCTTATCCCCTGTTTTTAGTCTTGGATTTGGAGGTTCCAGTTATCTCCAGAAGTCCTGGACTCTCCCCCTAGCACACAGCCTCCCAGTCTCTCCCATTTGCCTCGGTTGGAATCCAGATGTACCCCAAAGTCCCCACTGCAAGACTAGGGACAGGTGACAAGGCGGGCAAAAAGGTGGACACAGTCTCAGTTTGGGTTGAAGCTTCCTTATAGTTCTAATTGGCCCCTCCATGTGCCTCAGCGACACTTGGCTCATAGAGATAGCAGAGGTTCTGCAAGGCCTGGTTAGCTGGTTGCACAGGTGTCTTGTAGATATACACTCCAAGGGTACTTCCCAAGCCCGAAGGTGGGGACAGCTCCTTGCATGAAGGACTAAAGACCCTGGGTTTTCTGTGACATGCTGTCTAAGGTGGGTGGCTGAACAAGCAACCTGCTGGGTCTACCAGGGTCATTATTCCCCTCTCTTGCTCACCCAGGGTATCCCTTTCTTCCATCCAGGAGCTCTACACAGCCCCAGAAAGAGGATGCTGCCTCACTCTGATATTCACACAATCAATGCTGGTTAATTTCAAGTCTTCTCCGATGAAGCTGATGTTATTGTTGAGGTTATAATCGGTGATGACCTCCCTAAAGCACAAAAAGGGCAGAAGGTGACCACCAGCCCAGATAGACACAGTTTTTGCACTTGGTATTAACCAAATCCTACAGCTCTTCTCATTGTAATAACTTTGAATATCAGGCATTGGGGCCACCAGAGAGCAGAGAGCATGGGTAAGGAGAGCACATCCTCAAACACTACAAGGTCAACCAACTCAAGGAAAGAGTAATGAGTAAGGAAGTAAGGAACCCTGTAAGAGGTCAGATGCCCTCTTGGCCATGACCTAAATGACCAGGAATAGCTGTTTTGTGTCAACATCCCCACTCCTCTAGATTCATAGAAAATGTCTTAGTTTGAAAGGGTGCCAGGAGCAAAGGTACCAGTCCTGGGGCACACCATTTCCTACATCCTACTCTCCTCAGCAGGTCCCTGAGCACCTTGGAGACCACTGACAAGGGCAGGTGTGGAGGATGCCCTGAGCTGTCATGGAGATAGGCATGTGCTGCCCCAGCACAGATGGCATCCCACATTCTGGATACTTCACGGTGACAACAACTGCCTACCATGACCCTGGACCCAAAACACTGACTATTTGGCCTTCTCAAATATATGTCCTGGGCAAATAATGATTCATGAGTCACAGAGGTGGGTTTTTGTTCTAAAAGAAAATCACAAGGGAATATGTCAATGGACATGTACATCCATCCATGTCCCCTCTGCCTGACCTGAACAAGCAGCACTAACACTTTGGCAGATGCCAGATTCTGTTCTCTGACTACTTCTGAGTATCTACCATGCTCCGGGCACTGTGCAGTGTTCTGGGTTTAATGGGAACAAGACGGGTAGAGTCTCTGTTCTCAAGGGCCTTATATTTAAGGGATTGAAAAAGGAGATAGATAATAAAATAACAATGAATAAAGTAAACGCCCAAGAGTGAAAAGTATTGTGACTCAATAAACTAGGGATAGGGCATAGAGGAGAAGGGACAGCTGCTTAGGAATGGGTGACCTGTCTTATCTTTAAGGATACATTTTTTTAAAAAAAAACTGACATGTTTATACATGAATATTTCAATGTCTGGGATTTGCTTCAAAATAATTAATGGTAAAAGTATCAATAAACCATATTCTTCAAGGTTAACAATTATTGATAGTAGGGTGATGGTTGTTTTAATTTCATTTTATAATTTTTCTACTTTTGTATACTGGTGGAAATTTCTATTAAAAATAAGGTCTTTCTATTAAAAATAAGGGGCTAAAAACAAATGAGAGGAAAGCCAGGGAAAGATCCTGAAGAGTGTCTGGGTCATGGGAGTGCATGTGCCACTTCCCTGAAGCATAACTATCTGTGTTTGTTGAGCAAGAAAAGAGGAGAATTGGGGAGAGACTCATGGGTCTTGGGAAGAGGTTCAGGTTTTAGTATAAGTGTAATACATCAGATGAGGTGCTGGCCAGATCTGGGTATGTTTTGGACAATGGGTCAATAGGACTTGTGGTGGACTGAATGTAGGGATGAAAGTGAAGAGGAATCAAGGGAGATGTGCAGGTTTTGACCAGAGTGACGGGGTAAATGGTGGTGCTGTTCATTGAAATGGGAGGCCTGAGTAGGGAAACGGAGCTTTCTTTGTTTTTGTTTTCTGTTATTTTGTGGGGGTTTGGGAGGTAGCATTTCAGCAGCTCAGAACAGTTCCATAACTTGTAGCTGGGCCCAAACTCTTTCTACATCCTTGAACTGTAGTCATAGGTCAGAATTATTTCCTACAGAATGGTCATTTTCACATGAACCAGCTTTTTGGTCTAACTCAATTGTTAGGTAGGCTATGAACTCCTGAATTATTTTACTCTTCATTGGTGTTGATAATGAAAATAATCACCATGTTTGGTTTCAGGAAAAGATTTGGGTCTGAACAATAGGATGATTGGGATTAATGAGAAAAAATTTCTAAGAATTGTATTGACTTTCCCACAGGGTATTATAGTCTAGAGCCAGGAGAATGAGGTGATGGCAGGTACCTGGAACACTGAGGGCCCAGCAAAGCAGTTGCCATTTTTTTTTAAAGATTTCTCAAGTAATAAAACATTATACTAAAGAGAGACTATATAATGATATAGAAATATATAAAATATTTTTCTTTATGCTTCTCGCTATATTCTAAAATGTTTTCCTAGATATTTTAATCAGAGGAAGATTTAATTAAAAACAATCAAATAAATTGTCATCAGTGCATTGGAGCTCCTGGCAATATACAGGCCCATTTGGCCACTTCTTGCAAGCACCTGACTAGGAGAAGGTGGTAGTCTACAGAGGGGCCCAGGACTGTGGAATGGACTCTCCAGTGTAAGACTCTCCTGTTGGTCCTCCTTGGAGAGAAATACTGTTGGTATTTAGAGTGAGAACCATATACCCACAGACCACAGAGGTAGCATTTGAATACATTTCTTGAGGGATAGATTTTGTCCCACCTCCCTCTAGAATTGTCATCTCAACGAGGCTAAAGGCTCAGACTGGGCAATCAGATCACCTGTGTCTACTTTCTATTTTTTCCTGCACCAGATACTGGCCTTGGGCAAACTCTTTAACTACCTCCAACTCTGGTTGCAGATCCATACAAAGTAGTAATAATAGGTCTCCTTTGAGAATTATGATAGTGTACGTAAGGCACTTAACACATTTCCTGACGTAAGTGCTCAATAAACATTAGCTTTTCATACAAAGGACTCTCTAAAAACTCTTATTTCTCAGAAAGTACAGACCACGGGAAACCTAATTTCCTGAGTCTATCTACCCTATATAATGTGGGAATATGGCAAAGACAATTCCCTCCCCCATTCTGTGCATAGTGGAAGGAGAGAGGGCTTAGAAGCACACTGCGGGGAGAGCAGTTGCTCCAGGTTTAACAGACAGCCTTGAAATAAGAAGTTATTGAACATAATATAATCATATCAAATGAATATATCACAGAGCTAACTGGAAGAGGTGAGGAGGAAGCAGAAAGTCTGACTGTACCCCGGCACTCTGTGGGAAAGATCACACCCACCTCAGTACTGAGGACACATCATCTGCCAGCCCCAACTATGCAACTATGTGCTTCCTCAAGCTACTTACCTGTCATGGAGGTCCACCTGATGCCTGAGTATTTCCAATTAATAGGTTCACATAAGTGATAGTTAGCATGGCTACAGTACTGACCCTGTTTCACAGTAGAGAAAATAGAGGCTGAGAACAGAATATCTATTTGGTCAAGGTCATACCTGTAATATGTGCCTGAGCCAGTTTTCTAGGGCACAAGCCAGGCTGATGGCATTCCTTCTCAATCCAAGGTTAATACACCCACCTGGGAAAGCTAACAGTGTACCTGGCACAGACTCAGAGCCCTGAGGATACCTCCAGTTCCCACCAGCAGATTCATGTGATTTAGGTACTTGTCTCTCAAGGGAAGTGAGATGAGGAAAGGTTGGGGGAATGCAACTGTGAGGGCAGAATCTTGCCAGCTGATACATTTTGTTATGCTAAACCCATCCTTGGCAGGAGTAAAGCCCTGTTCCAAGACACTCTTGTGGTGTTAGGGGATAGAAATTCTCAGACTTGGAGATGAAGTTAGCCAGGCTTCCAGCCAGATCCCTCCTTCCATTTTTCCACACTGCCTCTATCCTTATAGTGTCCACAGTGAATGGTCAGCTAGGGCTTTGAGGGCTTGGCTGGCTGACGGGAATACAGCATAGTGTGGGAAATTTCTCATTTACTATAGATATTGGTGAATTCTGGCTTATATCTGCAAACAATTGTATCCTTCCTATTTTGATGTAAGGCACTTGCAGAAAAAGTTAGTCCATCCATAGGTTCCTACAAGGGGAACATCTAAAGGTCTGTGTGAGGGGGAGGTGAATGCTATCTTCCCTCTGATCTCACAATTACGGCAGCATATCTTCAAAACAGAACACCCAGAGGTCTCCTATGAGGAACCAACAACTGTGTATCCCCGGGATAGATCTTCACCTGGTATCACTGAAGGTCCATTCTGAGGAGGCTGGGTCTTGAGCACTTGGGGCCCTTCTCACCACTGCCTCTGATCCATGGAACCAAGTAAGGGTTCCAGCCTTGTCCCCTCCACAGAATCAAACTCAGTCATGGGTTTCCCACTCTGACATCCAGAGGGGAGCTAGTGGGCATGGGAAAACACACAGGAATTCCTTCTGCAAGCTCAAGGTCACTGGCCTCCAATGCTGTCTCCTAGCCCAGACTTGGTTAATTCCAATCCCAGATGCTTGATTTGCTCCAGATCGATTCACTCAAGGAAAAATCCCTCAGATATGTCAGTACAACCTTGCACCTGGCAGTCTTGATTCCTCTTGTGTCACGTCTTCCTTCAGCACCCAACTAGTCAAGTTTGCAAATTCTCTGTCTGAAGAAAATAGATTCTTGGCCTGCGAGCTGACTCGTGCTTGCTGACACATTTTTTTTATGCTTTTAGGTGTTTCTTAAAAATGGGAGTCAGGTTTAAAAGTCTGTGTCTTTTCCTTAGTAATCCAAGTGACTATATTAACAGAAAATGGAACCACCTGGTAACAGTGGATTCATATTTCTGCATGTCATCCATTGGTGAACCAGGGGCCACTGTCCACCTCAGATGGAGGAGAACCGCATGGCCCAGAGCTTGCCTTCACTCTAAGAGTCCTCACACTGCAGTCAATCACCCTTGGCTTGGCCTGACCCACTCCTCTTGCTCACTGTACCTGCCTGGCATCTAAGGGCTACTGATAGCAATGACCCTGACTAATAGAGCCTGAACCACATGGAAGCATGGGGAGAACAATGATGCTTTGAGAGAGGTTGGGATAGGCCAGCTGTGGCATAACACAGCACTGTGCTAAGAAATCAAGTGTGTAGCCCACTCAGGGCAGGATTAATGTTCCTAAGTGATGTGCCGTCTCCCATAGTGGGAAACAGCACAATGCTGCTTCTGAACCCAGTTCTTCCAGACTATATGCTCACTGCTTATTCTTCATAAAGACCCTGTTCTCCATGACATGGGGTTCTGTAATTGCCCTGGATTGAGCAGTGGGTTCTGTCTCCTGCACAGACCCTTTTGCCAGCCCAATTTGGTCCACCCTGAGCAAGGCTACTCTTCCTCAGTCTTACAGAGGGTCATTTGCAATTCGTATTTCAGGAATATTTATTGCCATGAAGTATTTATTTGCAAGATAGAGCCCTAAGAAACCATATTGTAATTGTCAACTGAATATCATAGTCGCTAATTCAACACCAGCAGGAGTCCACAATATGGGATGCAGTGAAAGGGGAGAGAATTTATTCAGTGCAAACAGCTCAATTGTGATACAGCACCGCTATGGAGCAGTATGGCTGTGTGAGAGCTCAGTAGCAATATACCTCAATTATGATATAGTACAGCTGTGGCACAGCACCGCTTTGAGGCAGCTTGGGTGAGGCGGCCTGGGCTAGGCAGCTCTGGTATTACAATTTCAGTGTCACAGCTCATCTCCAGTGAGACAACTCTGCTCTGCTCCATTGTTTTAGCTTCAGCTTTGGTGTTATAGCTCCTGCAGGGGAAACACAATCTTTGATGGAAATTGTAAGTGCACTCCACCAAAATAGAGAGGCTGACTTATATAGAAAGAGGTTTGCATCCCTTGTCCCTCATTAACCCACTTACATTCAAATGAGGACTCCTAATCCTCACAGTTTGATTGGTCCAAATAGCACCATCCTGACTGGTCATAATGGAACTGCTCTGAGTACTTGGTAAAGGTACAAATAAGGATATAGCTGTTAAGCTCTGACTGGATGGGAAAAGTCTCAGTCCTATTGATTAATTTTGATCCTAGGAGCTCTCGTATGTGGGTCAACTCAGATGGCGGGAGCACAGTGCACAGACTAATAGTGCAGACTGCAGCTTTTCTCTGATATTCAGGGTGCATGAAAGGCCTCTGCAAATAATGTCTGCTAGACTCTGGTTATTAATGTGGGCCCAATTAACCACAAAAGATCCTTCTTGACAGATATTTTCCTGCTAGGGGGTCATAAAGTGATTTAGTTGCATTAATGTGTAGAGATCGGACTCTAAATGAGGCAAAAAAGCAAGTAAATGCCATTTTGCCATAAGCAAAGAGCCAAAGGGAACTGGACTAAGGAAACTTGTGCCAGGCCAAGGCATGGAACGCCTCTGTTTATCCAAAATGACACTCCCTATTAACTGAACATCTACTATGCAGCATACTTAAACTTTCTCCTTTAAATCTGCCAACAACGCCATGAGCTAGACATTACTAGCTTAGTTTTAGAGAGAGAAAAACTGGGCCTTCCAGAAGGCAAGTGGCTTCCACATCTCCTGGCAGGTACAGGACCAGGATCTGACCTCAAGGGCCAGCCCCAGGACCCACTTATGCCACTTCTGCTCTAGTCCTAATTCTGATTTGCTATCATGTGGCTCCTCTGGGGACAAGGCCTCTCTGGTACTCAGAGACATAGTCTGTGGTCTTCAGCTCACAGGACTGTGAGTGTGGTGCCAGAATACCCTGGGAGAGACCTGAGTAGTCACAGATGAATGAAAGGCCCAGACTCTTCCTCCATGTATGTGACAGGGGAGAGACAGCAACTGCTAAGGGCAGGCCGTCTGACAGCATAGAGCATAGCCTAGGCCTGCACTGTTCAGGAACCATGCATACTGCCCCTCTGCCCAGATGCCCGTCCTTCCTCCCTTGTGCTCCCTGTTGCCCCCCAGGTACCGCTCAGTTGTCCCTTCATCTTTGTAGCAGAGCCCTCTCTGTCCCTAGGTAACTGCAGCTCCCAAAGAGGGTCCTGTTAACCTGCAGGGTGAGGGTTTCAGAATTTTGACAGAAGGAACTTCAAGTGAAAGCATTTTTGCTTTGTCAGTAGAGTTAATCCTTCTGTTCTTGGTGCCAGAACCCCAATTCCTCCCACGGTAAAAACCACAGAAAGAAAATGGAGCCAGAAGAAGGACAACAGAGACAGTAATGAAATAAATTTGGTCCATCCATATAATGGAATACCGTGGAGAAGGTTGAGAAATATTATGTATGGCATGATTGCATGAATGTAAAACTAACCTTGTAAAGTATACTGAGATGGGTATGTATGTATATACGATCAGCTATTTATGGTAATTTTCTTTGAAGAGAGCAGGATGGAACAAAGGGGGACCTTTATCATAGTGGAGGGACAGCAGGTACTCACGCTGGTTGCAGGAGTGTACCTGTGCTGCACAGCGGCTCCTGCCTTGACCCTTCAGGGTCCTCCTGTACCTCATGGCTTAACCCCCTGTCCACTCCACATAGAAGGTTTCCTGGCCAAGATGCAGGACCTGCCACAGAATCTCAGAAGAAAGCCCACCTTTGCACTGTGTCCTATGATGAGCCATCGGTGACTTTCCCCATCTGTTGGGCTTCTTTGCAGACATCCTCTCAGGGCCAATCGCATATGGGAAAAAGAATGACAAGGTGCCACCTCCAGCCTGCCTCTTGGAGCTGACAAGCCCTTAGCATACCCAGCAAATACACATGAACCTCCAAACCACTGTGCTGAGTATACCAGGCAGACACAGCTTTCACACCACATGTATCCACTGAGATGTTTTAAAGTGGCCAACTAGTCTATGGAAGAAAAAATCACATAAGTAGCTGCCCCAGGGGGTGGGGTCCAGGAAGGCATGGGAAGGTACCGAGGGGACTTTTGGGGAGCAATGGTAATGTTCTGTGTCTTCATGAGGTTTGGATTATACAGGGATTGTTCGAATTTCTCAGAATTCATTCAATGACACAATTTTACCGCATTTCAAATAGAGAACTATTAACAAAAATTGATCCTCATTAAAGACAATGAAAAGTTTGTAGTGGGCTAATCTGATAACTATAATTTTCTTTGAAATGCATCAAAAAGATGAATTGATATGGGGAGGAGAGAGAGAGAGTAAGCGAGAGAGCGAGAGAGTGAGCAGAAGCGATAAAGAAAATATAATCATGTATTAATTGTAAATGTAAAATCCAGGTGGCGGACATAGGGGTGTTCATTGTAAATTTGTTGTAGATTTGAAAGTTTTCAGAAAAGGTTGGAAGATAAAGAACCGAATTATTCAAAATAAATCCGTGGACACAGCTAAGTAGAAGTCATGGTATATACTGAATGACAAACGACTAAAGATAGATAGACCATGGGCTACAGAAAAACAAAGGTGCCATTCTATTAGAAAAAGTTTAGATGGGGAGGCACCCTGTGAGTAAAGAACAGATAGGCTGGACCTGGTAAAGCCAAGGAAGGGCTTTCAGGAAGACTGGCTCCCTCACCGCAACCTCCAGCCTCTGATTCAGGAGGGTCCTAGAGCAGACGTTACACCTTAGAGAGCCAGGTAGTCCTGCTAAGAGGTCTCAGACTCCATGGCCAGGCTGGATTAGGAAAGTAGCCTTCTCAGCACTAGGACCCTGAGTGGAGAATCTGCTGGAGCACAGACCTAGAGGCAGAGAGGCCTCTGCTCATCTCAGAGCAAGCCTGAGAGGCTGAAGAGGCCTCACGCTCTCTCCCTGCCTGTGTCCTCAGGCATCACACTACCCCCTCACTGATTTTATTCAGAGTGACAGCCTGATGAACGGACTCTTTTCATTTCATTTGAGGTCGAGTTTCCTGCATTGTCTTTTCCCTTTAAGTGTCTGTCCTGCTGTATGGCAGTTTCCCACAGATGGCAACAGTTTAAAAGGTCAGAGCAGGGACTGCTGGGCCATACTGGCAGAGGGTAGACAGCAGGAGCCGGTCACCTCAGCTAGGCTGCCATGGGGGAGGCACGACCACTTGGCATCCTCACCTGTAGTTTCACATGCTGCTCAGACACCATGGCCGGTGTGTGTCCAGGGAACATGATCAGAGAAATGAAGGTGTTGGGCTCACTGCACAGCTGGGCACTTTAAACCAGGAGAAGTAAATAAAGACCCTACTTGTCGTGCGGTTCCTAGTCCACCTTCACGTGTGACAATCCAGGTCCCAGGTTCATAAGACTGGAGGAGTCAGGCAGCTGCCACCAACAGCTGGCTCAGCTGGAGAGGCTCTCATCCGGCAAGTTCTTTAATTTCTCCTCTCCCAGCCTGGGCTCAGCATGTGGGGTGGGGAGAGCCAGTGATCAATGATAGAGATTTTAGTACTGGCCACTGTTGATTAGGGTCTATCCGTTTCTAGATTCTGTGCCAGTCCCTGCAAAATCCATTGGCCTTTCCTCTCACAACAGACCTGGTGGTGGGCATTGTTCTTTCTACTTCTTGACGCAAAAGTGGAAGTCATAGATGCCACATTTGCTCCAGGTTGTTTGCCCATGGGTAAGAACTCAGATACACACAGAGTTCTATCTGACCCCATGGCCTATTGCTTTATAGCCTTACAGAAAGAGCCCAGAGGCCAGAGCCAGCTGCCTGGGTCTGGATCCAGCTGGATCTAGCTGTGCACTGTTACCATTGGACAATTGTGCTTATCCATCCACCTCATTGGCTCAAATCCTAATGATGTGAACTCTCGAGTCTGCACATCCCAAGCTCATTACAAAGGGAAGGCTCCTATTAGGAAGATAATTCCTGGAGTCCCTCAACACACTAATGCAGGCACTATCGCAGGGGAGAGAGCATCCTTGTCAGGTTTCAGGTCTCAGCGGGAGCACTCCCCATTTAACTACTGTTTGCTCTGAGTGTTAGTATGCACGGATGCCTTTTGTCTGACTCAGTTCCTAGTACGACGCTGGATGTTGAACTGTGTCCAAATCTTTTTCTTCACCCATTGAGATAACCATGTTTTTGTTCTCCATTTTGCTGATATGGTAAGTTACACTGATATTTCAACTATGGTTCGAGACTTGCGTTTCTGGAGTGACCTGTAATTGGTCTTGATGTATTGTTCTTTTTATATGTTGTTGGTTTCCATTTCCTAGTGCATTTTTGGGTGTTGGTTAAAATATATTTTTTCTTATTTTGATTAATCTTTTGGTTTTGAGGTTTTAAAAATTAAGTACACTAGACTTATTTTACTAGGCATTTCACAATGTGTGTATGTAACCGTTATGCAGATATCTTCAGCTTACACAGCTGTATGTTGATTACATTTCAATAAAATGAAAAAAAGGAAATATTACATATACTTACTAGATGACAACCCCTGGCATACACATCTCAGAGAAATACACACTTAGCTTATATATCCAATGAACACACATGTCTGACACATTTCCACTCCATATACACACACATCATACCCTCAGAAGCCAGACTCACAAACACCACTCATACCACACACACTCACACTCACCACACACATCACACGCACCACACAAACAACATAGGCATAGCACAATCACAATACCCCTACAACAATCCACGCACCAGAAACTCAAACAACTCACACCCATACTCACACACATACACACCGACACCTTTCTATCTAGAACAGTGACTCTGGCTCTTACCTTCTACACAGACGAAGTAAGTTTTCTTACCCATAACTTTATTACAGGAACTTATCACAAGTTACAATAGAGAGAGGGATGGCGAGGCCAGGGATAATGAACACTAGGACATGATGAGAAGCCACTCTGTCTCTCTTCTCACATTAAGCCCACATTCACAGAGTTAATCATGCCTTCCAGGGAATCAAATCCTTGGTCTGTGCCAAACATTTGGTGCTTTGTTCTATAATATTATTCAGCTCCAAGAAAGAGAAGATCACTTGAGCTGTCAGCCAAGGGTTGAGGATCCAGCAGGTCCCCAAGCCAAGAGACAGTTTCTGGCCTCATGCCATGTTAGACTCGAGGGGCTAGACCCTGGCATGGGTCAGCAGCCCAGGCTCAGAGAGTGAGAAGCCCTTCCACCCACACCTCTGATGTGTAGGCTGTACACAACACTTATTTGTTATTGAAGTGGCCCTCTGTATTCTAAACACTTGGGCTGGGTTACAGGACCATCCTCTGGGGGAACCCTGGGAAAACCACCTTTGAAAATAGTCCCCATATGGGCTCAGGAGCAGCCCTGGTTATCTGTTCAGAACTACCTAGTCTTTTTTATAGTCTTTAATACCCATGCTGTAAACCTTTGCCCCCATATTTTGAGCCTTGTTAACCTAAGAAAAAAAAAAGGGTTTGAGTATAAATCACCAAATGCATAGAGCAAAATATTGATAATGATGGACTGAACTTACTTCTTGGTCTCCTAAACTGTCTTTGGCACAGTGGCTCAGCGGTCAGACTGATAATCAGGCTGGTTAGCTTTGTTGTCTGCAGAAAAAGCAGTGAGTGGCCTGGTCAACATAGGCATCTTGAATGAGCTGCCACAGGCACCCAGGACCACAGCACTGCTTCCCATACCTTCTTCCTCCTGGGGAGAGGCTGCTCAGACCCACACATTCACCATCCAGAGCTCCTAGAGGACTTTGAAGTCAACTCCAGCCAGAGAAGTGACCTTAGCCCAGGACCCACTTTACAGATGAGAAGATTGAGTCCAGCTTGGAGTTCTTCCTACTGAACTCTCTCTACTACCAGATGGTACAGCCTGTGCCCTGAAAGGTAACTCCAGCTATTTTACTGGACAAGTGTAACACTTTCAGATGAGCAAAGGAACAGCCAGACCCCATTGTACAAATATCTCTCAGGCTGAGTGGAAGGCTGGGCTCTTGCTCCAAACAGTGCCTGTGGGCATCCCTGCTGGCATCTGTGGGCCCAGTGGTTCTTAACTCAAGGTCAGAGAGACTGGGCAGCAAATTGCATGCCCAGCTCATCACTGTTCCCCACCAGTCCCACACATCTTTCCTGACCAGAGCTGTGACCCTACAGTCTAGATGAAGATGGTTCTTGGCTAAGCACAGTCTTTTCCACTCTTGGAGACACTGTCACAGGATGAGGTTAACCAAAATAAAGAAGCTGAATGGAATAGGAGTCAGAGCCAGACTATGCAGGAGAAAAAGTGTGGTCAGCAAGGAGAAATCCAGTTGTTGTTTTTTTATAAACTTAATCCTGTCTGCTCTAGGTCCCCCGACTTTTCTTTTTCATGCAATCCAAGTGTAGGTCAAATACCTCGTATTCAATAAGAACCAAGAATGTACTAACATGATCCCATGTAGTTCTGAGAACGTCAATGTGGTGCTTTTTATCCTCACTACACAGAAGGCAAGCATCTTGCTTTAGCACACAGAGGGCAATCATCTTGCTCCCAGGTCAGCACTAGGAAGTACCCATGGTGGGTCTGCACCCAGACCTCACTGAGGCCCTGCCTGGCTCTGCTCTGGACGCGACCATAATGGAGTCAGCAGGCAGCTTACCTTGAAAATGAACTTTTTGAATCTGCTTATTTGCCTGCAATGAAATGAAGGAATGTGGAGTGAGGTTTGTGATATGACACAGTAATACTCTAAGAACTTGACAAAGCAAATACTCAGAGCTCTCTAGCAGTCTGTACCTTTTTAATTCCTTCCTGCATGTTTCTGACTCCTGTAGACACTGTGTTTTGAAGTTGGTAAGGCCTTCCCATATTTCTTTTCTTTAAAAAGAGGATTGTGGTAGAATGAGAGTTGTGGACTCTGAGAAAGAAAATACCTGCCCCACTCCCCCGCTCCCCCCGCAAAAAAACTGGTTTTCAGGCCCAAATTTATAAATAGTCTAGCAGCTGTTGTTTATAGAGGTCTCTCATACACATTGCCTATTAGGGCAAAGCTGCAGGCTGAGCTGTTAGCCTGTGAACTGTGCTTCTGCCCTCTGAGCAGATTATTATAAAGAAACTTCTGGTATTGTATTGTGACTAATGGGACTGAGAACTTCCCTGTCCGATTGGAGCTGTGCAGATATTTCTCATTTTGCATCTTTATTGACCAATCAGTGTGGATTCACAACAATCAATTAGAACATGTGGAGCTAGCCAATCAGGACAGTGTTATTTGGACCAATTGAACAATGCTTATTTGGAATTGTCATTTGCATGAAAATGGATTCAGGGAACTAGGGTGGAAACTCCTTTGTATATAAGCCAACCTCCCCTCTTTCACTAGGGATTGCACTACTGAAGACTGTTTCTCAGGCTTGTGAGCTGTAACACTTAAGCTATAACACCGGAACTGCTTCACTTGAGCTGTTCCACTCGAGCTGTTTCACTTGAACAAATTTTCTCACTTCACCTCATCCAGCACTAGGGACTTCAGTTTGCATTGATGATTGGTGGCAGCAAACTTTTGTTGACAGGGTTGCCTTTTAAAAAAAGCCCCAAGCTATCCTGGCACCATTCTGTACTGTGCAGACCTGCCTGGATGAGAAACGACACGGTCAAGTAGCCTTGGCATGGTTCTTCTGCCCTGTGTCTTTGATATTGACAGGCATTGTTCAGGTCTTCTCTGTCTCCCATTTGGCGAGCATTCAGTGGGGCTGGGGGATGATGCTCTGCTGGTCCCAAGAGTAAAACCTGGCTTTCTGTGTCCTCATTTCTATCTCAGGCACACAGATATCAGGGGATCTCACCAAGATCCCTGCCTTGACTGTTCATGGTCAAAATGGGGAGCACCCATAGATGAACAGTGTGAATCCAGCACTCACAATATGACTACTATATGCGAAGCCCCAAAGGAGTCTCTTGTGTGGGCACACTCTCCTTCAAGAGGTAAGGCTGAGTTTGGGAAAGGTCATCTTGCTAATCTTCTGCTCTGCCACTCCTCCCCTGCCACAGACCCTGAGGGTTGATTCAGTCTCCCTAAGCCTCTTCCCCTTTTGGATCAGTGCTACAAGAAGTAGCCAAGCTGCTTAGTTAGAGTGCAAGTTCTCCTGGCTGTCACATGCTCCTGAAGAACAAGTCCAAAAGCTGGGAAAGTGGCCTTGAGGGCTGTCCATGCAGGCAGAAAATTAGTCATCCCCAGGCTGTCTTGGGTATGTGACCTGTCAGCTGCTGTTAAAGTGGAAAGCACTGGCTGAGGCTGGGACACATGAGGGGTGGGGGTTTAGGTTCATGCTAATTCAATGTGACAGGCTGAGCTGGCACAGCAAGGTGAAGCTAAGCCTGGTGAAGAAAGCTCCCTTCTGACATTATCAGGTTGTTCTTCAGGAAGAGAAGTTTGATAATTGTGGGTAAAATGAGTTGGAACAAGAGCCAGGAGGAGCAGGGAGCTCGGCTAAAAGTTATTGAGGGTCAACAAACCAGAAGAAAGTGACCAGGGAGAGAAAAGAGAGGAATGTATATGAATGGCTTCCAAAGAAGAGAATTTCTTTGATATGAAAGGAAAGGGGAAAGAAGATAGTGAAAAGGGAAGTGGATAAAGGTCCAAAAAATTTTACAGTAGAAGGCTGGCTTTCTACCTACGCAGAAGAGATGCTTCCCTGGGGTGAGATCTGATAGTCCCAGGTCTAGCCCTGTCCACACCAGCCAAGGAGGTGAGGAGGAATGGGACCCATGGCCAGTGGAGGCCAAACCAGGCCCTGCTCAGCCTAGCAAAACATCCTCCCCTCCTCTCACCACACTTTGGAAGATTTCCATTTTGTCAACAACACCCCAAAATTCTGAAATTCTGAGCTCTGCGAAGCTTCTAAACCAGGACCCAGCTCACTAGGCTTTACTTGTCTGAGTGGTTCTCCCTGGAGCTCCTCCTCCAGCCCTCTTCCCAGCTCTGGTAATGGAAGGAACACCAGCCTCCTGGCACCCTCTACAAGATCTCTTAAAATGTCACTCTCTCACACACATGATTTCACATCTTATCCACTTTCCTAAGTCCTACATCCACTCCTGACACTCTCTGCATGGAAGATGGCCCCATCTCACTTTCCAGAGAGGACCCAGGATATCCTTCAAGTGCTACCCCACAGCTTCTCATGGTTGGTACCTGAAACCCCCTGCCTCAGAGGAAGCAGTGGTCTTCTTCTCCCCAAGGGATCTCTCTTCCACCAGAGGCCCACACCCAGTCTCTGCCACCTGCCAGAGTTCCTCTACGTGGACTTGTTTCATCTACCTCATCTACCTCAAACTCACTCAGGTCTCTCTCGCTCGTAAACACAAACCACAGGCACAAAAACATGTCTTCCCCTTGTCAAGAGAGCAGTCAATTCCCTCTCTGCTTCTCCTCAGAGCCAGATATAGGAGTGCTTTCTCGATACACTGGCACTACCACAGCCCCTCTCCTGAAGCCTGACCATTCTGTCTTCACTCTCTTACTCCCGATTCTCTGCAAATTCCTGAACATCAACTTTGTGCCACAAATCCTGGGACATATCCTGTCCTACGTGTCCTCACTCACTCTGTTTTGGGTTCTGCATTCATAGAATCTTAACCTCTCAGCCATTTAGAAGTTCCATAACTTCTCACCACTAGGCCTTTGGCAAACTGATGGGCCCAGCTATGGCCCACTAGGGTATAGGTATATCATGATTTCTTCAAGTTCTCAGCCCAACCTGGGTTTCGGCACCCCTCTCTCAAAGGCTCCTGTCTCAGACCCACCACAGGACCTAGCTCTCCTCCTCCACTAAAGCCTGTCTCTTCAATGCTACCCACCCCTTCCAATCTGGTTCTGACTCTGTCTCCTATCACCACTGTTGGCCCAGGGCAGAGAGTGACATGCCACAGCTGGTGCCCCAAACAGACCAATATTCATAAAAGCCCCACACATCTGCTCTACTAGATCCAGAGTCCTCACAGTCAGCCTGTTCTAAGAAAAGGGAAGAACACTGAAGAAAGGATTCAGGACAGGTTGAGGGCAAGGCTTAGAGGGGGCAGGGATGATCTAGTAGTACAGGGGTCAGCTAATGCCAGTGCCACCAGGGGTTAGAGGGGGCTGGAGAGCCAGGGCTGGAAGTGAGGGTAGGCACTGGAAAGTGGGGGGAGCACAGGCCAGCCCAGCCTGCATACCAGTGGTCTCCCCACTGAGATCTCAGGGAACCTCTCACTCCCCAGCTCTCTCTGCAGCCTGTCCACTGAGTCTGACTCAGGGGATCAAAGCACCACTTACTGATGAGCTTCATGAGGGTTTGTCTCTGTGTGGAGTAGGTGATGGAGAATATCCACAGTTTGAGGTTGGGTAGGAAACACTCCTCGTGAGATGCCATAAACACAGGCTCAAAATAATATCAAAGAGCAGCCTCAGATGGGGTGCCTGACAACTGCCCTGCTTCCCACCTCAACTCTTCCACCTTGGGACACATTTCCCAAACCCTGGAAGTTCCCATAATTTTAGTGAAAGATTTCTGAGGGCTGTGGAGATGTTGGTCCTTCCTGGAAGAGTGTCAGGATGGCATCCTGCTCCATTCCTATACTCCCCAAACCCCAATGTCTCTGATACTCACACAGCGGTGCGCGCGCACGCGTGCGCGCGCGCGTGCACACACACACACACACACATTGGCACGTGTATGATGCACACACAAG
The DNA here is from genome assembly GCF_000325575.1 of Pteropus alecto. Classification (NCBI taxonomy): domain Eukaryota; kingdom Metazoa; phylum Chordata; class Mammalia; order Chiroptera; family Pteropodidae; genus Pteropus; species Pteropus alecto. Next base: position 60,805 of record NW_006439718.1, read on the forward strand.
GAAATAGGTTGCATGTGAATCTCCTAAGTGGTCTCTTCTACTGTAAAATTTTTTGGACCTTTATCCACTTCCCTTTTCACTATCTTCTTTCCCCTTTCCTTTCATATCAAAGAAATTCTCTTCTTTGGAAGCCATTCATATACATTCCTCTCTTTTCTCTCCCTGGTCACTTTCTTCTGGTTTGTTGACCCTCAATAACTTTTAGCCGAGCTCCCTGCTCCTCCTGGCTCTTGTTCCAACTCATTTTACCCACAATTATCAAACTTCTCTTCCTGAAGAACAACCTGATAATGTCAGACCACTGCTCAAGAATCATCTATACCTTCCTATTGTTCACAGTAGGAAACTCAAGCTTCTTGGCCTGGCAAGAGCCCCAACTATCTTGGCTCCAGTTTGATCTATCTAGCCTCATCTCACAGCCCTTCCCTGAGTTAATCCTACATTCCAGCCAAATAGACCACTCATTCCACAAGAAGTCTCCTAGCCACACAGCAGGAGGCGAGAGACAGGAGAGCAAATGAAATTTCATCTGTATTTGCAGCCATTCCCCAGCACTAGCATCATTGCCTCAGCTCCAACCTCAGATCATCAGGCATTAGAATCTCATAGAAGCACTCGTCTCTAGTGCCAAAAAGGTTACGGACAGTTGTCTAGATGAACAGCTGTTACCCTGTCTTTCCGTACTCTTTAGGACCTGCTGCAAATTTCCACATCCTCTGTGAAGGCATCTTTGATGTTTTTGTAAGAATTCTTGTTTTTTCCTTTACATTGCTCTGTAAGTCCTTTGCCCTTTTCTTTTGGCCCTCAGCACTGTTTAACCAGGTGTTTAGTTACCGTGTTACTGGTTTGCCTGCTTTGTAATCTGTGAGGTCCTAAAGGGGAGACTGTGTCCAATGGACTATGGACTGGCTCTCAGGCAGGAGCCAAGCAAAACTTCCAAGACCTGATAGAACCAGTGCGACATGCTTGTCTTTCTTCTTCAAAATACCACCCTGGGCTCTGTGCTTTTGACTTGAGAAATTCCCATGCCCACTGAGTCTAACTAGCTCTGTGCTCTGCGTGGGAGAGGAAAACACAAGCTGTACTTTGTGTGCTTCACTAGTTCATCCACAAATTTGTAAATGTCCTTCCAGTTTTCATTCATGCTGTCTAACCTGAAAATAAAGGACACCTGCATTAGTAGGCCGAGGCACATTATCAGATGGGCAGATTTCTTCCTCCCCACCTTCCAGCAGACCCTCTAGCAAGCTCCTCTACACCCTACATAACTGAGGCTGGTTGGCCACTCAGCAGTCTCACTAGATCACTCTGTGTGGTCACATTAGATCATACTTTCATCAGTGTGAATAGTGGTGAGGGCGAACAATCAGACCCATGTGTTTGGGAATGAGGGACTTTTGGTGGCATGACAGGATGGTTGGTCATGTTAGGTGAAGCTGTTAGACAAGGAATGAGGGAAAATATGTTGATTTAAAAACATTCTGATTCTTATATGTTGCATCTCCTGATCCCCTACTTCCCCTGGGAATGACCGTTCCCAGTTGTCTGCTCCTCTCTTGCACTTTAAAAGTGTGGTTGGAGGGAAGACAGGACCCTTTGACGCAACATCCCATCATAAGCTTCTTGAAAACAACAGCTCCAGGCTCATAGGGTGATCCAGGCCTTTCCTGTAAGCTCCTACTGGACTTTCGAATTCTTGGACATCAGAGTATATTAATGTCCCCTTAGGTTGGGCATTCATTTGGAAGTCTGTGTCTGACTTGCCAACCCTTCTTCATGACACCCCAAATTTTGAGCACTCCCTCACATTTTCCAGCAACCACAAGGGCAGGAAGAAACATTCCCAACAGGTTCCCTAACCTCAGGACAGATAAGATGTGCTTCTCAGACTATTTTATTTCTATTTGTTTTTATCAGTTAGCAAAACTGAGCCACTCTGGACACAGAAGATCTTTTCCAGCACTACTGCAAGCGGAAAGCCAGGAATAGGCCTGGGACACTGCTGTCTGGCTCATCATATCCCAACCAGCAGGGAAAGCTACAGGTCATTTTTTTCCCTACTTTGTTTCTTATATGCATAAGCTCCACTTTAGTCCTGGAATGGAAAGTGAGGAGGATGAAGGGTATTGAGGTCATGATCTCTTCTGTGGGAAGCATATATATGTGTTCTACCTTCCCAGGGTTCAAAGGTCTTCACCATCTCACATCTCTTTAGGTTAGCATTATTCTACATTATGCAAGGCAATTGTGAGGCTCACTGACTTAGTATTTTGTAGAAGGTTCTGTAGATGGTAAGGGACTGGTGACCAGACTTGGCCTCTTTGGCCAGTATCTGTGTTGGTTCATGTATTTCATATGTCCTGTGAGTCAGAGGAATCCATATGGAGTCCTCTCTCACCTCCAGTGATCACCATGCCCATTAATATACTGGATGTCAAGTTTATATGTGCGATTCTCACATACCCTAGAGCATCCTTCTCATCTATAGTATTCCTTCTGCCTCCTCTAGGCTGCATGCAAAACTATCACAGATGGTGAGAAACCTAAGGACAGATGATTCTAATGATGTCAAGTTATCATTCATGCAGCAAATATGTATGAGGCAATTTATATGCATGATTTCCAATTTCAAAACAACCCTATAATATCAGCATAATTTCCAATTACAGAATAAAAAACTGAGGCTCTCAAAGGTCAAGTAATCTGACTAAATTTTTTTTTATTTAGAATAGATATGAACCCTGATCTAACTGCAAAACCCAAGCTCTACCCATTACATTTGGCAGATCCGGGTGGCACTGCTGTGTACAATTGTTGGGTTGCAATGTATTAGGACTCTGTCAGCCCACCCACAATACAGCCTTTCTCTTGGAAGCTCTCACGCTAAAGTGGGTGGATCCTGAGAAAAAGGGTACCTACTAAGAAGGGCTTCTGGTGGCAAACTGGACTCAAATTTATTAAAACAGAGCTTAGAAGCCATTTCTTTTTTTAAATAATGATTTTATTTTTCAATTACAGTTGACATGCAACATTATATTATTGTATATATTAGTTTCAGGTGTACAACATGGTGACTAGACATTTATATAACTTATGAAATAATCACCCCGATAAATCTAACACTCATCTGACAGTACATAATTATTCCAATATTACTGACTATATTCCTTATGCTATACTTTATATTTTCATGACGATTTTGTAACTACCAATTTAAACTTCTTAATCTCTTCCCCTTTTATCCCTAACCACCAATGTTCCTTCCATCTGGCAATCGTCAAAATGTTCTCTGTATCTATAAGTTTGTTTTGTTTCCTTTAGATTTCACATGTGAGGGAAATCATATGGCATTTGTCTTTCTCTATCTGACATTCTACTCAGCACAATACCCTCTAGGTCCATCCATGTAGTTGCAGATGGAAAGATTTCATTTTTTTTTTTATGGTGGAGTAATATTCCATTGTATATATGTACCACCTCTTTATCTATTCATCCATTGGTGGACAGCCACGTAACCTCCATATTTTGACTATTGTAAATAATAGTGTAGTGTTTTTAAAGTAGTGTTTTGGCTTTCATCAGATAAATACCCAGAAGTAGGATTACTGGGTCCTTCTTTGTCCCTTATTATAGTTTTTTTTTTTAAATCTATTTTGTCTGTTATAAGTATTGCTACACTAACTTTTTGTCTGTTTCTATTTTCATGAAACATCTATTTTCATCCCTTTACTTTTGGTCTCTGTGTGTCTTTGAGTGTGAAGTGAGCCTCTTATAGACAGCATATACAAAGGTATTGTTTTCTTATTCATTCAGCAACTCTATCTTTTGAGGAATTTAAACTATTTACATTTAAAGTAATTATTGATAGATATATAGTTATTCCATTTTATTATTCATATTTTTAATCTCTTTTTTCCTTCTTCTTAAAGAAGTCTCTCTAACATTTCTTGTAATACTGGCTTGGTGTTGATGAACTCCTTTATCTTTCTGTTGTCTGGGAAGCTCTTTATATGTCACTCAATTCTAAATGATAGCTTTACTGGGTAGAGTCATCTTGGTTGTAGGTCCTTACATTTTATCACTTTGAATATTTTGTTCCAATCCCTCTGGCCTGCAAAGTTTCTGTTGAGAAATCAGCTGACAGTCTTATGAGAGCTTCCTTGTAGGTAATTAACTGCTTTTCTCTCACTGCTTTTAAGATTCTCTTTTTGTATTTAACCTTTGGCATTTTAATTATGATAGGGCTTGGCACGGGTCTTTCTGGGTTCATCTTGTTTAGGACTGTCTGATATTCCTGGGCTTGTATGTCTATTTTGTTTTCCAGATTAGGGAAGTTTTCCATCATTATTTCTTCAAATAAGTTTTTAATTCCGTGCTTTCTCTCTTTTCCTTACCCCTAAAATGTGAATGTTGATATGCTTGATGTTGTCCCAGAGGCACTTTAACGACCCTCATTTTTTTGGATTCTCTCTCTCTCTTTCTGTTCTGATTAGGTATTTTCTGCTACCTTATCTTCCAAATTGCTGATTTAATCCTCTGCTTTATCTAATCTGCTGTTGATTCCTTCTAGTGTGTTCTTCATTTCAGTTATTATATTCTTAATTTCTGGCTGGTTCTTTTTTTCATTTTCTATCTCCATTTTTATCTTTTCTTTCTCTTTGTTAAAGTTCTCACTGAGTTCTTCTACTCTTCCCCTAAGTTCATTGAGCATCCTTATAACCAGTATTTTGATCTCTGCATCTGTAGATTGCTTGTCTCTGCTTTGTTTTGTTTTGTTTTCATTTGGAACTTGTTTCGTTGTTTCCTCATTTTGGCTGTCTCTCTGTGTTTATTTCTATGTATTAGGTAGGGCTCCTATGTCTTAGGCTGTTAGTAGAGTGGCCTTATGTACTAGGTGTCCTGTGGGATCCAGTGGCTCAGTCTTCCCTGGTCACCTGAGCCAAATGCTTCAGGTGTGCACCTTTTATGGATTGTATGTGCTCTCCTGTTATAGTTGAGCCTTGGATGCCCTTTGCATATCAGTGGGAGGAACTGACCTTTGGGCTGATTGGTTGTGAGGACTGGCTGGTGAGAGGATGACCCCACAGAGAAAAATTTGCTTTAGAAGAGCTCTGGTATCTTCCCAGTCTTCCCTTTGGGTGTGCTGTTCACAGATGCAGCCCTGGGTGGTGCTCTGGCTGGGTAGGTCTGAAGCCAGCCACTGGGCATGCCAGCCCTGTGGCCTCCTGGGGCGGTTCCCACTGGAGGCCAAGTTCAGTTGCAGCCTGTGCTCTGCCTGGGGCCACATGGCACAGGTCATCAAGCAATCTACAGATGGCTGCCATCTGTGCTGGCCTTGGAGGTGCCTCAAGAGACCAAGGTGCAAACCAAGGCTGGCTGTTGCTAGTTTCTGGGCTTGAGGCTGCACAGCAAGAGGTACAAGGCACACCTAGGGCAGATGCTGCTTGTTTAGGTTTTATAAACCTTTGAGAGGTTTTAGAAAAGTCTGAAGCATGGGTCAAGATGGGCTATATGTATAGAAAAGCCACTGAAAGTGGCTTGGGTGGGTCTTCCAGTTGGGTGTAGTGGGGTCTCTAGAAATCACCAAGGCAAGGCAACCAGTGTTAGCCAGGTTGATGAAAACTCAGAAATGATAGCAGTCTGCGTGTGCACACTGGGAATGGGGAGGGTTCAACAAGAAGCAATAGATTATGTCAGCACCTCTCTCTGGGAGAAAGCTGCCCCTCCAGTTCTTGCCCTGAAGCCACGCAATTCTATTCCTCCTCATACTTCTCTGGTGCCTTTCAGGCTGCTTCCCCAGTGCTGAAGCTCAGAGCTAGTGAGTCCATCAGCTAGTAAGTCCATGTGCAAGCCCTTTAAGAGAAATGTTTGCAACTCTAGCTACCCTTTGTCTCATTTAGCCACTACCCACTAGTTTTCACAGCCAGAAGTTGTGGAGACTTCTCTTCATGGTACTGGAAACTGGGGCGGGGGAGCCAAGTGTGGAGCTGGGACCCCTTGCTCCTCTGGGGGGTCCTCTGCAGCCAAGATATCCCTCCCAATTCTCCACCACTACACATAGATGTGGGACCAACCCGTTTCGCATTTCTGCCTCTCCTATCAGTCTTGAGGTGTCCTCTTTTGTATGTTCCCAGTTGTAGGACCTCTGTTCAGCTGGACTTCAGATGATTCTCAATGATGGCTGTTCTATAGTTTAGTTGTAGTTTTCATTTGATTGTGAGAAGAGGCGAGCACAGCATTTAGCTACTCTGCCATTATGAACAGAAACCCTAGCAGCTATTTCTACACAGGTGCCTTTCACACAAACAGCTCTTCAGGCAGAAGCCTGCATTGAACTGCCTGCCTCCTTCACTGAACTGCCTGCCTGCATTGTATTCCTGTCATCCAAGCTAGCCCTTAAAAAGGAGTCCCTGGAATTGTATTTCAACAAATGGGACTGAAGTTTTCCGCATTCATTTGAAATTGGTTTGGATTGACATCTTCACTGACCAATCAGAGTGGCTCCATTCTGACCAATCGGGACAGTGCTTTTGGGACCAATCATACTGCCAGAATTTGCAGCTCTCATTTTCATGAGGACCAATCAGGGACAAGGGGCAGGAACTTCTTTCAACATAAGTCAGCTCCCCTTTGCCTTAGGGAGCTCAATTTTCCTTTCCACTGAAGACTCTGTTTCCCCAGCTAGAGCTGAAATACCGAAGCTATCTCTCAAGAACTGAGTGGAAAAAACCAGCACAAGGCAGAGTGGAGTGGACCAGAACATAGAAGAGCTGTCTACCCAGAGAGAGGCCTTGCCCCAGGACCGCCTTGCCATAGCCATGCTTTTTCACAGTAGTGCTGCTTCATAATTGAGCTGTCCTCACAGTTGTGTTGTATCACAATTGAGCTGTTTGCACCGAATAAGGGTTTCCTTCTTTGCTGAACCACAAATTGAGGATTCCTATTGGCATTGAATTGATACCAATGACCATCAGTTGACTAGTGCAAAGCAACTCCTTTCTTGACTATTGGTAACACTTTATACTCTCCTCATTACTCCTCTCTTTTTACCCCCTGAGTAAAGAAGATTTCCTAGAGAATATTTACAGGAAGCAAGAGTCTTCAACCTACCCACCTACTGTGGGAAACTTTACAGTTTTTGATAATCTTGAAGAAAGGTCTATTTTCTAGAACACAGAAGAACATGAGTGTCCATGGACAGTGGTAAATACAGCAGAAACCTAAAGTTCCTAGGAAGAAGACAGTGTGAAAAGTAGCAACCTCTTGGGCTTCTGGCACACCGAGCTCCAATCATCTTTTAGTACCCACTCTTTAATGAGAATAGAGAAATGAGGATCAGCAGACGTTTTAGGACATGTCTACTATTAAAAATTTGAGGCAAAAACATTCTAGTGATATAATTATGCTAGGAGAATAAAACTGACTGGGGCAGAATATGTAGGGGAGGTGAGCTATAAGAAATGTAAATTCTTTTGCTGTATAGTAAGAAGTCACTAAAGAATGAGTAAATCTAAAACAGCATAGACAGCAATCAATACAAGAATGTTGTTATAAAGAACGTCATAACTCCAGAAGAAAAATTTGGAAGATTTGCAAGTGGCTGCCTCTGATAAGTGGGATCAGAATTTGAGAGAAATGGTTCAAGAGCCTTGAGGTTTATTTTGTTATGAACCTTGTAATAGGTTTAATTTTAAATTTATATTTAAGTATTTATTTTATAAATGTAAAAATGAAATTAAAAATAAAAACTAGTAGCGTAAAGGATGTAATCAAAAGAACAGATTCTGAAACTCCAAGCCCTAGTTCCCCTGTGGAAACATCAAGAAATAACCATCTCCAAAATGATAGAAAAGTGTTGTGGCATTTTTTGTCTTCCTTCCTCTACTCCTCCCTTTCTGGCATCTTTGCAGTTTGGTCTTAATTCATAGCTCAGTTCCAAGTTCTCTTTGAACCAAAGGGAACAATGTAGACATTACTTACAAATTATTGTGTACATCTGTTCTAACTTGTCCAGGGTCAATTAGGATGTTCACGAGCAACTGTGGCCACAGATGATTTTAGAAAGTGCTACATATGCCTATCCAGAAACATATTCAGAAAACTCCTGAGAAGACTTTAAGATTTAATTTTGGGCTGATCCCTAAGCTCAGAATAAGCCTAGATAAGTAATAAAGAAATTCCCCAACGAAGATCCATTCTACAAAGACTGGGAGAGCTCTCTGTTCTCTGTATTTTGTTTTGTAATATTTTAAGTTTTGTGGTACATTTATATTTATTTCAGCTCTTGGCATTCAAGAAAATTTTTGTCAAATCTTATCTGAATATGAGCTAAAGAAACAGAAACTTCAATAATCACACAGAAATATTCTTTGCAAAAATAATTTGGAAAAGTCTCAAAACAAATGGAAGCCTATACAATTCTACAATAAAAAACAAAAGCAAAATACCCAAGGACAATTCTGATCTAGAGTACCACATTATAATAATCAAACATCTAATTTTCAACAAAAATAAATCATAGAACATATAAAGAAATAAAAGGACATGAGTCATTCAAAGTAAATAAATAAATTTACAGAAACCACACTCGAGAAAGCCAACACACAATACTTAGTAGACACGGACTTAAAGCGACTGTCTTAAATATGTGCAGAGGTAAGGAAAATTAAGGACAAAAAAATAACAAAAATCAGAAAAATAGATATATGAACAAAATGAGAATATTGGCAAAGAGACATTATTTTAAAAAACACTATTCCCAGAGCTGCAAAGAGCAGTAATTGAATTGAAAAATGTATTAGAGTGGTTTAATAGCAGATTTGAGTGGGGACAACAAAAAGTTGGCAAAGTTAAAAATATCAAGTATCAGAAGCAGAAGTTTGTTTGTTTGTTTGTTTATTAGAAAATATATGTTTTTTATGGTGACATTGGTTAACAAAATTCAATAAGTTTCAGCTGTACACTTTAACAGTAAGGTGTGTATTTACAATGTGTGTTCACCTCCCATAGTTAGATCTCTTTTTGTCACCACATATTTGACCCCCTTTACCCCATCTACCTCCCTCCTCACTCCCTACCCTCTGGTAAGCACTAGTTTATAGTCCATGTCCATGAGTCTCTGTTTGTTTGTCCTGTTCATTTGTTACTTTTAAGTTTATATCCCTTATATAAGTGATATCATGTGATTTTCAACTTTTTCTGTCTGGCTTATTTTGCTTAGCATGATTATCTTGAGGTCCATCCATGTCACAAATGGCAGTATTTCATCTCTTCTTACAGCTGAGTAATATTCCATTGTATATATGTACCACAGTTTCTTTATCCAATCAACTATTGTAGGACATTTCAGTTGCTTCTATGTCCTGGCCTCTGTGAATAATGCTGCTATGAACATCGGTGTGCAAATATTTTTTCGGATATGTGTTTTCAAGTCTTTGGGGTAGAAGTTATTTTAAAAATGAAGAAAAGTGATCAGAGTATAAGGGGCCGGTGGGACTCCATCAGGCAGAGCAACATATACATTTTGGGAATCCTAGTAGGACATAAGAGATAGGAAGTTTTACATAAATAAAGCATATGTGCAATCAAGGAATAGTAGAAATAATATTTGAAGAAATAGTCAAAGAATATCCAAAATTGGATGAAATAAATGCATCAACAAATCCAAGAACCACAACTAACTCTAACTGCAATAAAGAGACTCACACCAAAACACATTATTATAATCAAAATGTTAAAAGACGAAGACAATGAGAGAAATTTGAACCATGAAAGAGAAGACTTGACACATACAAGTAATCCTCAATAAGATTGTATCTCATCAAAATCCTTAGAAGCCAAAAAGTAGTAGGGAACATATTTAAAGTGCTGAAATTAAAAACAAAACAAAACAAAACAAAAAACAAAACAAACAACAACAACAAAAAACAAACAAAAAAACAGTCAGTGAGAATGCTAAATTCTTCCAAACAGTCCTTCCTATGTGAAAGAGAAATAAGGATATTCACAGATAAACAAAAGCTGAGGGAGTTCATTTTAAGTGGATCTGTCCTACAAGAAATTGGAAAGGATGTTTTTCAGGTTAAAATAAAAGGACACCAATAACTTGAAGCCATATGAACATAAAAATATTTCTGGTAAAGATAAATACAAGAGCAAATATAAAAAATAGTATTATTGTTGTCTTGGTTTGTAACTGAACATTTTAGTCTCTACAGAATTTAGAAACTATGCGTTAAAGTCACTATAAATTGTTATTGGGCACACTGTGTGTAAAGAAATAATTTGTGACATTGACATCATAAAGGAAGGTTGCAGCAGTATAAAAGTAAGGTTTTTATATGTGATTGAAGTTAAGATGCTATCAATTCTAAATACATTGTTATAACTTTAATATGTTATAGTTAATGCCCATGTAATCATAAAGAAAAAAATTATAGTAGAGTATATGTAAGAAAATGAGGAGGAAATTAAAACCTGCCACGACAACAGAATCAAGTAAACACAGAAGTAGGCAGACATGGAAAAATTAAGGAACAAAAAACCTAGAAGACATACAAACAACAAATACCAAAATGGCAGAAGTCCTTCAATATAGGAATTACTTTAAATGCAAATGGATTTCACTCTCCATACAAAATATATGGATTTGCAGAATAAAATAAAAGATAAAAGATCTAAGTATATGCTGTCTACAAGAGACTCACTTTAGATGTAAGGACACAAATATGTTATAAGTGAAATCATGGAAAGATACTCAATGCAAATAGAAACCCAAAGAGAGCTAGAGTGACTATATTAGATGAAATAGACTTTAAGTAAAAACTGTATAGAAGGCAAAGAATGACATTATATATTCATAAATAGGTCAATTGATTAAGAAAATAAAACAGTCATAAAGTTATAAATAAAACACATATGAACCAAACAACAGAGTTCTAAAATTTATGAGGGTAACATCGACAGAATTTAACAGGGAAATAGAAAGTTCTACAATAAAGGTTGAAGACTTCGACATTCTACTTTCAATAATGAGTAGGTCAACTAGACAAAATATAAGGAAATAGAAAAATAAGAGAATAACACTATAAACTAATTGTACCTAACAGATAAGCATAGAACATTATGTGACATCAAAATGCACGTTTTCCTCAAGTGCACGTGAAATATTCTCCTAGATTACATGTTAAGCCACAAGACAAGTCAACAATATAAATCATCCAACACAAAAATAGAAACCATAACAATAAACTGCATGAAAATCCTGGAGCTGAATAATACAATAACTGCACTGAGGAGTTCAATAAGATCATTAATAACAGATCTGACCAAGCAGAAAAACTATCAGTGAACTATAAGATAGGGAATTTGAAATTATCTGGTCAGAGAAGTAAAAGAAAAAAAAATGCAAAAGAAGAAAGCCTTTAGGACTTACGACAAATCAGCAAAGGAAACAATATAAGCATTATGGAAATCTTAGAAGAAGAGAAAGAAAAAAAGGATAGTAAGTATATTTAAAGCAATAATGCCTTAAAACTTCCCAAACATGGGGAAAAAAATGCACATGCTTACTCATGAGGTCCAGTGGAACCCAAATAGGGCTGCATTAAGATACATTATATTTAATTTCAAAAAGTCACAGATGAAGAATTTTGGGAGCAAGAGGAAAAAAAAGTCCTAGACAAGGAAACCTATCATAAGATTGTCAGAAGATAACTCAACAGAATCTTCTTAGGCCAGGAGAGAATGGCATGATATATTCAAAATACTAAAAGAAAAACTGTCAACCAGAATACTATTCCTAACAATGACGTCCTTTATATATGAAATGGAGGTAAAAACCTTCAAGAACAAACAAAAAGTCAGGAAGTTCATATTTGTTAGATTTGCCATATAAGAAATACTATAGAGAGTTCTTGAAGCAGAAATAAAAGGATGCTAATTAATATTATAAAAACATAATAAATATAGGTGTAAAATCCACAGGTAATGGTAAATATATTGTCAAAGACAGATTCTCTAATGTTTTAATGGTGGTGTGTGATTGACTTACAAGTCTAGTTTAAAAGTAAAAAAAAAACTTTTAACATTTTTTTAATCACAACATATTTGTTATTGGATACACAATATTTAAAAATATATAGAAGTCATAATCTCAATAACCTAAAATGTGAGAGGGTAAAGTAAAAAGTAAAGTTTAGAAATGGTATCAAAGTTATCAGCTTAAAATAATGTTACATGTGTAAGATATTTTATGCAAACCTAATTTTTAAAGTTTTATTTTATTATTAGTTTCAAGTATACAGTACATTGGTTAGACATTTATATAGTTAATAAAACAATCCCTCTAATTGCTCTTTCTCTCCTCTGGCTCTCCACCTAGTCATTACATTAATGCTAATTGCATTCCCCATGCCATACTCCCCATCCCCATGACCATATATCAACTACTAATTTGTACTTCTTTAACCTTTCACCCCTTTCTTCCAGCTTCCCAACCTCCCTCCCCATGTAAACATCATTTTAAACTCATAAAAAAACTTATGAGTAGTTACACAAAAAATTATGATAAAAGAGTCAAAGCATAACACTACAAAATGTCATCAAATTATAACAGAAGACAAGAGCATAAGAAGCAAGGAACAATGAATCTACAAAACAGAAAAAAAATCAACAAAGTGACAATAGTGAGTCCTTACGTATCAACAATTACCTTAAATATAAATCAATTAAGTTCTCTAATCAAAAGACAAAGAATGGCTGAATGGATTATAAAAATGCATAGAGTGAAGGGATGAAATATATTTAATGCAAATGGTAACCAAAAGAAAGCAGCAGTAGCTATATTTACATGAGGAAATAGACTTTAAGCAAAAAAATGGTCAAAAAAGTCAAAGAAGATCATTATATGATGATAGGGGTCAATCCACAAGAAGATATAACAATTATATATATTTATACCCCCAACATTAGATCACCTAAATATATAAAGCAAATACTAACAGAAATAAAGAAGACATAAACAGCAATAAATAATTGTTGATGTCTTTAATACCACACACTCAACAATGGATAACAATCAATAGAAAACAGTGGATTTGAATAACACTATATAGTTCTAAAGGCTATAATAGACATGTACAGACATTCCACACAACAGCAGCAAAATACTCATTCCACTCAAGCACACAGAGAACATTTTCTAGGATTGATCATATGTTAGGAAACAAAACAAGTCTCAAGAAATATAAAAACATTGAAATCATACCAAGGATCTTTTCTGAACACAATGGTATGAAACTAGTAATTAATACCAGGAGGAAAACTGAAAAATTCACAAATACATGGAAGTGAACAGCATACTCCTAGAGAGCCAATTGTTCAAAAAAATTAAACTGGAAAAAATAGTATCTTGAGACAAATTGAAATAAAAACACAACATACTAAAACCTATGGGCTGGAGCAAAAGCAGTTATAAGAGTTAAGTTTATAGCAATAAACACACACACATCAAGAAAAAAAGAAAGATCTCAAATAAACAACCTAAGTTTACACCTCAAGGAACTAGAAAAAAAATGAACAAACTAAGCCCAAAGTTAGGAAATAAAAAACTAATAAAGATTAGAGCAGAAATAAATAAAATAAAGAAGAGGGAAAAAATAGAAAAGATTAACAAAACTAAGAGTTGTTTCTTTGAAAAGATAAACACGTTGGGGAGATTAATTATGTCTAAAATATCACTCCAGAGGCTATATGCCACTACATGAGACTTTACAGCTCTTTGAGGGCAGTTTTGTTGGAATTATCTTTGTATTTTCCCCACCACCTAGCATAGTGCCTAGCACACATAATAGGAGCCCAATAAATATTGATGATAATTTTTTTAAAAAATTGAAAACCTTTAGGTAGACTAACCAAGGGAAAAAACAGAAGACCCAAATCAATCACATTATAAGTAAAAGAGAAGACATTACAACTGATACCACAGAAATACAAAGTATCATATGAGATTACTATGAACAACTATATGCCAACAACTGGACAACCTAGATAAAGTGGATAAATTCCTAGAAACATAAAACCCATCAAGAGTGAATCAGGAAGAAATAGAAAACTTAAAAGACACACATAATAAGTAAGGAGATTGAATCAGTAATCGAAACTCTCCCCAAAAAGAAAAGCCCAAGACCAGATGGTTTTATTGGTGAATTTTACCAAACATTTAAAGAAGATTAGAGGGGGAAAAAATGGTATAGATGATAGAGGCTCCATTCATTCCTTTTGTGATCAAATCAAAGTTGTGACAGAAACAAGGAGCATACAGTAAGGAAAGTAGCCTGGAATCTAGAGGAACAGAAACACTACAACTAGGGAGAGAAATAATTAAACAACCTGCAACAGTAGAAGATAGGAGGGGGAGAAGAAGCGAGACTCCCCAGTCCCCAATGCTTGAGTGGAACAGAGGCTGCGTCAGCGAATGCTGGCAGCTCCAGACACCTCTTAAAAGGACCGTGTCTGTGAGCTGACTTTCAGGGTGATGGACCTGCTTTCACTGGGCACCAGTACCAGATTAGCTGCTCTGGGATCACCAGGGACTTATAGGGGTACACTGAGTTGTCGAGTGAGGGCTGGAGCGAGGCTTGCTCTGTACAGAAGTCCATCAGTATCCATTGTTTCTCTGTTGAGCCTTCCCTGCTCCCAGTGTGCTGACACAGTGCAGCCATAGCTGAGATATCAACAAATGGGATAACAGAGGTCGCTCTGCCCAGAGATTCCCTAAAACTCTGCTTCCCCCAACTCGTGGCCCTACCCAAGCCACATCCAGGTGTATCCTTGGCCAGTCAGGTGCTCCTTACTGAGCAGTGCCTAGACTCACATTGGTGGCACCTGATCATGGTTTCTGATGTGGCCTCTTGAGGCAACTATAAGCATACCATCTGTGGATTGCTTGCTGAATCTTAACAGGTATCCCCAGAGAGGCACAGTCTGGGGCTAAACATGACCTACAGCTGAACTTCTCTCAGGACTGTGCCTCTGGACACCTACTACACAAAGCCATGCTAATAAGACCATGAGACTTAGGAGCTTTGCTTAGTACATAGAAACAGAAACGGAAAGGCAGACAAAATGGGAAGACAAAGAAGCAGAAACCATAGGAGAGAACAGAACAGAGATCCAGGAATGATGGAGTCAAGCAATCTAACAGATGCAGAGTTCAAAATACTGGTTATAAAGATGCTAATGAACTTAGGGGAAGTGTAGATGAATTCAAGGAAAACTTTAACAAAGAGATAAAAAACATAACAATGGAAATGGAAATGGAAATTATAAAAGGGAACCAGTCAAAAATAAAGAACACATTATCTAAGATGAAGAGTATATTAAATGGAATGAACAGAGTGGAGAAAGAAGAGGACTGAACGACTGATATACAGGATGGAGAAGCCAAGAACACTCAATTAGAATGGCAAGAAAAAGCAGCCGAAACTATAATAATAATTTAAGGAGCCTATGGGACTCTATTAAATGTACAAATATCCATGTCATAGGTGTACTGGAAGGAAAACAAGAGCTAATTGAAGAAATAATGATGGAAAACTTTCCTCACCTGGTGAAGGAAGTAGACATACAACTTCAGGAAGCTCTGAGAGTCCCAAAAAAGATGACCCCAAAGAGGCCCACACCAAAACACATCAAAATTAAAATTACAAAAGTTAAATACAAAGAAAGAATCTTAAAAGCAGCAAGAGAAAAGCAGTTAGCTACCTACAAGGGAGCACTCATAAGATGGCAACTGATTTCTCAAAAGAAACTATGCAAGGCAGAAGGGCTTGGCATGAAATATTCAATATGATGAAAACCCAGGATACTTTATCCAGCAAAGCTATCATTTAGAGTCGAAGGACAGATAAAGAGCTTCCAAGACAAAAATAAGCTAAAGGAATTTATCATCACCACAAATGTTGGAGAGACTTCTTTAAGAAGAAAAACCATATATCAAAAGCAGGAATAAAGAATGGTAATAACTACATTCCTATCAACAAATACCTCAAATGGAAAAGAATTAAGTGTTCCAACCAAAAAGTAGAGTGGCTGAATGGATAACAAAACAAGACTCCTACATATGCTGCCTTTAAGAGATTCACAGACACACACAGACTAAAAGGAAGGGGATTAGAAGAGATATTACCTTGATGGACCTAGAGGATATTGTGCTGAATGAAATGGGTCAGGTAGAGAAAGACAAATATCGCATGATTTCATGTACATGTGGAATCTAAAGAACAAAATAAACAACAACAACAACAACAAAAAGTGGAAATATATTCATAGATACAGAGAATATTTGGAGGACTACTACATGGGAGGGGAGTTGGGAGGACAGCTAAAAAAGGCAAAAGGATTAAGGGGTACAAATGGATATTTGCAGAATAGTCATGGAGATGTAGAGTGTAACATGGGGAAGATGGTTAATAATGTTGCAATAAACACATAAGGGTGAAGAAGGGTACTAGATTTAGTGGGGTGATTGCTTTGAGAGTCATATGGATCTCTGATCACTAGGCTGTGCAACTGAAACTGGTATGTTATTGCATGCCAACTATAACTGAAAAAAACTCATTGAATTGTACAATGTAAATACGAGCATCTAATTGTCTATTATATTTCAATAAAGCTGGGGGTAAAAAAGCCAAATTTTCTACACATAGTCCAGAAGGCCCTCAATGATCTGCTATCTCTCACCCCACGTATCTGACCTCATTTCCTGCTAATCCTCTCTAGTCACACTGGCCTCTTCTTCAAATACGAGAAACACTTGTGCTTACTGTTCCCTCTGCCTGGGACAGTTTTTCCTCCAGATATCTACATTATTGCTCTTGTCATTTCCTCCAGGTCTGTACACAAAGTCACCTCTTTGGTGATGTCTTCTTCCCTTTTAAAACTTCACCTTTTTCCTGATAGCCCCTATCCTCCTCCCTTGCTTTATTTTTCTCTTTAGTACATTTCACCATTTAATACCATGCCTTTCATTTATTTATCATGGGTCCTCTATTAGATATTAAGCTTCATGAGAGTATGTATTTTTGTCTGTTTGATTCACTGCTCTATTTCCAGGATCTAGAACAGTGCCTGACACATAGCAGGTGCTCAAATAAATATGTTGATTTAATGAATTAAGCGATGGAGGGCACAGGGCTTTGTTAAAGCATTAGGTGTTCCTGCCAACTGAAGATCAGTCAAAACACTGGACCAATCATCCCCAGAATTATGGTGTAGGTCGATGGGAACACATAATTTTATTTAAATATTCAAATACTGTTTAGCCATCTATTTATTCTGCAAAATGAAATGTACCCATATTTTCAGTTTTGATTAAAATTATGAAATGCCCTCAGCTTAATCTCCTTTGATTGAGCCACACTCTGTCAGGCACTGGGTCAATAAAACCATGATTGGAATACAAAAAAAAAAAAAAAAAAAGAATTAATGTCAATCCTTCTCAAACTCTTCAAAAAAAATGAAGAGAGAACACTTCCAAGCTCATTTTACAAGGTCATCATTACCCTGATACCAAAGCCATATAAGGACACTACAGAAAAGGAAACTACAGATTAATATTCCTGATTAATATGGATACAAAAATTCTCAACATAATACTAGCAAACTGAATTCATCAACACATTAATAGGATAATACACCTACAAGTGAGATTCATTCCTGAAATGACAACATATGCAAATCAGTAAGTGTTATACATCATATTAATAGAATGAAAGAGAAAAATCATATTTCAACAGGTAAAGAAAAAGCATTTGGCAAAATTCAACATCTATTTATGATAAAAATAGTCAAGAAATTAGGTAAAATAAGAATGAACCACAACATAATAAGGCTATATATGAGAAGCCCAATAATAACATTATACTCAATGGTGGAAGTTTAAAAGCATTTCTTCTAAAGTAAAGGACAAAACAAAGGTATCTACTTTTACCACTCTTATTCAGTATAGTACGGGAAGTCATAGCCAGAGCAATAAGGCAAGAAAATAAAGTAAAAGGTATCAGAACTAGAAAGAAAAAAGTAAAGTTGGATTTATTTGCAGATGACATAATTTTATACATAGCAAATTCTAAAGACTCCACTAAAAACCTCTGAGAAGTAATAAATAAATTTAGTAAAGTGACAGGGTTCAAAATCAACATACAAAAATCAGAAGCATTTCTATACACTAACAATGTAACAATAACCTGAAAATAAATAAGGAAAACAATCTCACTTATAATAGCATCAGAAACAAAATCCTTAGGAATAAACTTAACCAAGGAGGTGAAAGATCTTTACACTGAAAATTAAAAGATATTTATAAAATAAATTGGACAAGACATAAATAAAAAGAAATCCTATGTTCATTGAATGGAAAAATGTATCTGTGTTAAAATGCCTATGCTACCCAAAGACTTCTATATATTTAGTGCAATCTCTACCAATATTCCAATAACATTTTTCACAGAAATTGAAAAAAACAATCCTAAAATTCAAATGGAACACAAAAGACCCAAAATAGCCAAACCTATCCAAGGAAAGAAGAACAAATCTGCAGGCCTCACTCTTCATGATTTCAAACTTATTATAAAGTTATAGTAATAAAGACAGCATGCTACTGGCACAAACAAAAAATGGACATATATACCATGGAATAAAATTGAGAATCCCAGAAATAAGCCCATGTATATATGATCAAGTAATTTCCCAGAACTATTTATTGACAGTCTTTTTAATAAATTGTTCTGGAAAATTATATATTGTCAATCAAAAGAATGAAACTAGACCCTTTGCTTATATCACTCACAAAAATTAACTGGAAATGGACTCAAGACTTAAATGTAAGACCCAAAACAACGAAATTTCTAGAAAAAAACATAGAGACAAAGATTCTTGATATCACTCTTAGCAATGATTTTTTAGTTACAAAACCTAAGCAACAAAACTAAAAATAAGTTAGAATATATTAAACTAAAAAGGCTTTGCACAGGAAAAGAAATATTAACAAATCAGAATGGTTAAGATGGCAGGCTGAGTAAAGCGAGGTTCACCTCCTTCCAGGATTTCATTAAATTACAACCAAATTATAAAACAATCAACGTGGAGAATCACCTGAAGTCTAGCTGATCATAACACATGCACCTAAGAATATAAAGAAAAAGCCACACTGAGACTGGTAGGAGGGATCAAGATGTGAAGTGGGCTGGTCCTGCACCTAAACATGGCTGTTGAGCAGAGGAGGGCGATTGCAATTTCAGAAGTCCCCTGAAGGAATGAGAAGCCCTAACCCCATGCAGGGGCTCCCCAGCCCAGGGTTCCAGTCCCAGGAAGAGGAGTAGCCACATAATCTGACTATAAAAATCAGTGGGAATTCTGGCTCTCTGGGTGAGATGGAAGGAACTTAAAAACCCAGACATCCCCTTGAAGCTTCATGCACAGACTCACTCACTCATAGACACTCACCCTGGGCCCTGGAGGAAGGTCAGCAGCTCAGAAGGGACAAGAGACCTACGGGGACCTATGGGGAAAGTTGTGTGGGATTGAGGTGAATGCTGGAGAGATAGCCGCCATTGTTCCTTTGTCTGGCTCTTCTCCAGGGCAGTTTACAGATGCATGGCATCTTGCCTGTGTTGAACTCTTCCCCTGAACGGCCAATTCTGAAGCTGCATTGGCTCAGTGAGATTGGCTCACTCCACCTCATGTCTCTCTGAGACCCTTCCCCACCCAACCCACAAATTGCCTGCAGTGGGCCCATTGCCAGGCAGCCAGCCCCATCTTGTTCTTTCCCTGGGCTGTTCATTCATTGCAGGAAATGGCTCTCTACTTGGGGGGTAAGTGTGCGGCCCACACATTTTGGGGGAGACATTTGGTGGTGAGCCACTGGTGCCAGCACAAGCTGCAGTGTCTGTTGGGAGGACTGCAGGGATCTAAGGGCCTGACACAGATGACTGCTGTTCTCATTGTGATCTGTGACTTTTGTGGAAACCCATGGACTCAGCACTGACAACAATTCTGATTCTGCGTTGGCCTGATGGAGTCCGCTACACTCCATGTCTTCCTGAGACCCCACTCCACCCAACCCACAAATTACTCACAGCAGGCCCATTCGCAGGCAGCCAGACCCACCCTGTGCTTTTCCTGGGCAGTGAATTTGACAGCAAATAACATCTTTTAGCTCATGTGGCTCATGCATCCTGGGAGAAACTTTTGGTTGGGGACCATAAACCCTGCCCTAAGCTACAGTATTTCTTGAACAAGTCTTGGGTATCCACAAGCCGGAGGTGGGCAGTGGCTGGCCTTCCTGAGACTTTTAAGGAAAGTCACAGATTCAGCACTGGCACAAAAACTGATTCTGCACTGGCCAGGAGGAAATCTACTCATTTTACCCCAGTGACTCCCTGGGTCCATGTACCACCCACCCCATGTACCACTCAAAGGCTCTTCCAGCTGTGGAGACTGATAGGCAATTGGCAGGTAGCCTCAGGCCTTGAGGTGCACTGGTCCTTTTGCTAAGCCACCCCAGGTCTGGTACTGGGGGTAACCAGACCTTGGTTTGTAGCATTGTCTCTCCTATTTGCCTCCAGATCCAGCACAGGCAGCAATCATCAGTGGACTGCTTGGTATCCCCTACCAGGCAGCCCTGAGCAATCAAAGGTAGTAGCTGGCCTTGACCTACTTGGAAACCCCACCCAAGGGGCCGCAAAACCAACACACCTGGAGTCTGGCATCAGACCACAACAGAGCGAGCACCACCTGACTAGCCTCATAAGCGGAACACCAAAAAGGTAGTCTCAACAGGTACGCAAGCCTGCTGGAGCAATCCCACTCCTAGAGTTCAGCCCTATACAGCAATTCATACACTGTGGGCATGGCCAATCCTCACAGCCAGTTAGCCCAAGAGTCAGTTCCATCCACTGACACACTAACAGCAATCAAGGCTTAGCTACAATAGGGGAACACACACAACACACACAAGGAACACACCCAGAGTCCCCAGTGCAGGAGATTAGGGAGCTTGTACCACTGGGCCTCACAGGGCATCTACTACATAAGGCCATCTGGCCAAGGCTGGAAGATTTAACAAATCTTCCTAATATGTAGAAACACACACAGAGAGGCAACTAAAATGGAAAACAAAGAAACATGCTGTAAATGAAACAACAGGAGAAAAATCTAGAAAAAATCTAGAGGAGAAGTAGCTATGAACCCCATAGAAATTTAAAGGATTATAAGAAAACATTACAAGCAATCATATGCCAACAAATTGGACAATCTTGAAGAAATGGATACATTCTTAGAAGCATAAAGTCTCCCAGGACTGAGACAAGAAGAACCAGACAATCTGAACTGACTGCTTATCGTCAATAAAATCAAACCAGTAATCAAAAAACTTCTAAAAAACAAAATCCTGGACCAGATAGCTTCATGTTGAATTTTATTCAACATTCAAAGAAGAATTAATACCTCTTCTTTCTGAAACTATTCCAAAAATTCATGAGGAGACAAGGCCCTCTAATTTTTTTATGAGGCCACCATTTCCTCAATTCCAAAACTAGACAGACATTACAAAACAAACAAACAAACAAACAAAACTATAGGCTGATATTCCTGATGAACATAAATATAAAAATCTTCAACAAAATATTAGCAAACCAAATTCAGTAATATATTAAAAATATCATGTACTATGATCAAGTTGGTTTTATTCCTGGGATGCAAGGTTTGTTTAATATCTGCAAATCAATTAATGTGATGCACTACGTTAACAAGTTGAAAGATAAAAATTATATGATCATGTCAATAGGTGCAGAAAGTGACAAAATCCAGCATCTATTTATGATAAAAATCCTCAGCAAAGTGGGAATAGATGGAACATATACCTCAACATAATAAGACCATATATGACAAACCTAAAGCTAATGTCATACTCAGTGGGGAAAAGCTAAAAAGCATTTTCCTTACGATTGGGAACAAGACAAGGATGCCTGCTTTCACCCCTTCTATTCAAGATTGTATTGGAAGTCCTAGCTTTAGCAATCAGCCAAGAAAGAAAAATAAAAGGGATCCAAATTGGAAAAAAAATAAAACTGTCATTATTTGCTGATGACATGACACTATGCATAGAGAACACTAAAGATTCCACCAAAAAACTATTAGAACTGATAAATGAATTCAGTAAAGGAGCAGGATACAAAATTATATTTAGAAGTGTTGCATATTTATACACCAAGGATGAACTATCCAAAAGAGAAATTAAGAAAACAATCTCATTTACAATTGCATCAAAAACAATAAAATTCCTAGGAATCAAAATAATCAAGGACTTAAAAGAACCATACAGAGAAAATTATAAATTGTTGAAAAAAAATTGAAGAAGATATAAATAAATAAAAGCATATACAGGTGCTCATGAGTAGGAAGAATCAACATCGTTAAAAAGGTCATACTACCCAAAGCTATCTATAAATTTAATGCAATCTTTATCAAAATATCAATAGCAGTCTTCAGAGAACTAGAACAAATAATCCAAAAATTTATATAGAATCATAAAAGACTCTGAATTGCCATGGCAATCTTGAGTCAGAAGAATGAAGTTGGAGGTATCATACTACCTGATATCAAACTATACTACAAGGCTATAGTAATCAAAACAGCATGGTACTGGCATAAAAACAGATGCATAGATCAATGGAACAGAATGGAGTACCTAGAAATAAATCTACACCTATATGATCATTTAATCTAGGGGTCTCCAACCCCCAGGCTGCAGACCAGTACTGGTCTGTGGCCTGTTAGGAACTGGGCTGTACGGCAGGAGGTGAATGAGTGAAGCTTCATCTATATTTGTAGCTGCTCCCCAGTGCTAGCATCACCACCTCAGCTCCACCCCAGATCATCAGGCATTAGATTCTCTTAGGAGAACAGGTCTCTAGTGCCAAAAAAGTTGGAGACTGCTGATTTAACCTATGACAAAGGAAGCAAGAATATGCAATGGGGGTAAAGACTTCTCTTTAACAAATGATGATGAGAAAACTTGATGGATACATGCAAAGAAAAATGAAACTGGACCACCTTCTTACACCATATGCGAGAATAGGCTTAATATGGATTAAAGACTTAAATGTAAAACCTGAAACCAGAAAACTTCTAGAAGAAAACATAGGGAGCAAACTCTCTGATTTTGCTATTAGTAATGTTTTGTTTTGTTTTGTTTTGTTTTGTTTTTCTTTCTGGCATATATCATTGGACAAAGGAAATAAAAGAAAAAATAAAATGGAACGACAAGAAACTAAAAAGTTTTAGCACATCAAAGGAAACTATGAACAAAATGAAAAGACAACATACTGAATGGGAGAAGATATTTGCTAAAGATATGATACATCTAATAAAAGATTAATATTCAAAATTAAAGAACTTATACAACTCAACAACAAAAAAAAAACAAACAATGCAATTAAAAAATGGGCAGAAGACCTAAATAGGTAGTTCTCCAAAGAGGAAATATAGATAGCCAATAAACATATGAAAAGATGCTCAAGATCCCTAATCATTGGAGAAATGCAAATTAAAACCACTGTGCGATATGACCTCACACCTATCAGAATACTTATCATCAATAAATCAGAAAACAAGTGTTGGCGAGGATGTGGAGTAAAGGGAACCCTTGTACACTGTCGGTGGGATTGCAAAATGGTAGTGCCACTATGGACAGCAGTTTTGGGTTTCCTCAGAAAATTGAAAAATAGAACTACTTTATGACCCAGCAATTGTATTTCTGGGTATTTATCTGAAGAAAACCAAAACACTAATTTGTAAAGATCTATGCATCCCTATGCTCATGACAGCACTATTCACAATATCCAAGATATGGAAGCAACTTAAGTGCCCATTGATAGATGATTGGATAAAGAAGTTATGGTTCTTGTAAACAATGAAATAATACTCAGCCATAAAAAAATAAAATTTTACCATTTGCAACATCATGGGTGGACTTAGAGGGTATTATGTTGAGTGAAATAAGCCAGAGAAAGATAAAGACCATATGATTTCACTTATATGCAGAATCTAAGGAATGAGAGAAATGAACTAAATGAAAACAGAATCACAGATACAGATTCAATCTGATGATGGCCAGAGGGGAGGGGGTTGGGACTGGGTGAAAAGTGTGAAGGAATGAAGAAGTAAAAAGCAGTAGTTGCAAAATAGTCACAGGAACATAGAGTACAACATAGGGAAGAGTCAATAGTATTGTAATAGATATGTGTAGAGCCAAATAGGTGTTAGAGTAATTGGGGGGATCACTGCATAAACTATATGAATGTCTAAACAATATACTGTACACCTGAAACTAATATAAAATAATTTTTTTTGAAATGAAAAGGCAACCTGCAGATTGGCAAAAGCATTTGAAAACATATATCTGATAAGGGGTTCTTATCTAAAATACATAAGCAACTCACAACTCAATTACAAAAAAAAAGTCCAATTAAAAAATAGGTATAGGACCTGAAGACACATTTTTCCAAAGAAGTAATTCAAATAGTCAAAAGTTGCATAAAAAGATGCTCAATATCACTAATCATTAGGGAAATTCAAATCAAAACCACATTGAAATATCACCTCACAACAGGTAGAATGGTTACCATCAGAAAGACCAGAAATAACAAATACTGGTGATGATGTGGGGAAAATCTACCCCATGATTTTGCTCAGAAGCTGGTGGGCTGGGCATGCATACCCCACAAATCATCAGTCTCCAAAGAGAATCAGAGGAATCAGAGGCAGTATATCCTGAAATGTCGGAATGAGGGCAGCACAGACAACCTGAGTCCTGTCATCACTACCAGCTTTTGGGCTACTTTATCCAACATCTAGTATTTGCCCCCTTTCCAGAAGATTGAATATAGAATCACCTTCCCTACTCTACATCCCAGAATTGTTTTGAGGATGACAGAAGTGCAGCGAAAGGGCTATGGAAACTGTAAGTATTTCAACAATAACTATGGACCGTCATGCCACTGTTAGCCATTAAGTACGATTTATTCAGCAGAGGAGTTAAAAATTGAATCAAGGCAATCTTTTAAAGCCTGAAGCCCTGCCCCTTGCCTTCCTTCCTTGAAGGCCAGAAAGTGCCCAATGCACAGCTCAGCTTCCCAGGGACACATTCAGACAGAACAAACTGTTCTGAAAGTGCACACAAACTGTAACGTGGGTCTGTTGAAGAAAGAAGCAAAACACTTATAGTAATAAAGCAAAAGACTTTCACTATTTAGTGAAACATCTCAGAGAAGCACACAACAATCTCTCTGGAGTCCAGTAAAAATGGAAGTCATTTGGGTGAAAAACAAATCAGCACAGCAAAATGAAACCCAAAACCCACAGTGAGCTTCTAATAACTCTTGAGAAGGCAACTCTTAGCAATCACCTGCCCCTCCAGCTGTTTAAGGGGTATGCAGGACACAAATCCTGGCCAACTTTATAGCAA
The DNA here is from genome assembly GCF_000325575.1 of Pteropus alecto. Lineage (NCBI taxonomy): Eukaryota > Metazoa > Chordata > Mammalia > Chiroptera > Pteropodidae > Pteropus > Pteropus alecto. Next base: position 86,333 of record NW_006439718.1, read on the forward strand.
GTTGAGAGCCATCCAGAAACTCTATGGTGTCCTTTTTTCCTTTCCAAATGAGAAAGTCCCAGGGAATAAAATCTTGGGCATTCCTTCTGCCTTAGGAACAAGGAGGCCACAGAGACCTTGTTACTTGGCCCTGTCTCCCCATTCAGAGGCTGCAGTTCCCTTGGATCACTTCCTGCCAGCAGTGACACTGGGGAAAGAGGTACTCTGAGTGGCACCTATGGCCAAGGCAAGAGGGCCACTCACATGTCCACGACAAAGTAGAGATCAAAAGCGCTATCGCAGGATCTTATACTCTCTTCTATGCTCCTATAGTGACTGTCACTGTGGTGGAAGTTCCCAAGTCTTGGCTGAGGTGGTGGTATAAATTTCTCCAGCCCAGAATGCTGTACTGGAAGCCACCTACCCTCAGCAGGGAAAGTGTCATCACCAGCAGCAAAAAGGGCAAGGGTCCCAGCACCCGGGGGGGACCACTTCCCATTTTCATGGCCATCCCTGTGGACCCACTGGATGCCAGGTCACTTCAGTCACCTCCGGTTGCCACTTTTGCTGCCTCTTCTTGTGCCCATGGGTATTGGCCCCTCAGCCCTTTCACCAAGGTGCAATGCAAGCCTCCACCTGGTACTTGCCTAGTGGGCAGAAGAGTCCAGCTCCTGACTCTGGGGCAACGATGCCCACTAATTGCTTGGCCCTTCTCTGGCCCAGCAGAGGCAGAACACCTGCTGTTATGATGGATAGTAAGGTTGGCATGGTGACTTTGTGACTCGTAGCTCTGCTCAGTGTTCTGCATATGACAATCACAGGTAGGAATCATGGGATCTTTGTGGGGTAAGAGGCCTCCATTTATTCCTTATCTCAAACATTCACAGTTGGCCATTAAAGTTCTAGAGAAACCCTGCCTTTTTGTAAACTGAAACTGAAAGAGGGCAGCTGTGGTGAATTAGACAAGGGCATCACTGTGGGTGAGAATGCTAAGGACTTGAGAGACTAGAGTGTTATAATGGTCATTCATATGAAAAGCAAAATCGACCAAGGGATGGAAGGGTCTTGAAGGGAGGAGGTCATGCAAGGATGCCAATATCCTTTGTGCATGAGGAACATTCCAGTTAGCTATTCTTATGAAACAAATGTTCCCAAACTTAGTACCATAAAAGAACCAAATTATTATGCCCACAGGTTCTGTGTATCAGAAATTCAGAAAGGGCTGAGTGAAGATGTCTTGTCTCTTCCCCAAAGAAATACATGGGCATAGAAATTTCGAGTCAAAGTGAATCAAAAACTCAGACTGGTAATGTTAAAAGTATCTAATAATTCCTTAACCAGTTTACTTTATTTTTCCTTTTTTGTATGCACAAATGAAGTGATATGTGCTAAACATCTTTCTTTAATAAGTCTAAACTACATCTTTCAGCGCGTATAACTAAAATTACAAGTGATAAAAAACGTGTGTTGCCTGGGTTTTTCTTTTCCAGTGGTATTTATAATGTAATATTTTAAATAAATGATATATTGGAATTGATGAAATTAGTAAACATCGCTATTAGCATATTTTTTCTTCGCTTCACATCCTTCATGACACTTGGTATCATCGTATTTTTATATACTTGCCTATTAATTAGATATTTCACTGTGGTCTTAATTTGCATTTCCCTATTACTGATAAGATTAGTCTGTTCAAGAACTTTGGAGCCACTCATTTTCTTTTTTGTGAAGTGCCTATTCCTGCCTGTATCCATTCTCTGATTCAGGTGTTTGTCTTTTTCATATTGAAACTTTAACATTCCTTATGAACTCTAAATACTAATCTTTTATTAACTGTTGCTTGTTTTTCACTCCATTTTTTGTCTTTTAATAAACCAGAAATTTCTTATTTTAATTTAGTTGATTTGTCACTTTTAAAAACTTAAGATTTGAACTATTGTGTACCCTATGTAAGAAAAATTTCCTTGTTAAGTTGAAACAGATTATATCTGAAAAGTTTTGCCTTTCGCATTGAATATTTAATACATCTGGAATAAATTTATAAGTGTGGTTTGTACCAGGGATCTGATTTAATACTTTTCCATATAGAGAAGAAATTGCCACAGCACCATTTGTTTACTATTCCACCTGTTTCTCAGTGATATGCATTCCACCTCTGATGTGTTTCGAATTCCATAGGTATGGGTCTGGTTCTGTGGTCTGTTCCATTTCTTTCATCTCTCTTTTGGTTTATTTAGTTAATGTCAATCCCACAGTATCTTGTTATAGTGTGGGTCATTGTATTACTGTTCCTCACTGCCCCTCCCTCTTGTAGGAAAAGATTATGCTCTTCAGCCACATTCATGGCAGACTTGAACTTGATTCCACCAATAAAATGTTAATAGAAGTTACATGTGCTATTTATAGACAGGATGTTTAAGAATTTAGGTATGGTTCAGGTGGACCCAACAGCCTTGTACCTGCAACTATGATATAGAGCATGTTCTTGGGAACCTGGGATGGATAGTGCATATAGTACATACAGGATAATGAGATATATGAATGGGAAATAAAGTTTGTTGCTTTTAAGTGATTGACTTGGGGGTTTTGTTACCATAAGATAACCCAGCAGAATCTGATTCACACAGGGTATCAATTACCTAACCTAACAAACACAGACTTTCACAGCAAGCTTGATAGTGTTGACCATAAGAAAGAAGATACCTACTAAGAAAAGCTCCTGGTAGCTATTGGGCTCAAAGTTAAGATCAGAGCCTAGAACGCATTTCTAAACAGGGGCCTCTCAAGTAAATCACACTTCAAGGAGAAGACTGCAATGACCTGCCTGCTTCTGCATTGAGCTGCCTGCCTGCACTGTGTTCCTGTCATCCAAGCCAACCCTTATAAAGGAGTTTTCAAAATTATATTTTGACCAGTACAATTGAGACTTTCCATGTCCAATCAGAGCTGCACAGCTATATCCACATTAGCATCTTCACTAATCAATCAGAGTGGCTCCATTCTGACCAATCAGGATAGTGCTTATTGGACCAATCAAACTGTGAGTATTTGGAGTCTTCATTTGCATGAAGATGGACCAATAGAAACTAGAGGCAGGGACTTCTCTCCATATAAGTCTGCTTCCCTCTGGCTTGGGGAGTGAACTTTCTCTTTCCACTGAAGACTGACGGATGCATTTCCCAGGCTGAAGCTGAAACACTGAAGATGTCTTATTGGACCAGAGTAGAGCAGATTAGAGTGGAACAGAGCATAGCAGACCAGACAGACCAGACACACCAGACAGACAAGAGCAGAGCAGAGCAGAGCAGAGCAGAGCAGAGCTGTCTCACCCCAAAGCAGGATTGCCCCAGGGCTGCCTCATAGCCCTGCTGTTTCATGACGGTGCTGTTTCATAACTGAACTGTATCACCACTGAGCTGCTCCATAGATGTGATGCTCCACAACTGTGTTGTATCACAGTCGAGCTTTGTGCAACGAATGAAATTTCCTTCTTCACTGCACCCCAAAATGGCCATTCCTATTGGCATTGAATTGGCACGAATGACCAGGTCACAATAGTGTGGGCAAATCATCCACCTCATTTTTCTTACGGAAATTGTGGGACATTTCTTTTTCATGTAAAATTGAGAATCAGCTAAGTCTCCACTCCTCCTAAACCCTCTTAATATTTGATTACAATAGCATTAAATATGTATATACATTTGCGGAGATTTGATATCTCTATTGGGACTCCTCCTGTCAGTGAAAATGGCAATGTCTCCATTTATTTAGGTCTTTTTCAATGCCTTTTATATAAATTTCCCTATGAATATCTTGACTTGTTGTGTCAAGTGCCTTCCCTAAATACCTTGTATTTTTTCAACTATAGTAAGTGGCATTTTAAAAATAAAGTTTTAAAGTGTTTATTGCTGTCATTAAGAAATGTTTATATTTATTGATACATTCACCCAACTTGCTAACTCTTTAATTCTAAAATATCTGCAGAGACATTTGGATTTCTATGTAAAATTAAAAACAAAACTCGAAATCATTGTGGTAACTACTACAATGAGATGTTAACTAGAAGCTATGATGGAGGCATTCTTGATTTTAAAGAGAATACTTCTGACACATCACCGTTAAAATATTTATTGAAGGCTTTTGGTAGAAATCCTTTATTAGATTAGAAAGTTTCCATACTATTTTTTTATTTTTTATTATTGAAGTGTAGTTTATTTGCAATATTACATTAGTTTCTAGTGTACAATATGGTCATTTGATATTTACATACCTTAAAATGGATCATCACAGTAAGTCTAGCAACTATCTGCCACCATACAACATTATTATAATATTATTAACTATCTTCGCTGTGAATTATTTATTTTATAACTGGAAGTTTGTAGTTCTTATTCCCCTTCACCCTTGCCATTCATTTCCCCACCCTCCTCCTCCCCCTTGAAAACCATCAGTTTATTCTCTGCATTTATGAGTGTCTTCCTGTGTTTTTTTTTGTTGTTGTTCATTTGTTTTGCTTTTTTAGATTTCACAGGTAAGTGGAATATGTCTTTCTGACTTATTTCACTTAGTATAATAGTCTCTAGCTCCTTTCATGTTGTTGTTAATGACGAGATTTAATTTTTTTATGACTGAGTAATATTCCATTGTATGTAGGTATGACATCTTCTTTATCCATTCTTCTATTGATGGACACTTAGGTTGCTTCCATATCTTGGCTATTGTAAATAATGCAGCAGTGAACATAAGAGTGCATATATCTTTTCAAATTAGGGTTTTTGTTTTCTTCAGATAAATACACACAAGTAGAATTGCTAGGTCATATGATAGTTTAAAAAAACTTTTTTTGAAGTACCTCTATATTATTTTCCATAATGACTACATGAATTTACAGTCCCACTTAACAGTATAGGAGGGCTCCCTTTATTCCACATCCTCACCAACATGTATTATTTGCTGACTTTTTATAATAGCCATTCTGACAGGTATGAAGTGTTATATCATTATGGTTTCAATTTGCATTTTTCTGGTGATTAGTGATATTGAGCACCCTTTCATACTTTTGGCTATTTGTATTTCTTCTTTGGAGAAATAACCATTCAGATCCTCTGCCCATTGTTAAATTGGACTTTTTGAGATGTATGAGTAGTTTATATATTCTGAATATTAACCCCTTATTGGATATATCATTTAAAATATCTTCTCCCATTAAGTAGGTTGTCTTTTTGTTATGTTGATGGTTTTCTTTGCTATGAAAAACTTTCTAGTTTGATGTAGTCCCATTTGTTTATTTTTGCTTTTTTTGCACTTGCCCAAGAAGTCATATCCCAAAAAAAATATATATTGCTAAGACTAATGTCAAAGAGTTTACTATATTTTCTTCTAAGTGTTTTATGGTTTCAGGTCTTACATTTAAATCTTTAATACACCTTGAGTTTATTATTTTTCTATAGTGTAAGAAAGTGGTCCAGTTTTATTTATCTGTCCAGTTTTCTGAAACCCATTTATTGGAGACTTTTACTCCATTGTATATTCTAGTTATGCAAAAAATTCCATTGGTATTTTGATAGGGATTGAATTAAATCTGTAGATTGCTTTGGGTAGTACGAACATATTAACAATGTTAATCATTCCAATCCATGAGCACAGTATGTCCTTCCACTTATTTATGCTGTCTTTAACTTCTTTCATCATGTTTTATAGTTGTCAGACTACAAATTTTTCACCTCCTTGTTCAAATTTATTCTTAAATATTTTATTCTTTTTAATGCAATTGTAAGTGGGATTATTTTCTTAGTTTCTCTTTCTGATAGTTTGTTATTAGTGTATAGAAATGCAACAAATTTCTGAATATTAATTTTGTATCCTGAAATTTTACTAAACTCATTTATTGTTCTCATAGTTTTTCGTGGAATATTTAGGGTTTTCTATATATAGAATGTCATCTGCAAATAGTGACAGTTTTACTTCTTCCTTTCAAATTTGCATGTATTTTTATTTCTTTTTCTTATCTGATTGCTGTGGCTAGAACTTCCAATACTATATTGAATAAAAGTGGTGGGAGTGGGCATCCTTGTCTTGTTCTTGATCTTAGAAGAAAAGATTTCAGCTTTTCACTGTTGAGCATAATGTTATCTGTGGGTTTATCATATATAGCCTTTATTATATTGAAGTATATTTCTCCTATACTCTCTTTGTTGAGAGTTTTTTTTTTATCATAAATGGATGTTGAATTTACTCCAATGCTTTTTCTGTATGTATTGAGATGATCATAAGATTTTTATCCTTGGTTTTAATAATGTAGTATATCACATTGATTGATTTATAGATATTAAACTATTTTTGCATCTCTGGAATAAATACCACTTGATCATGGTATATGATGTTTTAATGTATCATTGAATTCAGTTTGCCAGTACAGTCATGTACCATATAACAACATTTCAGTCAGTGATGGACCACATATATGACAATGGTTCTATAAGATTATAATGCAGCTGAAAAATTCCAATGACCCATGATGTCACTGCTGTCATAATATCATTGTGCAATGCATTACTCACATGTTTGTGGTGATGCTGGTATAAACACATCTACTCTATTGCCAGTTGCATAAAAGTATAGCACACATAATTAAAGTAGTAGGCTTTACCATTTAGGTTTATGTAATTTCACTCTATGATGTTTGCTCTATGATAAATTTTCCTAATAATGCATTTCTCAGAATGTATCCTTGTAATTAAGTGGTGCATAATTATTTTTTTGCTGAGAATTTTTGCCTATGTTCATTAGGGATATTGGCCTCTAATTTTCTTTTTTTGTAGTGTCTTTGTCTGGTTTTGATATTAAGGTAATGCTGGTCTCATAAAATAAGTTTAGAAGCATTCTTTTCAATTTTTTTTGAAATAATTTGAAAAAAATATGTATTCTTTAAATATTTGATAGAATTCACCTTTGAAGCTGTCTGCCTCTGAAATTTAGTTTGTCGGGAGTTGTGTGATGATGATTTAATTTTGTTACTAGTAATCACTCTGTTCAGATTTTCTATTTATTCCTGTCTAAGACTTAGAAGATTATATGTTTCTAGAAGTTGAATATTTCTGCTAGGTTGTCCAACTTGGTGTATAATTGTTCATAGTATTCTTTTATGAGCCTTTATATTTCTGTGGTGTCAGTTGTAACTTTCATTTTTGATTTTACTTTTACTTAGTTCTCTCTCTCTCTCTCTCTCTCTCTCTCACTCTCTTTCTCTCCCGCTTCCTCTCCCACTCCATCTCCCTCCCTCCCTCTCTCAATATATCTGTCTACATGTTCATTGATGTTGCTTATCTTTTCAGAGAATAAGCTCTTAGTTTCATTGGTCTTTTCTATTATTTTTTTTAGCCCTTATTTTGTTTATTTCCACTCTGATCTTTATTATTCCCTTCCTTCTACTCTGAATTTTATTTGTTCTTTTTCTAGTTTCTTTAGGTGTAATGTTATATTGTTCATTTGGGAATTTTCTTGTTTCTCAAGGTCGGCCTGTATCACCATGAACTTTCTTCTTAGAACTGCTTTTGTTGCATCCCCTAGATTTTGGAAAGTTATGTTTCCGTTTTCATTTGTCTCAAGATATCTTTTCATTTTCTCTTTGATTTTTTTACTAACTCATTTGTTGTTTAGTAACCTGTTGTTCAATCTCCATGTGTTTGTGTTTTTCTTAGTTTTCCTCTTGCAATTGATTTCTAGTTTCATTTCATTATGTTTGGAGAAGATGCTTGATAACATTTTGATCTTAAATTTATTGAGATTTGTTTTGTGGCCTAACATATGACCTATTCTAGAGAATGTTTTATGTGCACTTGAAACATTCTGCTGGGTTGGGATTTAATGTTCTATCTCTGTTGTAATAAGTCTAACACTTAAGGCTAAAATTTTATGTCATTTTAGGCTAATGTTACCTTACTGATTTTCTATCTGGATGATCTATCCATTGATGTAACTGGAGTATTAAAATCATCAACTCTTATTGTAAACTCTTCCTTTATGTCTGTTAATATTTGTTTTAAAATATATTTAGGGGCCCCTATGTTGGGTACACAAAATTTACGAATGTTATATCCTCCTCTTGGATCGATACCTTTATTATTATGTAGTGCCCTTCTTTGTCTCTTTTTATAGCTTTTGTTTAAAAGTCTATTTTGTCTGATATAACTATTGCTAACTCAGCTTTATTTTTTCAATTTTTATTTGCATGGAATATGTTTCGCATCTCTTCTCTTTCAGTCTGTGTGTTTTTAGATTTGAATTGAGTCTTTTGTAGGTAGCATATAGATGGTTCTTGTTTTAAAAATCCATTCAGCCACTTTATGTCCTTTGAGACTGAAACATTTTGTCCATTTATAGTTAAAATAATTATCACTATGTATTTATTGACATTTTGTTCATTGTTTTGGTTGTTTTTGTAGTTCTTCTCTGTTCCTTTTTTCTTTTCTTGGCTCTTGCCTTTGGTTTGATGATTTTTATTAATGTTGTCTTTGGGTTTTTTTCTCTATTTTTGTGTATCTTGTAGGTTTTCGGTTTGTGGTTACTATGAGGTATAATATATATATTTTAAGCTGACAGGCATTTAAGTTCCAACATATTCTAAAAGTGCTACATTTTTACTCCCCTTTCTATGCTTTAAATTTTTGACATATCCCCTACTTATTGTAGTTACAATTGATTTTGCTAGTTTTGTTTTTTATCTTCACACTAATTTTTTATTTGGTTTATTCACTACCTTTACTATATATTCCTCTTTACTAATGTGAGTTTTCTTTCATATATATATATTTATTTCTGGTTTTGGTCTTTCGTTCTCTGCTTATAGAAGATCCTTTAACACTTCTTGTGAAGCCAGTGTAGTGGTGATGAACTTCTTTAGTTTTTGCTTGTCTGGGGAAACTCTTAATCTCTCCTACGATTTTAAATGTTAATCTTGCCAGGCAGAGTATTCTAGGTTGTAAGTTCTTTCTTTTGAGCACTTTAAATATATCTTGCCATTCCCTTCTAGCCTTCGAAGTTTCTACTGAGAAATCAGTTGATAGCCTTATGGAGTTTTCTTCGTATGTGAGTAGGTGTTTGCTGTTGTTGTTGTTTTCTTTCTTTCTTTGTTTTTTGGCCTTTGCTTCTTTCAAGATTCTTTCTTTATCTTTAACTTTTGCCATTTTAATTATAATATGTCTCATTGCGTATCTCTTTGGATTCAATTTATTTGGGACTCTCTGTGCTTCTTGGTTCTGGATATCTGTTTCCTTCCCGTTTATGAAAGTTGTTAACCATTATTTCTTCAAATATGTTTTCTCTTTCTTCTCTCTCTTTTCTCCTTCTGGAACCCCTATAATGTGAACTTTAGTATGCATGAAGTTGTCTCAGAAGTCTCTTAAACTCTCATTTTTTTAAAAAAATTATTTTTAATTCTTGCTGCTCTGATTAGGTAATTTCCATTATTCTGTCTTCCAGGTCGCTAATTCATTCTATCTTCTCTAATTTGTCCCTCTATTGTATTTTTCATTTTAGTTGTTGTATTCCTCAGCTCTAATTTTTTTTTTATATATATTTCTAAGTTTTTGTTAAAGTTCTCACTGTGTTCCTTTATTCTTCTCCTGTTTGGTAAGCATCCTTACCAAAAATTCTTTATCAGGAAAATTAGTTATCTCTGTTTTACTAGGTTTCCCCGCCCCCTTGTGATTTTCATGTTCTTTCATTTGGAATACATTTCTTTGTTTCCTCAGTTTATTTGACTTTCTTTATTGGTTTCTATGAATTGGACAAAAGAGCTACCTCACCAAATCTTGAAGGTATGTGTTTGCTAAAAGTAATCTCTATGTAGACTGCATGTTTAGAGTGGCTTTGGCAGGCCAGCTGGAATCAAAGCAAGTCTATGGTGCCTAGGGTTCCCTCATGGGCTGGCTGGCTGGGTCTAGGGTGGGCACAGGTCCAGATGCCCTGGGTGCACAGCTCCTGGGGTCCTCTGGTGAGCTGACTGGCTGGATCAACAGCAAGTACAGGTTGATGTACCTCCTGTCTGTGTCTCCGGGGGTGCCTTGGTGGGCTAGCTGGCTGGGTTAGGCACTGGCCAAGAGAGGGCACTGTGGTGATCTTGCAAGGCTGGATGGAGCACTTGAACTGAATTCCGGCCTGTGTTATCTAGGTGTAGGGGGAATGTAAAAATGGCACTCACTGGCACCTTCAATTTTGGAAAGTTCCTGTAGATTCCAGAAAGTTCCTGCAGTTCCCCACACATTTGACAGGTTCCTTGGGGACAATAAATGGATTTTTTTCATGTATAGTATATGTGCCCTTTAAATTGCTATTTTATCACTGTGCCCCTGGGCAAATAAGTCTGAGTATGGGCCTCTCAGTGATATCTCTCCCATTGTAGGTGGCCCCTTAAAGGTAGGGTTCCCGTGGTTACCACATCTCCAACTCTTTTACCATTCTCTGTGTAGTCTCTCTGTTGTTTGTTGTGAAGAAGCTGTCAATCAACCTTCAATTGTTTTCCAGGATAAATTGCTTATATGTAGGTGTATAATCAGTGTGTCTGTGAGAGGAGGTGAGCTCAGGGTTTTCCTATGCTACCGTCTTCTACAACCAGATCGCTACTATTCTTGGTTTGCTACAAATCATGGAATGCGTGTTGAATTTATCTAAATCCTTCTTCTGCTTATAGTGATTAATACGTATTTTACTTTTTAAAATTTATAGTACATATATTTCCAGTAATATATTAAAATGATTAATTACATTAATGCATGTAAAACCAATTTTAATATTTTATATTAAATCCAACTTGGCCATGATAATTTTTTGAACACTGATGGATTAAGTTTACTATTAGTTTAGTTCTTTTTTTTTAACATGATTGTGAGGGAGGTTAGCCTATAATTCTCTATTTTTGTAATGTCCTTAACTGTTTTTGACATTAGGTAATAATAGCCTCACAAAATGCATTTAGTGCTTTTCTTTAGTTTCTCCTTGGAAAGACTTTGAACATGACCCCAATAATCTGCTTCTTGACTATTTGGTATATCATCTGTGCCTGATTTTCTTTGTTGAAAATCTTTAAACTACTGATATTATTTATTAGATATTCACTGAATAGTATAGGCAATTCATATTTTGAAGCTTTAACTCTTAATGTGGCTGTATTTGGAGATAGGGCCTTTAAGGAGGTGATTAAGGTTAAATGAAGTCATAAAAGTGAAGCCTTAATCCTATAGGTCTGGTGTCCTCATAAGAAGAGGAAGAGATGCCAGAGCTCTCTTTCCATGCAGGCATAGAAAAGGCCAAGTAAGGACACCGTGAGAAGGCAACTTTCTACAATCCAAGAGGAGAGGCCTCAATAGAAACCAACTCTGCTGACACCTTGATCTCGGACTTTCAGTCTCTAGAACTATGAGAAAATAAATTTCTATTGTTTAAGCCACCCAGCCTGTGGTTCTTTGTTATGCCAGCCTGAGCAGACTAACACACTGGATTATTTAGTGCTTCTATTTCTTTGATCAGTCATTTTAAGTAACATATTTTTCTAGGAATTTGAACATGTATTCACATATAGCAGTATAAAGTTGTTCAGAATAATTTTGACTTTTATATTTATGCTCTATCTATAGTACTATCTTCTTTTTAATTCTTATTACTACTTATTTCTTTTCTTATTCTTTGCATTCACAACAGGAAAGATATTGCCTTCAGGGGATGATAATTATACTTATTGTTTTAATTATAAAGCACAGTACATGAAGAGATGTACAGTAAAACTGTGGTATTAAAATTTCATGAGGTAACTATAAGTAAAAAAGTATTTTAAAAAGATCTTAGGGCAGGTTATATACATATTTTTAAAGTTGGGAAGCACTGTCTTATTTAATCAATTTCATGAGAGTATTATCTACAATAGTAAACTTTTCAAGTAATTTTTGGTTTGTTTTCACTTGATTTTAATTTTTGTATTCTATTTATTCTTTCTCTAAAATGTTCCTTTCATTTTTGTTGGGTTTATTTTATTATTATTTTTCTAATATTTTTAGATAAATTATTAAATCATTGACTTTCACTCTTTCTTTTCTGTAACATAAGCCTATTGGGCCATGAATTTTTCTCTAAGTTTCTCTTTCATTGTACCTCATAAGTTTTCATGTCATATTTTATTGCCATTTGATTTAAGTATATTTTAATTTAGTTTTATCTTTTGATCCATAATTACTTACTTGTAAAATTTTAAATTTTCAATTGTACATATTTTTTCAAATATTATTTTTGTCATTAATTTCCACCCTAATTGCATATGATATGAGAACATGGTCTGTATTGTACTATTTCTCTGAATTTTATTGAGATTTGTTTCAGTACATGATTGGGTAGAAGATTACTTACAAAACCATTAAACCAAGTTTATTTTGTTGTTCAAATCTATGTTTTAAGTAATACTTTGTCTTCTTGAGAGATGAGTATTGAAATTTTTCACCGTAGTAATGGATTTGACAAATTTCTCTGTCTTTATTTCTCATTTATGTTTATCATTTTTACTTTATTAGGTGTATATCAGTTTAAAATTTTTATAGTTTTCTGGAAAATTTACCCTCTTTAATCCTAACATTGTTTTTACTGTACTGTAGACTTCAGCCTTTTAGTTTGCCCAACATATCTGGCATATGTATTTTCATTCCTTTATAGTCAATTGTCTTATGTCCTTATGTATTAGATGTGTCTTCTTTAAAAAGTATATAACTAGATTACAAACAAACAAACTCGACAAACTCTGTCTTTGTCTTGTAAGTCAAGTCTGTTTACATTGTAGGGGCCATGGAAATGCACCACTCAGATCTCTGACAGTAGGAAATATAATTGAGGCTGCTCTGAGCCTACCACCTACCACCACAATCCACCCCAAATTGACAGAGGAAATACTCTTGCTGCCAGCTAATGACTGACCCCAGCAGGGACACTGATGCCCATGCCTAGGAGAGCTTAGGCTCCTTTGATGGCTTCAGGACTCTCCAGGTGAATGGCTGAAACTTTCTTGGAAGTGCTCTACCCTCTGAGACTCTACCTACCTAACTCTACTTCATTCTCGCTAACCTTTTCAAAACAAGAAGTATTCTCTAAATTGGTGATTGTCTCTATGATTTTCAGTATATAGATATTCCCAGTAATCTTCAGGTTTTTTCAGCTCCTTTGCTCACCCTGTTTCTTAAAACTCTCCTTTCATCTGAGTTCTATTTCCTTAATTCTGAAGCAAATTCTTTAGTAGTTCTACTAAGGTTGTGTGGGTGATAACCTTAGGCTTTGTACACCTGAAAAGATCTCTTTTGTGCTCACTTTTGAGTAACAGTTCAGTTAGATACAGAATTCTAAATGCACAGATTATTTTCAAGGTTGTCCTGGATGTTCTGTGATTTCATCGAGGCTGCGTGAGGTATCACATTTAGGATTTGATGCCTTATTTCCATCTTCATCAGTGGTTTCTCTTCATAAAAGTTTTGCTTTGGGGATCGTCCCCCAAAGTACTAATGTATTTTCTGAATCCTGTTTTCCGCACCTCAGACTTGTCATTTTTGTCCTTTACAATCTAATCTTTGTAATAGATTGTAATAGATCGTGGAAAGCACAGAGCCTGTCCCTTCATGTCCCCACAACTCCTCCTCCCATCGGAATCCAGAACATTTATTGAGAGACTGAATGAAGTAAAGAGCAGGGACTCAAAGCTGGTTTTCTTGTTAGTCCCTCAAGGATTCTCTTCCACAATCTAACATGATCTGCACCCCCTCTGGGACCACATAACACGACCCACACACCTGGATACGATTGCCACAATTCTGGTTACCTTAGGCTATACTCCCATTCCCTCTCAACTCTCACTACAGGGCAAAGCTCTAGGTAGTCTAAGCCCGGGCATGAATGTCATCCACTCAGAAGCCATCCCTCACCCTCCTTTCAGCCCTAGCCTGTCCCACCCTCCCTGGGTAGTTAACTTCCCAACACCTTTACATTCTGTGAGGTCTCAGAACTCACCATTATTTCGCTATCATTTCACAACTGAGGTGGCTGAGAAAGGCAGAGAGGCAGAGGGTCAGTTACACCGAAATCTGGGTACCGCAAAGATGCTGCTTGCGCGGCTGCTGAGAGAGGAGAGGGAAGGAAAGTCCGGAGCGCTGATCCGGTCTCTGGGCAGCATGTGGAGGATCTGCAGCCGCGGGGCGTGGACCACCTGGACTGACTTCCTGGCTCTAGCCTGGGTCCCACAGATACAAGAGAGAAGTCGCGACGCACAGGGCAGGTGAACAGCAGCAAGCGAAGCCTTGGCCATGGCTGGGCACCACTTCCAGAGGCAGCGGGGGTTGATGGTACCGTGGGGCAACTGGAGCCAGAACTTTTCCTCAGCCCCGCAGTTGCGAGGCGCAGGGCAAAAGCCGAGGCAGCTGGGGAGTCTGGCGGGGATTGTGTTGTTGAGCCCTCCAGGAGGGCCCTGCCAAGCCGAGCGGCCAGAGTGCAGACGTGCGCTTGGCCTCCGGAGATCGGGCCAGCAGTGCCCGGGAAGCAAGTCCGCTTTGCGCCCTCCTCGGAGAGTTCTGTCGCCAGGCAGGAGCCTTCCTGAAGGCCTGTGGGCCCCTTGGGTAGGGCGTGGCTCGAGGACCCGCCCCTGAGGCGGGAGGAGTCAGAAGGCGGGATACCTCCACCCCCAGGGCTCATGAGCCAAGTTCTCACACGGGTGGCGTGGCGCTAGACTTGGAGGCGGCCGAACTGCAAACGCGTCCCTAGCACAGCAGAGAACCGAGGTGAGACGCGCTGTTCTGCTCCCCGGGACGGAGCTGCGAGTGGGCATGGAGGGTTGGGATTCGTCTCACTTCTACTGGTCTTTCCCAGGGGCAGAGTTTTAGTCTTGCCTTTGACTGCCGGTTCTTCCCTTCCCTCTGACACCGGCTTTCTCCATCCTCTCCTTTTTCTCCCAGTGCAACGCTGTCCTCGCCCTCTGCCTCAGTCTTTTGTCTCATTGTCTCTTCCAGTTTTTCTCTCTCATCTATTTCACTTTTTATGGTCTATCTCTTCTTTACTGCCTATTCCCCCTGTCCTACGCCTAAACCAGATCCACCTCCCCCGCCTTCTTTCTCTCCCCTCCCTTCTTCTCCAGATTTCCCACAAGAAATCTGCCTTGCATTCCCCCCTCCCCCCACACACATCCCCCAGGTTGATTTTTGTTGTTTTGTTTTTTATTTTTTTAATTAAATTTATTGGGGTGACATTGGTTAATAAAATTATATAGGTTTCAAATGTACAATTCAATAATGCATCATATGTATATTGCATTCTGTATGTTCATCACCCAAAGTTAAATTTCCTTCTGTCATCATGTATTTGACCCTCTTTACCCTTTATCTACTTCCCCCCTCCCCACTTTCCTTCTGGTAACCACTAAACTGTTGTTCAAGTCCACCAGTCTCTGTTTGTCTTGTTCATTTGTTGCTTTTAGTTTATAAAATTAAGTTGATTTTTTGGGCTGCAGTTATTTTCATCCATCCACCTATCTTCTCATTCACTGATCCTATGTTGCTCCATTATTCTCAGCCAGGACTTGTGCAAGGCTCTAGACTAATAAAGGTGCATCTGCCCTAGATCCTTTCTCTGACAGATTCTATCTCAAGATCTGGGCATATAACCTGTTCAGTCCTGTTGTGGGGGGAAATACATAAATGAACAAGTTATAAATCCCTGAGTTTTCAGGGCGAGGTAAAAGAAAATACTTGGATTTAGAGACAAGGCAGAAATTGAATCCTTTTCTTGACATTTACCTTTAGTAATAGGCATAGACAGCACCTAAGGAAGCTAAACCTTGCCAGAATATTTAGGGGACAGAGGGGCCCATACTATCCTTGTGTGGTAGCAGTGCCAAGGCCAGGCTGTTGGGGAGAGAGACAATGGGAAAGCCAGGACTTTGCATGTGAAGCATTTGGGTCAGAGTTGAAATAAGAAATTCACTATATATTTCCAAAATATGTACTTGTCGATGCTGCTGATGTGCAGAAATTAAATTACGTCATTACAGTTGAATGAGACAGACATTTTATAGCAATTATTGTAGCATTTGAAATTAATGTTTTTGTATACATTAAGTAGAACCATGGTGCAAATATTTTATTCTAATATCAAAGATCGTCTTAGACACATTCTAAGGGAAGAAGTCTAGATAAATCTGAATGATTTTTGAGGAATAAAATAGAAGTATTGTATATCAAAGCAATTTTTTGCTTTTTGTTAAAAATTTATTTTTGTCAGAGTTACATGATTTCATTATTTAGTGATATTTTATAATATATATAGCTATATGTTCAAACACGCGATACTAAAACTATATTTTATACACACACACACTAAATTGTAAAAAAAACCCAAAAAACAAAAAACCTTGTTTTTAAAGCTATTAATTACCACCTAACAATTGAAGCTTTGGGTTCTTATAAATAATTTAGCTTGCTTTTTTAGTTTATTGTGATATTTAATGATAATTCAGCATATTTAACTGTTCAGTTGATATGTCAGTAGATAAATCACACAGAAGAAGTAAACAAAAATTAAATATGATGGAAGAGGATTGCAGTGTGTTTATTGAAAGAATTTTTCATTTTAGATCAAAGTATATTGGACAAATTCTAAGGTATATGCTTGGAACTTTGAGTCAGAAGACTGTTTTCTTGATTGAAGAGTTAAATTGTCTTTTAAGTCATTTTAACCACTGACTTCCAATGTATTAGAGTTCTGGGGTAGGCTGAGGGGAAAGGGTTGGTTTTCAAATGACTTAGAATTATGTGTGCTTTGCTTGGAAGATTTCTTTTTCAGAAACCCAGGAGGTGACAAATTTTCTTTAAAACAGGTAATCATACCATTTTTAAAATTCTGGGTTAAGTCTCAAACTTCAATGCTTTTAAATTTTTTTCCCCCTTTAAATAGGCTATATCTCTCTAGCAGATGACACTATTGATGACATCAGGCAGAGGCTGGCCGGGAAGTCTGATGTACAAACTTGGTCCACGTGGCCAAGTTGTGTTAGGACTCCAGCTGACCTCCTTGTGAGCCTGGTGGCTGGCTGCATTCTGAGAATCTTGCATTTGGTTTTGCTTGAACACAGCAAGCATTAGTGCTGGAGGGGTCTAGGCATAGTTGGACATGAAGCCTATGGGGGCTGGCTGGGAAGACCTCTTCTCCCTCAGCTCCATGTCACCATCAGTCAGCCTTCAGAGAAGCTTGTGTAACTCTTCAGTTTTTAATTTTCTTAGAGTTCCAGAGTTAAGAGTATGACTAGAAAAATGTGTGTTTCTCTTTTCAGGAAAACCAAGAACCTCACAGTGTATATGCAGAAGAGGTGGATAGATGATTATCTTTTGGAATCTTCCAAAAGGGTCTGAGAAGCATCTCCAGAGTTTAGAGAAACTAAAGGATTGGAGCACAGGAGGTATTTTCTGTGCTTGTTTATTCTAACTGAAGAGAAAGGCAGACACAGGAAGCCACTGGCTGGAGGTATAGATGGTGTCATTGAATATGATCTAGTTTCTGAGCTGTAGCTTGGAACTACTGGAGGCTGGCCAGCTGAGTTGGAGTAGAGAATATCTTCAGATATCTCAGGAAAATGAGGTCTCATAGTTGTTTGCTAAGAGCTCTTTTCTCTCTAAGTGTGTGTGGGTGGGGGAGGGGAGTGCTGAGGAAATTTCCTGGCTGTTTGGTCATTCATTAAACAGTATTGTGCACTGGTCCCTGGGAACATACGAGTAGAAGAAAGGTGGCCATGATTCTGACCCTTTGTACCAGTGTGATAATAAGTTGATAAATTGATATAACCTAACATTTATTGAACCAGTCTCTTTAGCACTTTATTTATTTTTTTAGGCAAGGCAACCCTTGGTTGACCTCACAGATTGCAAGGACCTTGTCAGCTTACAGTCCCTTATTTTTCATTTTTTATGCTTGCAGCACCTAGTCTTCCTAAGTGGTCTCCCATCCAAATACTAACCAAGCCCGACCCTGCTTAGCTTCTGAGATCAGACGGGATCAGGCTTGTTCAGGGTGGCATGGCCGTAGACCCTTTTTAGCACTTTAGATATATTACTCCATCTAATCTTTATAATCACCTGATGAAGCGGGCACCAAGATGATCCTTTTTTTAAAAAAATGAGAAAATAGAGGTAGGAGAAGATCAGCACCTTGTCCAGGGTCACAGGTTCGGTAAGAGGAGAGTTAGGTTTGATCCAGGCATCTGACCTGAGAGCCTGTGTACTTAAATCTATGTGACATGACTTGATGATTACATGGGACGGCCTGGTTATGGCTTCCTTTTTCATGAGGGATAGGAGGCAGGGCAAGAGGAAGGAGCTGACATGAGTCCAGGTGGTATTTATGCATAACAAGCCTGTGGAAGTTCCTGTGAAGAAGCAGTTCAGCTGCCCACGTCCTCCTGAGCCTGGGATAAATATTTTCTAATGATGAAAAATTGGAGCACTCGGTGGAGTGCAGCCTAGCAGTACTGCTCACCAGCTGAGCAAGGTGCTTGAAGATTGGTTTCCCAAGGTGCTTGGAGATTGGTTTCCCACTGATGGAGCTGATTATGGAAAGGCAGAGATGAATGCTTCCCTGGCAGGGATGATGGCACCCTCTCCTCCTCAGTGCCACCCTCATACATGGCCACTATATGTCTCCACTCAAAGCCTCGAGAGGCTTGTCCATTTGAGTATGCCCAGCAGGCGGACACAAAAGGACAATTGGCAGTCACCAGGTCAACAGAAGAAAAACAAGTGGATTAATGTGGTAGGAGAACAAAGTGTCTACCCTTCCGGTGAGTAGAGATGGAAGAGAGATGGCTGACCCCTAGGTGTAGGAGCAGAAGCCAAGCAAGCTCCAGACCCACCCCATCATGCCTAGGTATTTATTGCTTCAGCTTTTATCTCTCTGGACACCTGTGCCTTCAGGAGCTCCTATCCCTAAGTGCTTAAAGTTCTTGGCACTTTGGATGTTTTGGGGGAAAATCGGCAAGGAATGAAAACTGCCCTAAATTAGAGTACAAGCATGTTAGAACTGTCAACAAAGTCATAACTGTCTGGTGGACACCTTGTGTGCTCTGTTAACACCAGTGGCTACTGTCTGGATGCTGACAGGTGAGCCATGCCTCTGGGTGGCATCATTGTGCAGTGTGGTTCATCCTCCCTAAGAGAGTCCTGGAGGTGAAAGCAGGTGGCATAGAACTCTGAGACAGGGTGAGTGTGGCATCTATAGTAGTCAGGGTTTTTTGGATGCAAACAACTAGTGAAGAGCACCTCTTCTTAATGCCTGTTGCTTCCTCTCTCTGCAGAGTCCTGTAGTCCAAGTGTGGCTGGCCCAGCCATTAGGGGAGCTCTCCAATTTCATAGCTCTTCCTTGGTCCAAGCCCTCCAGACCAGCAAAACCCTGAAGATGACAGCCGTTGGAGTGTCTACCTTGCTAAGCTGTCTCAGGCCCTGCTAGTCAACATGGCTGCTGGGAAGGGGGATCTGCAGAGCCCTTCAGCTGAAAACAGATGTCAGCTTAGTGAACCTGAGCAGGGCCAGGGCTGCAAGCCAGTGCTGCTGGAGAAAATGAACCACCTGGACTCTGAGGCTTCTATGGATGGTGGTAGTCAGGATGAGTCCTTTGCTGAGCCAGTAATGTCAGAAACCTCAGGCAAGCTCAGATTGGGAAAGCCACTGGCTCAGAAAGTGTGCTGGGAACAGGCTCAGAGTGCCTTTACTGAGGTGACTCGGCTCAAGAAAAGGCTGGAGGACAGGCAGGCCAAGGATAGGGAGAATGGTGACCTCACAGGCCAGCATAGTCCCCAACAGCTGACCCAGGACATCCCCAGGGAACTATCTAGCAGCACAGTCTTTTCTGTGTGGTCCAGCAGAACCCGAATGGAGCAGAGAAGCGCCTTCAGTAAACCAGCCCGGTATCCATTAGGGAGACCTGGGTCTACCTCTTTCTTCCAGGAAGGCAGACCTGCAGATGCCCTCGGGGAACTGTTGGGACTCATTAAAACGATAGATGGCCCTTGTTGGGATCAACTTTCAAATTCCAAGCTTTTGGTGGGTAATTTCTGGAACTTGCAAACGTTGCCACAGAATGCTCCTCTCTGTGGTGCTTTCTTGGGTGCCCCCACACTGTGGCTAAAGCATGCCATGGCCCAGATACCTACACCCTCCTCATCCTCGTCTATTGCCTCTTGGGCCCTCTTGCCACCCACATTCACCTCCCTGGGCTTGTCCACCCAGAACCGGTGTGCAAAGTGCAACCTCTCCTTTCGCATGACCTCTGACTTGGTTTTCCATATGCGGTCCCACCACAAAAAGGAATATGCTGGGCCTGACCTACATTCTAAGAATCTGAGAGAAGAGGCCCTCTCATGCCCCATTTGCCATGAGTACTTCCGGGAGCGCCACCATCTCTCCCGACACATGAGTTCTCACAGTTAACAGGTGGCTATGGAACAAATCTCTAGGTGCAGTGTTCAGCATTTGGCAATGAGGCAGAGATGACTCACCGGAGCTTCCTTTGAAGAGGCTGTTTGCATTTGTCTTCAGAACCGTCTACATTGGAGTGTGTAAATGAACAGATCAGTCATAATTTGAAAAAGAAAGCCCTTGGCTGTGATGAGTTTTAAAGTAAATAATGTCATGAAATAAAACGATGTGCTTTGCTAATTCAGGGTATCAGGACTACTTAGCACAAAGTGTTTATCACATCTTCAAGAGTGGAGGCCCTGTTTCTCTCACTATTCCTTTTGCTCCATATGAAGTCAAGTTTGGCACACAGCATGGGCTTTGGGGGCAGACAAACCTGCATTTGAATATTGGTCCTTTTACATACTAGACTTGACAGTTAAATTGCTTTAACTGTCTGAGCTCCAGTTTTCTTATCTGTAAAATGGAAATCATAACACCTCTGTTTTAGGGATGTTGCTAAGGTTACATGGAAATATGTGTGGAAAATGGCCAGCATTGCACCTGGCACAGTGTGATCACTGAGTAAACACTGTTTATTATCATTGTCTGGATTAATCAGCTGTTATTAAAAAATCAAAGTGGCAAACAACCCAAAGTATCTGTTTTTCACTCATGGATATGTGAGTTTTCTGGGGTTGAGCTGGTCTTGGCAGATCTTAGCTGAGTTTGGCTCCAGGTCACGTATTTCAGTCCATGCTTATTTTTTTTCTCTAGGACTGTTGGGCTACCCGGATCATGCTTCTTTCATGGTTATGCCAAGAGCACAAGAGAGCAAGTCTAAATACACAAATATGGCCTAGACCTCTACGTGGGTCACTTTTGCTGATGTTTACTTGGCTAAAGCAAGTTAATGGCCAAGCCCAAAGTTAAAGAGTGAAATATGCATGCTGCCCTCGGTGAAGCTATGACAGAGAGTAAGTGTTATCATCCTACTACAGGAGCATAAAGACTTGGGATCAATTCAACCATGGTTCTTTATATTCTGAATACGTACGAAAGGAAAAATGGAACAACACACTTCCCCACCCACCATGCACCCCTTAGCTCTCAGGAAGGGAGGATGTGCAAAAGTTTAAGGCTTAAAATATTGTGAGAATTGGGAGAGTTTTGGGTCCCATTATTATATATTCTGCTTATCTATGTTGTCCTTCCAAATCTTAGGTTATAAATTTTGATGTCATGCAGACCAGTTTGTGTGAAAGACATTTGTTGGGAGTTCTTTTGAGTCAATGCAGTTCTTTTGACTAGTCTCCACTTCATTCTCAGGATTTGTTCATTTGACCTGCAGTTTGCAGCCCTCTGGTGGGGCATTCTCACAGAGCTCAGGTTTATGGTTGGGAAGGAGCTGATGGGGGTACCATGGGGGAGGCCCAAGTCAGACCTGTGGGGAGGGGAGTGCAGTACCCGTGGAGACCTCCTGAAGAGCAGGGACATGAGCTGAACTTCTGAGCCTCAAAGTCCAGCAGGGGCTGGTGATTCAGACAGGTAGGACAGTGGCTGGGAAGAAGGGGTGACCCAGAGCTATAGAAATCCTAGGGTGCTGCAACGTCAGTGTGAGGAAAACTGAGTGGGGGAGGTGGCCCTCAAGAGGAGATGGAGACACAGGAAAGCCTCAAAGGGGAGGAGTGGACTAGGGCACAGGAGGGGTGGCTCCAAGAAGCACTTCAAGGGGGCCTTTGCTGCAGTGGGAAAGGTGGGTTGGAGGAGAGGAGATGACCACCTGAGCCATTTTCCTTTGTATCTGGAAGAAGCCAGAGGTGCTCCCTGCAGACATCAATGGAGCACTTCCATTCTCACAGGGAAGTTTGGAGGCCCTGCACTGCTAGAGAGGGACGAGGAATGGTCTGCAAGCCGGCCTCTTTGGGAACTGCGCAGGGGCAAATTTGCTCACAAAGAGGCTGTGCCCAAATTGGCTGAAGCTGTAGGGATCCTCCCTCTCCTTCTGTCCTATGTGGGACAGAAAAGGGCACCTCACGGGTTTTGAACCTGAGGCTCCACACTATGCACTAACATATATCATTTAATTCATCCATGAGATGATATTTAATTCCCATTTTACTGCAGAACTAAACTCCAAGAGGTTAACTGACTTTCTTAAGACCGTGGGTATAAGAACAAGACCCCAGGAACTTCCCACTCTGAGCTCGCATTCTTCCCAGCCTATCACACATTTCTTCAGCATGTGCTCACATGGTATTGTGTATGATTTAAAAACTGAGACTTAGAACCAGGTCTTAACTTCAACTTGTACCATGCCCACCCTCCCATACACACACACATTTCCTATTGCCCTTTTCTTTAGCACTCTTTAATATCTTGCATACTGTGTTATTTTATTGATTTGTCCTATTTACTGCCTCCCATTACAAGAACTTAAGCTCCATTTTTGCTGTTTTGTGCACTGCTGTATTCCCAGCAGCCAGAACAATGTAGGCACGTAGCAGATGTTCAACAGGCATTTGTTGAAGGAATGAATGAAATGCCTAGTTCTAGTCTCCTTGCTGACAAACCTGAATCAGCTTATCACAGGGTTTTATCATCTGTCAAATTATGTGCACAGCCATTCAACTCTGGCTTATTGGATTGGTTCATAATTTATGACTTTGAAAGGCATAAATGTACTGTACTAAGACAAAATAGAAATTTAGAATTGAAAGAGACTGTAAAGTTCTAGTTCATTTTCTCACTTTACAGTAGTGAGCACTGAGGTCCACTGATGAGCTGATCTGCAAAGTGATACAAGACAAGTGGTGGTGAGTCAAGGCCTTAGATCCATGAGATATCTAGATCTGTGCGTCTTCCCTGGCCTGTCTCGACTCCTCAAGGAACCATGCATCATACGGAATTATCACTAACTATGAGCACATCATTTACAAACAAGGAAAATATTTTGAAAAATAATAAAGTTAATTAAATTAATTAAATTTATAAAGAAGCACAACAAAACATCTTCCCCCAACTCAATTTTTAAGATGGAGTTTATTTTGGTAAAAAGTGATATAGATGCGAGTTGCTTTGCAGTCATTTAAAATGACTGAAATATGATTTTTAGAGGTGATGACACACAGCTTATAAATGTGGCAGTTCCTGCTTGTCACTAGGCTGGATTCCCAAAGTCCCCTTGGCAGTCAAATCCTGTCTCATCCGTTCTTCTCTCCTGCCCTCCTGTATCTACCGGAGAATAGTCTCTTTTAATCATGACTTTTCCCAAGCTCTCTTAGCCACCTTCCATACCAGTTAAAGTTTGGCTGGTGATTTTGCCATAAAACATCACATCAGCAGGTATGAATTTTCTCTACAATTCTGGGATGAGAATTGCCACATTTCTTAAATTCTCTGTATCAAATTTAATCTTCTCTGTACCTCAATCCCGTGGTTTTGGTAGGATATGCAATCTGTCATTCTGAAATTCCTCTCCTGCCTCTCAAGTTCAGAGAAAGTTCTCTCCCACCTAAGAAGGCACCCTCTCTTAGCATCATACCATCTCCCCATGCTGTTTTGGTGTCTTTGCTTTTATTCTCCAATGTGCTCTATCTTCTCTCCTCCGCCTCTTGCAGGATCTTAGTCCTTTGCATTTTTCTGGCAATGCTGTCATTAGGTGGGGGATGTAGAAGCCACCGAGTCAGTGAACAGAAAGGCTTGGCTAACTTCTTAGACAAAGGAAGTAGAAATACCTGTAGTGACTGCAAAAATGGCTAATTGTATCTCAATAAATTATCTCCCAGCATTCATTCAATTAATATTTATAAAAGTCCACAAGATGTCCTAATGAGGCTAAAATAATGCATTCTGAATTCACATCCATTTTAGTTCTTAATTTTAATCAAGATATGCTTTTCTTTCTGTTTTTATCTGGAAGAGAATTAAAACCTCGATAAGGCTGGGATCCTGGATTTCAACTTCTGACCTGAATCTTAGACCATGGATTCTGCTCAAATGATCATATAATTGGGTAAATGAAAGTGAGTAAATCCCGCTCAGTTTCGGGGGAGAGAAGAGAAAAGAGAGGAAAGGTGGTCCTGACACCTGGAGCTCATGTTCTGGATGAAGGTTCCTCAGTGCCAGGCTGAACACAGGTTTAAAAGAGGCCAGAAATCAGGACTGTATGTGGAATTAAGGGTCAACTGACTTAATTGTTTTTTAAACACTAAGCCAAAATGGCATGGACTTAAGGAAGCACGTTAGTGATGGTGGTGATGGAGAGGGGCAGGTACCACCAGCTGGAGACCGCTAACTCTATTATGGTCCCACTTTCTGAATAGGCTGGGTGCTGGGCCTTGCACTGCTAGCCTCAGCATACTGCCCTATTCCTCTGGGCACATAAAGAGAATTCTCCGTAGGGTGAAAGTCTGTAGATATTGTCTCAGGGTGAACTTTGCATCCTTCCTTATTTTGGTAGGTGCTCACACCCCCTGGAGGCAGCAGGCCTCCACTGCAGGCCACTTATCTTCAGAGCAATGGTTAAAACGCCCTGGCTATTTGCATAATATTTTTATTTTTTGTAGTACAAGTCATGTACTACATGTACTAAAGATCACATAGCAAGATATGAATCTCATAGAAAATAAACCTTTTATTTTAAAAAATAAACCATTCTCCGGTGTGTTTTGATTTTTGCTACTTCTAGAAAAGAATTTTTGGAAACCAGTTTTGAATAGGGACTGAGAAGACAGTGCATGATGGGTGGAGGGCTGTGGTTATTTAAATTTAACTTTTCTCTTCCCTGACCATCCCGTTTTCCTAGGTAGAATACAAGGAAGTCAGTGGCCTCTGATACCCTTGCTATTCTAAGATACTTGGATTAGGAGACTATTTTCAGAGTCAGCTGCCTTGCTCAGCAAGGCAATGAATAGGTCCTTAGGCCAGGTAGCACTAATCCTATAGGGACCAGGATGTGCGAGATGAGTGCCCTCCAGTGGGGACCTCAGAGGCAGGTTTCCTTGCAGTGTGCTTCCGGCTGCGTCATTTTTCTGAGCCATGTTTTCTTGCATTAAGGCCGTGTGGGTCCTCCATTAAAACTGTGAAGCCAGGGCCCTCATTGACATGCAAACGTGGTCACTGGTTGTGTGTTGGGCTGTGTGGGCAGATGCAGGAAGCAAGAGAGTAAGATGGGGAAAGAGCTGATTTTCTCCTCTGGTGCTCCAGTACAGCTTAAAGAAAGAGAACCCATGGGGTCCCACAGGTGCCCCCTTCACAACCCTTCTTGAATAAGTGCCTGGCCCCTATTGGGGGTGTGGATCAAGTTTCCAGCAAGGATTTGATGATGAAGTTCACCTTTTCTTTCTTATCCTAACTACATAGAGTTTGGCAGAGGCATGGTTTGTTCTATTGGAATACACCGGCATGGGGCCTCTAGCACCCAGAGCCACTTTCTTCCATCTCGCCCACCCTGGCCCTGTGCTGTCAGCCCCTGGTCAGGAAGCAGGTGTGCTCCACTGCACCTACCCACTGAGGCTCACATCTGGTCTCCTGAATCTTCTCTGCCTCTATCACTTGCTGTGGCTGGCCTGACACCCTCAGTATCTGTCCCAAGGTGGGGGCAGGAGGAGGATATGGGCCCAGCACATCACTGTATTCCTTTCTCCATATAATGACTCTGTAGTTTGGCTGCCCAGAGTGTGGTCTGGGTTTGATGAATGATAGGGAAGCCCCTAGTCCTCTCCTGGCCCACAGAGCCAGCTTTGAAACTCTTTCAAGTCCTTTATAATCCATTTGTCACTCTTGTTATTACAACACAGCCTAGCTGGAGTCTTCTGGCCACTCCAACACCCCTGGATGAAGCCAAAGGGGGGCACCCTCAGCCCTTTCTGCTCACTCTTGACTGACTTCCCTTCTCACCATGTTCCAGGAGGGCTAGAGAAATAAAACCCCTTGAGTGTCTACATCATATAATAATGTCCTTTCAGTAGAGAGGGGCCTCATTTGTTCATTCATTCATTCATTCATTCATTCATTCATCATCAATGGTATGCTGAGCTCTCCTTACCAGATGCCAGGCTTGTTTAGGGCTGGAGGAGCTGAGGCAAACAGATTAAGTTCCCATCCCTGACTGCCCCACAGGACTGGGGAGACTGATAATGCAAGAGAGACAAGCACTGTGGCGGGGTTCGCAGGAGATTGAGGAAGCGCACAGAGAAATCAAGGAACTTTATCTGACCAGATGACATCTGAGCATGTCCTGGACAATAATAGTTCTAATGAAGAAAAAAATGAGATTGCAGGATATATAATACTACTAAAATTCAATCATGCAGTTAATTTTACTTGAATTTAGCAGAAGGAAAAGGAACTTGAGTGAAATCTTCCCTTCTATCCGGGCTTTCCTATTTAGATAGGGTTGTTTCAAAGTTTTCCAGGGGGGAAATGCCTTGGTATAGGTAATAACCCAGCAGTGTGCCCAGATTCCACAGCTCTCTGGATTTTAGGCGCAGAAGGGCTGGTGAAATCAGCGTTGTATGGTTAAGTCAGCCCAATGCCCTGGGGGAAGTGGCCTGTGGCAGTTGCAGCCTGGTCTCACCAGACAGCAAGGCCAGGAGGGACTAGTACTTAATCTTCACTCAGACATCTTGGAGCCTGGGGCTCCAGAAGCACTAAATGGGGGCTGGGGTCCCCTCCTGCTCTTCTAGCCTCACCCTCACTGTTACTTTGGGCAGGGTCCTAGAAGTCTCTCACTTTTAGGTCCCCAATGACTCCAGTAGAGCAGGGTTTCATGGCTCCCAGGGCACTAGCCAGGGGCACTCGGGTCCCTTGGGCTCCCTGTCTCCTTCTGGGGTTTGCTCATTTCTGGAGGAGGTCGTGGGATCTGCATGCTACAAGCTTCTCACCCTGTAAGGAATGGGCTTGGTCACTAAAGCCAGCACAGTTACAGGCTGCACTTGAATGAGTAGGGCCACTCAGACTACCACCTAGGACTGCTCTCCTTTCTGGTAGCAATATGGCATGTTGGGACACCGCATGGCTTTTGGGGCCCTGGCAAAAGCTGGAGAACAGGGGTGTGGGAATAACATGTGAAGGAAAAATAGACTTGCTATGTAGAATTGGATTGAGAGGGTTTGGGATAGGGAAGAGAAGATTCTAAGTAAGCATGGACTTGCCTTCAAGTGTCCGAGGGCTGCTACCTGAGGAAAACTTGCAGCCCAATATTCACATGTGTTCACAGGGCATCCATTACCTGGGGTAGATCTGGACTTCTCTTCCCCCAAAATAACTACCTACTGTGGAGAAGGCTAGCTCCCTGTCCCTAGATGTTCAAACAGAAAGGACTCTGGCAGTGGCAGAGATGGGATGGATGAGCTCCAAGGGTACTTCCAACACAAAGCCTAACCAGAGCTCAGCAGGGCCCTTTTCTGTCCCTTGTGGGACTCATGCAGGACCACGTGCCTGAGGTGCCTTAGCGTCCATGATGTGTGGCCCAGAGATCCCGCTCACCCTGGGGCTCTGCCCACGGAGGCCCTCTTGGGGGCCCTGCTGGCCTGGACTCCGCCGGACCCTCATCAGAGTGTGCTGGAGCATCTCCTTGGCTCTGGTGAGGGCTGCTTCTGCAGGGACAGCCACGTGGGGCACCACGCCCACCCCTTCCCAGGAGCTGCCGTCTGCAGCCCCTACTGAGCGAGCTGTGGGGATGGTGATGTAGAGGTGGGTATCATCCACATGGTAGGTTTGTGGAGGCTGGCAGCCCCCACTGGTCACTTCCCCAACAACTAGTGCCCGGCCCAGCCTCTTCATGATGTATGTAAATTCCTCCGCAGCGCCGGCTGTCACACCACTGGTCAGTATGACCATGCTCTTCTTGGAGCCATAGCGTTCACCTGCAAGAGAGAAGGCCTTTCAAGATGGGGAGTCAAGTCACCTCCCTGGGGAACCTGCCTTCTCGAACTGCCTGGACCCAAGAGATGAGGGCCTGAAATTTAGTTCTGCATGCTTGTGTCCACATGCAAGTCACTTCACCTTTCTGAATCCCCGGTATCTGCATCTGTAAAATGCAGATAAGAACATGTACCCAATCCTAAGCATGTAAGTGCTTTAGAGCCCCCTGGGCCCCCATACAGGTTCTTTTATTACCAAATAGTGGGGAAAGACTTGACTTTTTTTCAGAAAAGGGCATACTTCTTTTTTATGAATAATGAGAACAATTAAACTGACCAGATTTTCTTTTCACTTTAGATTCTCAGAGGAGCCAAATTTGTGACTTAACAAGTCTCTAGGACAATGATGTCTAACAGAAATGCAATATGAGCCACAGATGTCATTTTGTTTTCTAGTAGGCACATTAAACAAGCATAAAGAAACAGATGAAATGAATTTTAATAATGTTTTATTTAACTCACTATATCTAAAATATGTTCTAAAAAATATAATTAATAAATTATTGATGTGATATTTTAAATCTTTTCCATAAAATATGTTCAAAAGCTGGCATTCACTTTACACTTTACACATCATAATTCATATGTGCCACATTTCCTTGCTCAGTGGCTCTCATATTGGACATCACAATTCTAGGACACCATGACCTACAGAGCTGAGTCTATTTTAATCCCCTACTCTTGAATGTCTATTTGAATTTAGAATTCACCTTGTTCTGATTTTTATTTACATTTTGCAATATTATTGAATATGTGTCTTGAAAGTTCCCCCCAAATGCTCGTGTGATAAGGAAAATTGTAGGGTGCTTTTTTGGTTATAGCCATACCTCTTTTGGTCTCCCAGTTCCCTTTTGTTGATGGGAGTGCAGGTTCTTTGGTTTTGTGCACTGGGCAAGGGTGATGGAGTGAGGCTGTCCACCAGGAACAGGGCTGGGAAAGTCGTGGCTCTATAAAGCATGGGGCTTGCACTGCTTCAGCCTCTGCTCTGGGCCCAGGGCAGGTAACGAAAGCCCCACCAGCATCAGAACTTTCTTTTGGCAGGTATGCTGAGCTGCTGCTGAGTGTTCAGGTAAGATGAGCACTGGAAACCCAATGAGGTTTGGCAATGGGCAGGGGAGGGGGATCCTTCTAGTTCTGCATTTGTCTTGTAGGCTGATGGTTATAGTGGGGAGAATGGGAGGCATTTGGGTTTTAGACAAGCCAGTGTTTAAGTTTTGGTACTTTCACTTACTAGCTAAGTGATGTTAGACAGGATAGTCTACGTAGTTGAGACTCATTTTTCTCCTCTAGGAAATGGGCATAATTGTACTAATTTTGCGGGGATTAAAGATCATACGTGCAAGTGCATGGCATAAGACAGGGACTTTATTCCACTTATTATTACTTTAACCTGAACCCAAATGTCTTTCTCTAATTTTCCAGAAGTTTCTAGAATAAGAACAGGAAATGGAAGACTTCTGCACGCACCTGCAAGTTGAGAGTGAGTCCAGAGCTCACTGACAGAGTCATTGGGCCGGCTGTAGATTTTGTCCAGCAGAATGGGAGGGCCTTCCTCAAAGAAGTAGGAGCACAGGGCAGAGATAGAGGAGGTGGGGCCACCAATGTTGAACCTGTGAGAAGGGAGTGGAGGCCACTGAGGGCAGAGCTCACAGTGAGACCCTTGATGCCCCTATGGGAGGCCCAGATCTTTGTCCTGTGGAAAGTTCTAATTCCAGGCAGCCTCGGTCTAGTGCCCCTTCCTCTTCCTACAGAATTATTTGGTTGGCGTTCCCCAGAGTATAAGTATTTTGAGAACAAGAGACTTTGTGGTCAAATTTATTTAGAATATACTGCATATCATACTCAGCCTTTCTAATCACATATTTATTGTGTGATACATATTGTATACATTATATTAAAGGCTCTGACAAGTCCTGTAGTCAGGAACTCAATAAATTTCCCCTGCTTACTGACCACAGACTGCTCCTCTGCACCCATGCTGCCTATGAGAGGAACACATTTTGGTAACAGGGTCCTCCCCAGTTGCATTCTTGATAATTTCACAAAACCCACTAGGTGTCTTAGTTGAGGTATCCTAATGTAGCACTTAGTGTTGTGGAGTGCTCAGAGTTGCATGCATCGAAAGTGGAGTTTGCACTTGTACCGAGCCATTTAGATTTAGCTCATTTTGTGACCTCCCTGGGCCTATCTCCTCATCTTGGAAATGAAGAGTGCAAGGCTGGCAGTGTGTTAGGAGCCTCTTCTGGTTGATGATTTAGGATGGCCCAGCTGGGATCAGGGACCATGACCTCAGTGTCTGAACATCCATACCTCAGGCTGGAAAGGGCTTTAAGCAAAGCACACCTGTAGGCTATTCAAAAAATGTGGCTGGTACAGTTAAGCAGATAGGGACTTAGCATGAGGATAGTTTGGCTGTTTAATAGCATTTGAAGAGTAAAGAAATCAGAGGTACACACAAGAGACCCGAAGCTCAAGTTTTGGACACACACCATAGAGCCCTGGGAGACGGTTTCTCTTCTAGGAAGGAGAACAAGTCTCTGGGATCCAGAGCCACCTAGTGATGACTAAGAACCATGGGAATGCTGCAGGCCAACTACAAGACCTGGAAACTCCATCTCAGCCAATCCTAGCTGTATCTCTAGTAATGAGAGTAGGTAGGGGTGGGAACTGTCTGCATCCCGGGGGAGCATCCTGCCCTTCCCTTGTGCAATGAAAGGTGCCCATGGCGAGCCTGCCTATGGACCTGGGAGTCACAGGGGGCCTGAGTCTGGCCACTGCCCCAGGGCATTCTTTGACCTCCCCCCTGTTATAAGACAGAAACCCACCCTATGGGGCACACCTTTACAGAAGCAGAAGGGAGGTGGCTAGCTGAAAGCATCCTTTCAATAATCATTTTGTGAAGCAAAAAATTCTTTTTGCAACGACAGTGGCTAATTTGCACATTCTCTCTGAGACTCTGGCTTTATGATTCTCATGACCAGGGTAGTCATGGGCTGATTTTATATGATGTGAGCCACAACCACAGGTGGAGACCTAGCTGTCTCAAACATGACTGACCATTAGAATCACCTGGGATGATACCTATCAAACACACAGATCATTTGATGTCACCCCTAGAGCTTTTAACTCAGCAGGGCTGGTATAGGGCACTGGAATCAGTGTTATTCATGTCTATCTTCCTCCTCCCCACTCCCTTTCCAAGGACTCCTATGACCAGGCACATGTGGGGACAACAGAATTGGTCCAGTGATTTTTTTAGCCTGGAATGCACATTGAGATCATAAGAGGAGCTTTAAAAATCCACCAGTGCTGGGATCTTGCCCAGCAAATTTAACCAGAACCCCTAAACTACCTGGCCAGAGTCCTGATAGTCAGGTGACCTAGTCCCTTTTAGCTCCAGTCCTGTGTCGCAGGGTCCTTTTTTCCCCCTGAATAGACTCGTAGCTTTTACTGTTCTGGCAACTTCCCTGGTTTGGCCAAGAACCACTGACCCCTAGTCCACTGACCTCATGTCAATAATCATGGCATCCGTGTGTACAATCTTCTTCCAGACATGTTCCACCAGCAGCTCTGAGACCTGGGTGAGTAGCTCACAGTCTCCAAACATGTCAAACCTCAAGTAGCCAATGTTGTCCTCGAGCACGTTAGTGTGGAAGGAAAACTTAATCAGGTCTTCAAAAACTTCAGGGGAAGGGATCTGAAAGATTAACAATCCATCTACAAAAACAATCCATCTACAAAAACTGTGGACCCCTGAGGTAGGCAAGTATTAAGCATTAACACAAACCCCACATTACCAGAAGAGGAAATTGTAGTAATCTCATGCAACTTATTGATCCCTTTCACGAAACTGACAATGAGAAGCCCTGCAAACACTTGCTTTC
Source organism: Pteropus alecto (assembly GCF_000325575.1). Taxonomy (NCBI): domain Eukaryota; kingdom Metazoa; phylum Chordata; class Mammalia; order Chiroptera; family Pteropodidae; genus Pteropus; species Pteropus alecto. The sequence goes on from NW_006439718.1 coordinate 118,577, forward strand.
CACCAGCCAAGAGTGAAGCTCCTTTTATACCAAGGGTTTTCAAACTGAGTTCTTGTGGGCACCAATGTTCCACAGAAGTGCTCAGAAATACCATGGGCATAGGGAGCAACTAAGATGACAAGATGAGAGAGAGAAAAAGATGTGACTAATGAAAACTTAAGCATGAAAACAAGTCTGGAAGCCATTGTCTTGTACCATGCACAAAGCCCTGGATGTGTGGACAATTGGTCAACTCTCCCCAGGACTATGCTGGGCCAAGTCTCCCTTGTATCTCACCTGCATGGGTACAATCCCAGGAATGCGGTCCTTGGCATCCTCAGGGATATGAGCTGTCTTCAGATGTGGATCCCCAGACAGCACCTGCAGGTCAGCACCCAGCATCTCAGCCAGGGCGCTTTCTGAGGTCACCCTCGAGTAGCGGCTCTGCAGACGGCTCAGTTTGGCAGCCATCTTGGCCCCCAGCTCAGGAGAGGCATAGTTGTCGGCGACCAGCTTCCCAGTTGTCTGCAGCACAGTGGGCACCTTGGCGCGCAGGGCTACTATGTCCCGTGCTGTGGAGAGGGCCTCACTCATGGGCACAGTGATGTCAGGCTCCACCCCTGCTAGGTCCCAGGCCTCGCCAGTGCTGGCACTCAGGGCCATCTGTGTGGGCATGGAGGCATATAAGGGGCTGCTGCCCACCTGGTAGATGCCCACAGAGAGCGCTCCCCCAGCTGTGGGCTCCCCAATGACGGTGGCTCGCTGCAGGTCCTGCATGGTGTGAGCAAAAGCCTCAGCGGCTGACCCACTGGTGTGGCTTATCAGGATGTAGAGGTCCTTGTGGGGGCCGTAGCGCTGGCCAGCCACCTGGGGCAGGGTCCACACCTCTGTGACCCTCGAGGTTGCCCTGTCAAAAACAGAATAAAGGTGCTGGCGGGGCTCTGCCTCAAAAAAATAGGAGCAGAGTAGGGGCACAGCTGTGGAGTAGCTGCCAAGATTGTAGCGCAGGTCGACAACCAGTGCAGCTGTGTCCACCAGCTTCTGCCACACCAGCTGTACCAGCTGTGGCCCAATGGCCTTCACTGTCTCCAGCTCGGCCATGGCATCAAAACGCAGATAACCCAGCTGGCCAGGCAGCACCTCTGTCTTAAAAAGGGCCTCGATGAGGTAGGAGAGCTCCTCTGGGGAAAAAATGGCGGGGGGTGGTGGAGGCACCTCCTCTGCTGCCAGATCACCGGGGCTATGGAACACCAGCAGACGATGGTCCCCAGACATCTCCTGCAAGTCGGCTGTGAGCTGAGAGGCCAGGGAGTCCAGGTCCACAGCTGTGCGGTAGGCCCCCTGGGCCAGCTTGGCTCTAAGCAGGTCTCCTGTCTGCCCTACAACCTCTGGGCGTGCATAGTGAGCTTCCAGCAGGCGTCCTGTGCCTTCTACCAAGGCCCCCAGGCTGCGGTGAAACTCTAGCACCTCCTGAGCTTTGTCCAGAGCCTCCTCAGCCAGCACGATGGCATCGGGCACCACTCCACCACCCAGCCAGCACTCGCCGTGGTTGTCGATGAAGGTGAGTACGGGCACAGTGAGCACCAGGCCACTCTCCGGCGTCTCCAGCAGGGGCACCGTGTGGGTGTGCAGTAGGCTGCCCGCCGTGATCTCACCTACCAGCGTAGCCCAGCCCAGTGACTGCATGAGGAAGGCTAGCTCCTCAGCAGCAGTCGCGGTGCGGTGGCTGGTGAGCAGGTACACCCCACGCTGGGAGCCATAGCGCTGGCCTAGCAGCTCCGTGCGGCTGAAGTGCTCCTGTGTGACATTGGTGCGGCGGTCGTAGGTGGTAAAAAGGCGCACCGGGCCGGAGTCAGGACCCTGAAAGTAGGACAGAAGCAGAGGAACAGCAGAGGACGGCCCCCCAGGGTTCTGGCGCAAGTCCATAATAAGGTGCTCCGTGTCCTGCAGGGGCTCCCATACCTGGTGCAGGATGTATGGGCCCAATGCCCCTAGCACAGAGGCATCTGCAAACCTGTCGAAGCGCAGGTAGCCCACGTTTCCTGGAAGCACCGACACCTGGAAAACGGAGTCCACTAGGGCCTGCCGGGCAATCTCATCCTCTGGCACTGCTGGGACCACCTCTGGGGGGTAGTCAGCTCCAGCCTCGGGCCCAGAAGAGGTTTCCCTGGGCCTAATGGCTCGCACCAGGAGCCTGGGGTCCTCGGACACAGCCTGCAGACCAGCGTTGAGCTTAGTGACCAGATCGTCCTCAGAGACCACTGCGGCAAAGTCCATGCTGGCCAGGTGATGTAGTAGGGCCGGCACGCGGTCCACCAGTGTGTAGTAGTCCTGCAGGGCCTCCTGTAGGCGCCGCATGACTCCCGGCAGGGCTCTGCGCAGGGTGAGAATGGCCAGGGCCTTCTCTAGGGCCTGTTCTGCTGGTGTCCCAACACAGGGCAGCACCCCACTGCCCTCCCATGTCTGGCTGCCCCCGCCCAGGGGCCCCAGGGACCTGGACACAGGCACAGTGAGGAAGAAGTCAGACTGGCCTATCCTCAGCTTCTGGAGGTCTAAGGCCCCCCCAACGGTCCGCTCACCCACCACAATGGCCCTGCGCATCTGTTTGAGAATGTATGCTATGTCTTCAGCCACTCCTCCAGTGTGGCCACTGGTGAGAACCACCACATCCTTGTCAGCACTGTACCTCTCCCCCAAGACCTGGGGCAAGGTCCAGATCTCAGTGGTCGTATTGGAGGGGCGGTCGTAGATGGTATCCACATGCAGAATCGTGTTTCCTGGGTGCAGGTAGGAGATGACATAGGGGATGCCGGAAACGTGGCCCCCAGTGCAGTGTCGGAGGTCCAGCACCAAGGCAGAGGTGCCCATAAGCTTTCTCCAGATATTTTCCACTAAGAAGCCCCCCAGCTTGCTCACTACTTCCTGATTCGGGATGTCGTCCACTCGCAGGTAGCCCACATTGCCCTCCAGAACATCGTGGCGGATGCCTTTCTGCAGTTGAGCAAGCAGTTCTTCTTGTGTGAGGTGGGTGAGTGCTGGCACCTGCTGGGGAGCCATGAGGGCACTGGGCTCATAGGAGATGACCAGGCGAGGGTCATTCAAAGAACTCTGTACCCCGGCCGTCAGGACATGGGCCAGTGTCTGAGGGTCTGAGATACCTAAGATCTCGCGACTCTTGATGGCCTGCTCGATGGCTTCCTGCATCCCCATCAGGTTCTCCGGGAAGCAGTAGTTATCCAGGAGGACCTTGGCCATGTCTAGCACCAAGCTCGGCTGGAAGAGGTGTGTGGGGCCAGCCAGGCCACAGAGCAGTGTGGACAAGAGCAGGGCCCATTCTCTTGTCATGGAGAATCAGAAGGAGGGCTGGCTCCTGCACAGAAATTTTCTTGATTGTGTTCAAGGCCACAGCGCTGCCCTGTGCGGCTGCCCTCCTTCCTTGTCCTTCTCAGCTGGCAGACAGAAGGTCTGAGGCTAAATGCGGGAGTAGGGGTGTGGTTTCCACCTTCAGTAAGCCTTTAATCCTGTCTAATTTGAGCTCATCAGCCCTAGGGACTGGGCAGAAGGGGACAAGGTGGTTTAACCCAGAAGGTATACTAAATGTCATTTTGCTGTGTCATCTCTGTACATAATAGTTTGAATAATTACCATTTATTTTTGATTTCCTGCCACATACAGGAACTATGCTCTATGCTTTACAAGCTGATAGTCTTCTTTGCAAGTAGAGTTATTAACCTGCAAGTAAATAACTTTTCCCCACTACACTGGGTGGTCGATGCTTCTCAAATTTGGTAGAAATCATTGGAGGCATGGTTCTGTCATTCTTTATTCCATGGTCTTAGGGAAGTGTCTCACTTATTGTGTAATAATGTGAGAAAATATGTGTAAAGTACTTCACAGTGTCAAGCAAGAAGGAAACACTCAACTACTAAGTTTTCCCTGTTAGATATTATCTCTGTTTCATAGCTGAAGAAACAGTTTAGTAGGTGGGGTATGTGAGGGTGGAGAGAAAAAACTTGTGGGGTCACTGGCTCAGACAGTGCAGAGTTTGAGTCTGAGGTTCCTATCAATTTCAAGGTTTAAAGTTTATTCCTATGTTTTGCTAATGACTCCAGGGAACCTGTGTGGTCCTCCCGACAGCTTTCAAATGATGGTAATGACATGTCTGGACCTGGTGAGTGAGGAGGGAACCTGCCTTCCAGACATAATGGAACCAATGACTCTAGGTCAGATGAAATTAGCTCTGAGATATAGGGAGTGCCCATTCTCCTGCTGATTGAGGGCTCAGCCCACTGCCTGCTGCTCTCAGGGAGAACTAAGTAGTAGAACTTGGGTCTCTGTGGTCCCAGGCCCCACAGGTACCAAGATCAGTCTCCTTATCTGCACGGAGCATATGAGACAATCCCAGGTGAACCAATTGCTGGACTCTCTGTTTCCTAGTTTCTGCTCCTTCACATGAAAGTCATGTGAGTCCTTCCTAGATCCTAGAACCCCTGCTTCTTCTCTGCATCCCTCCAGGGGTGGACATTTCCCTCACTCAACAAGTGAGACAACTATGGTTCAAAGCATGGTCATGCAGCTGAGGAAGAACACTGGGAGAGAGGCCTGGCTCTACTCCTCTCACTTTGCCCTATTATTTCCAGCACACACTTCATGGGCTGTGCAGACAGCAGGCAGGCACTCATGGGTGTCTCAGCAGGCAGCCAGAGGAGATAGACTTGGGGACAGGGGGTGCTTTTTCAGCACACTTGAGAGCCACAATCTGCTCTCTGGAAATCATTATCTGAGGATGTTTACCAAGTGGTTTATGAAGGCCAAAGAGGTCAATTAGCTAAAAGAAACATATTTTTAGCTCATTAGGATTTGTTTAATGCCCAGTGACATATGGTCACATCACTCCACCGTTTGCAGCCAATGAAGTGAGCCTGATTTAGTATAATAATAAGGCCTCCTAAGTGCCTGCTGGGAACACTGGGCCTTTCGCTGTGCCTCTACTTGGGGGAATCAGAACTCTGAGCATACATCCTGGTCCTCTGAGGATACTTTTCCATCATTGCTTGAGCCCAGGCAGAGTCTCTGGACCAAGAAGGGCAGGGATGAAGATGAACCAGAATAAGACTGTTTTAGGGAAAGTGCTTCCCCTATACTCTTATCAAAATGCAGTCTCAGGATGGGATGCCTGGAGCTGCTGCTGTGCATTGATTTAGGTGGATGGCCCAGAGTGTCACAGAGGAGAAAGTGAACTGCAGTCTGTTGCAAGTCACTGGCGTGCCTGAGTTAGACAGTACGTGTGAGGAGAGACAATCTGTCCTTCTTGGGTGTGGCCTAAGCACAGTGGGAGGAAACTCTCCATACTCTCCAGGAGCCAGGGATGCCCTGGCCCCCAAATGAGGGAGAACATAACAGGTGTTCTGGGCAAGTCCCAGAGTGGGAGCCAGGGGATGCTCTCTATCCTCCCATCTGGCCTGCTGGCCATTGGCCCATGGGCTACAGAGAGTCCCATTGCAATCTTGGAGTTTGAGTTTGGAGTTGGGTTGGAGTCAAGAGCCCCAGCCTCCTCCCCCTTGTATAAACAGCCATAGCCATGTGAGTAGAAGTGTCAGGATTGTGGGCGTAGGAGCCCACAGCCAAACTCTACTGCTTCCTAGAGTAGAGCATTAGATTAGGTGACATGATTGCTCTGTGCTTTGACTTCCTCAAAAAGAGAAAAGCCTCACAGTATTGTTTTAACAATGTTAGTGGGTATAACAAAGAAGTCAAGGACTCAGTAGGAGTTGGTGAGAGGCAGATTATGATCAGACCTCCTCTGTGAGGTTGGGAAGAGATATACCTAGGGGCAGGGGTTGCCCTTAAGACCATTAAGACTCGAGGGCTTCTGAGGCCCTGAAGCTTCCACAGGCCTCTGTATGTCTGGAGAGTCTATACATCTGAGAGATATCCAGACTTGATGTTCACTTCAGAGCATACTCCACAGTGACTCCAGCATAAAATTAAATGACTCAAAAGGTATGCTGGTGGGTTGATCAAAAGGAACATGCCTGGAGCTTGGACAATCCAGGAAGGAGTGAGTTATCTGTTACATTGTGGATTCGCTTTTTTCAGTGACCAGAGGCCTTGTCAGTCTGGCTATTTATCCACCTATCTACCCACCCACCTCAGTCTCTCTCTCTCTCTCTCTCTCCCTCTCTCCCGCACACCCCCCACTCTCCATTCCATGTAAGTTTTCCCCTCAAAGCTCATTATGGACATTTTCAAATAGTACGGCAAATATCCATGTATTATTTACCTGGATTCTACCAATGACATTTTATTACACTTTCTTTATCTTACCTCGCCCTCTTCGGCTCCCTCCCTAACCCTCAACCCAACATATTTTTTGGAATGCATTTCAAAGCAAGACGAATATTGTCTTTATTTTATTTTTTGCTTTTTAAAAAATAAAAGTAAAATGTACTCATTTTTATAAGTTAAATGATTCATAAATGTGTGAAAAATCTTTTTCCAAAGCCTTTCTAGCTCAGCCAATAGTAACGGTTTAACGTGTAGCTGTCTTATCCATTTGTCCATTTATCTTGTGTCATCTCATAATAGTATGCACAATAATTTGAACTTTTTCACTTAAACATCCTTCCAAGTTGAAGCATGTATATAAAGTTTATCCTTTGAATAGCTGCTTAATAGTCTTTTATACTGTAATGTAGTGAGGTATATTTTAAGTTGTTTCTGGTTTTGATTCTATAAATAATGTTGTGATAAATGTTCTCAAACACACGTTCTTAAGGATTGGTGCTTCATGTTTCCGTAGAATAAATTTTTCAAACCTAGGCTTGCTGAAACATAGGGAATGTACACTCATTTATTTGATTGTTTTATTTATTATATTTTTAGTAAATCCTAAATTATATAATAAATGCATGTTTTCTTTGTTTTGTTTTTTGTTTTTTTTACAACTTGATGTATAATGACATACAATAAGCTGCATATTTGAAGAGTAGAATCTGATGAGTTTTGACACGTGTATACACCCATAAAACTATCACCACAATCAGGATAACGTATACTGTCCTCACCCCTAAATTTTCCTCATGCACCTTTGCATCTCCATCTCCAGACAAACACTGTAGGTTAGTTTACATTTTCTAAAATTTCATATAAATGGAATTATGCCATATGTACTATTTTTTGTTTGCTTTTACTCACTTTTTATGCTTTAATGATTTTTGAGATTCATCCATCATGTTCAGTGAACCATTAATTAATTTATTTTATTGCTGAGTTATAGTCCATTCTATAGATAGACGACAATTTGTTATGCACTCACATTTTGGTAGACCTGCAGGTTGCTTCCAGTGTATGACTCTTACAAATAAGCTGCTGTGGAAGTTTGAGTATAGATCTTTGTGTGTGGACATATGTTTTTATTTTTGCTAGGACAGGAATGCATGTTAAATGTCTTAATGTTTTCCAAAATTTAAATTTTTACCAGCAATGTATGAGACTTCCAATTCCTCCAAATTAATACGAACAATTTACCAATTGTCAGACTTTTTAATTTTAGTCATTCAAAGGGACATATAGTGGCTTCTCATTGTAATTTTAATTTGGATTTTCTTGAGGACTAATGGTGTTGAGACTCATTTCATATATTTATTGGCCATATATTCTATGGTAAAATGTCTGTTTAAAACTTTTGCTCATTTGTTGGGGGTGGGGAGAAGGAAAAGATTGTTTGTCTTATTATCGATAAGGAGTTATTTTTAAATTCTGGATATGAGTCTTTTGCTTGACACATGTGTTGCAGATATTCCAATCTGTGGCTTGTCTTGTCACGCTCTTAACAATGAATTTTGAAGATCAAGGGTTTTTTTTTTTTTTGGTTAAATTCTAATTTGTCAATTTTTCTTTTATGATTCATATTTTTGGTGCCATATCTAAGAAATCTTTGTCTATCTCAAGGTCACAAAGCTTATCTTTAATGTTTTGTTCTAGATGTTCTATAGTTTTAAGTTTTACATCTATAATCCATTTTGAGTTAATTTTCATGTATGATGTGAAGTAGAATGTCAAGGTTTATTTTTTTTCCATGTGAATATCCAGATGATCCAGCACTAGTTTTGAAAAGAATTCCATTGAATTCTCTTGGCATTTTGTCAAAAAGTGATTTACCACATATGTGTGGGTCTATTTCTGTACTTTGTGTTCTGATATATTCTTCTACTTGGACTGTCTCTTCACCAGTGCCATACTGTCTTGGTTACTATAGTTTATAGTATATCTTGAAATCATGTAGTGTGAGTCTTTCAACTTTGTTATTCTTCATCAAAATTATTTTGGAGTTTCTAGTTCCTTTGATTATCCATATAAATTTTAGATTCAGATAATTGATTTTAGAATCAAACAGTTGACTGGGATTGAGTTGAATCTATAGATCAGTTTGAAAAACAATTGACATCTTTACAATACCAAGTCTTTCAATTGCTAAATATGGCATATTTCTTTATGTAGGTCTTCTTTGATTTATTTGATCAGTTTTGTATGGTTTCAGCCTACAGATTATGTAAATATTTTGTTAAATTTATACCTAAGTATTTCTTATATTTTGGGGTGCTATTGTAAGTGATAGTTTTTTTTCTTTAAACTTTCATTTCTAGTTATTTATTGAGTATTGATCTTAGATTCTGCAATGGGGTTAAATTCATTTATTCATCCTAGTATGTTTTTGGAGATTCCTTGGACTTTTCTAAGAGTTTATTCATGTTATATTTTTTTCTTTCACATCTCTTGTTATTGTTTTATTGCATTCTTTGGGACCTCCAGTGCCTTGATACTGATTTTAGGGTGAGAACATTCAGTTTTCACAATTAAACACCATTAAGTATGATGTTAGCTGTAGATTGTTTTTTGTAGATGCTCTTTATCAGTTTAAGAAAATTCTTGTCTATTTCTAGTATTTTGAGAGCTTTTTAAAAAATTATGAATGAATATATGATATTGTCAAATCCATCTTTTGAGATGATCATATGTTTTCTCTTCTTTAGTTTGTTAATATGATTGATTGCATTGATTAGTTTTCTAATTTTTAACCAGCCTTGCATGTGTGGGATAAATCTTACTTGGTCATGATGTATTATACTTTTTATATGTTGTTGGATTCGATTGACTACTGTTTTGCTGAGGATTTTGCATGCTCATGAGGGAGAGCCATCTGTAGTCTGCCTTTTTTTTTTTTTTTTTGGTTTTGGTATCAAGGCAATAATGAACTTGAGTTAGGAAGTATTTTATCCTCTTCCTATTTCTTCATTTTTATATTTTATGAGACAGTTCATGTAAAATTGATATTATTTCAAATATTTGAAGAGCTGAAAAGTACTGTTTTAGGCAAGGAAGGAGAGCTGATTCTGTTTATTTCTTATTCTTACTTCTCAACTGGGCATGTTAGCAATTTTGTGCTATAAAAGGAAAACAATAACTAAAGTTTGAGAATATAGATTATTCCAGCTGTTAATCACTTGTGTTGGGAAATGTTCACAGCCCCAAAGATGACATCATATTCCAGAAGGGAACTGGAGCAATTGCAGGTACAGCTCCCACCGGTACCTCCAAGGGGCACTGTGTATCAGGCAATGAGCCCAGCAAGGTCAGGGGCCTTTGAACTCGAATCAGTTCTGAGGTGTGTCACAGGCTGACTCAAGGTTCTATCTCATGACCAAGGTTCTATCATCAGTGGGAATATGACCCACATGCTTTCTCTACAATGTGGAAACCTCTTGAAGAATATGGTTGTCCTGTCCCTTCCCTGTACCAAATATTTTCTGTGCAGTGGAGCAGCAGTTCAAGGTTACAGACAGTAAGAGTAAATTTTGGCTAGAGCCACCCTAGAGATGAAGCATGGGAGTGCAAGGTCTAAGGAGGCTGTGAGAATGCATGAGTTTCTCAAATAGATGAGAAAGACATTTTGAATCTGAAGAGAATTCATGACTAAGAAATCATTTTTACCAGGAAGTTAATACGGTAAGAATGATAACCAAGGTCAAGTCAGTTTCCTGCTGCCCCAGATCCATAGGGCCTAGTGCAATATTTTTTCATAGGTGATACCTTCAGTCATAGGCCTCATTTGCACACCTCATCTGAGGTGATTTCTCTGAAACCGCTGTGCCTCCTGCTTTGTGGATGAGGAAGCTGACGCTTGAGAGGTTTACAGAACTTGCCCAAGTTCACGGAGCTGAGGAGTAATGGACCAGCTGAAGGAAGGGAGGACATCACCACCCTCTAGGGATTCTGTACCCATTTATCTGGGCTTAGGTTCCTGTCTCTATGTCACAATCCCAAGCATGCACTTGCAGTGGGAAGTTGGGGCAGCATGAACAGAAACTAGAGTCTCTATGACTTTAGTAACCCCAGCAATGTCATGTCTCTGATAACTCCAGGGCAGATAGTCTGCTGCATGCTCAGGTGAAGCCACCACTTCCTGTTCCCTGGGAACTCAGGTGATAAGACGGGATTGTACATGGGGCAGAGGTGAGTGGTAGGAGTGGTTAGTGGATCACTGTCTTGGAAATCTAATAGCGGGGGCCACCTGGGAGCAGGTAGTGGGGAACTCTGGAGGCCCTGGGGCCTAGGGATGGTTCAAGTCCAGGAAATGAGGCTGGGACCACTCACCAGGATGCAGGCCCAGCATAAGGACTGGCTCTGGGATAAGAGGGGTAGGGAGCAGATAAAAGCAGGGACTGGGCCAGGAAGCAGCAGGAAGCAAGCCTTCTCCACCTCTCTTGTCCAAGGTACCTGTTGTGGAACTGATCCTAGGAGTTAGGTATGCTGGTTCAGGGGCAAGGAGGTGAGCACTCCTAAGAGTCCCTTTCCTTCCATGTGTCCTACTGCATCAGCACTCCCATGAGCTTCTGGCGGCTGAGTAGAGATTCCTGTACTGGAGGCACTCAGGTTGTATGTCCTGAGCTAGTTTGCAGAGAGGGCATCTGGTCCTTATTGGATGGCCAGCCTGGCTTGGGCTTCTGAGGACAGCCTAATAAGGAGAGGTTGGAAAAGATGCTTAGAATCACAAAAAGAAAATAATGCACGTCATAGAGACACGTGGCTTCTGAAGAAAGAATGGATTTGAAAAATAACCACTCATTTCATTTGTACCATGTTGTACTACTTTTCTGAACACAGTCTTATTTAATCTTTATTTTAAAAACATCTTTATTGAGATATAATTCACATGCATACAATTCACTCATTTAAAGTGCAGAATTCAATATTTTTTAGTATATTCACAGAAATGAACTGCTGCCATTACAATAATTTGAGAACATTTTCATCACCTCAGAAGAAACCCTGCACCTTTCAACTGTTATCCTCTATCTGCCATCCCCCATCCCTGCTTCCTAGGCTGAAGAAATCACTCATCTACTTTCTGTCTCTATAAATTTCCCTGTTCTGGACTTTTATATGTGTGAACTCATATAATATATGGTCTCTTGTGACTGACTCTTTCACTTAAAATAATGTTTTCAAGATTCATCTATGCTGTATCATGTGTCAGTACTTTATTCTTTTTTATGTCTGAATAATATTCTATTGTATGTATGTAGCACTTGTTTATCCACTCATCGGTGAGGGGCATTTGGGTTGTTTTCATCTTTGGCTATCATGAATTACGATGCTTTAAACATTGGTGTACAGTTTTTCATTTCTCTTAGGGTACAGTTTTTCATTTCTCTTGGGTATATAGAATTGTTGGGTCATATAGTAGTAACTCTATGTTTAACTTTTTGAGGAACTGCCTGAATGTTTTCCAAAGCAGACTCACCATTTTATGTTCTCACCAGCAGTGTATAAGAATCTCAGTTTCTCCATATCCTCGGCATCACTCATTATCATCTCTCTGTTTGATTCTAGTCATCCTAGTGAGTATGGAGTGTTTTGATTTGCAAGTCACTAATGACTAAAGATGTCAAATATATTTTCATGTTCTTATTGGCCATTTATATATCTTCCCTGGGCAAACATCTATTCAGATCCTTTACCTATTTTTAAATTGGGTCATTTGTCATTTTATTATTAAGCTGTAGCATTCTTTATATATTTTAGATATAAGTCCCTTGTCAGATATATTATTTACAAATATTCCCTACCATTCTGTGGGTTGTCTTTTCATTTTCTTGACGATGTCCTTTGAAACACATCATTTTTAATTTTGATGATGTCCATTTAATCTAATTTTTATTTTGTTGCTCTTGCTTTGGTTTCATACCTAAGAATCTTTTGCCAAATCCAGGGTCATGAAGGGACATCCATGATGTTCTCTGAGCATCTGCTCTCCAGGGGGCTTCCTCCTGCTTCCTCTTTCTTCTTCATCTTCCCTTTTCCCTTCTCCTCCTCCTTCCCCTCCTCCTCCTTCTTCTCTTTCTTCCTTCTCTCCCCAGCCTCCTCCTCCCTTTCTCAAGGCACTAAAAAAAGGGATTCCTTCTCTAGTGCCCAGACCTCTTCTGGAAGATCAGGGAACAAGTGTCCTTCCTGCTATAAGTCTATTAGTTCTCCCTCTCAATGGTGCTCTCAAACCCTTCTTCAGCCTGGTTTATCCATAGTCTTCTTTTCTCTGGCCTGTCTTGTCTGGGGTGGTCTCACCCCATGTCTCAGGTCACCAACATGCTACTGCTTAAAAGCCCTGCCTGCCAGAAGCCATCCTCACTTATGATAATTTTCCCTCAAGACTTAGCCGTTCTTATTGCATTTTTTCTGCCATTTTCCCCAGGTTCACCAGATATATCTGTATATGTCTGAACCCCCATAATTAACAGGCTTCAGGATCTTCTCTGTGAGGCCCCAGGACTTAGGCAAATCAGGGAAGTGGAGAGTTGTCTCTATGGGCCCCAAGCATTTAGTTAAATTTCAGGTTTGGGTGCCAAGCACACAGAGGACCTCTGGTGTGTGTGTATGGAAAGGACACATGCTGGCAGGCGGGACACTCATTTCCAACCCAGGTACAAGGAAGAAGGCCAAAGGTACTAGGACACATGAGAGAGACAATAAAGAGGATGGAAATGAAGGCTTCAGAGTAAAAGAGTGTAATAGAAGTAAAGTATAATAGAAGGTAATAAAGTGGCTCTAACATTTTCCTAAGCATTGCTCAGAAAAGCAAGAGCCCAGATGAACTTTTCCTAAGTAGCTGAGAAGCATTGTATGTCATTTTGGGGGTGATAAGCAAGGACGTCAAGACTCAGTGAGCCTGTTCCCATGATGTGATCATAAGCTAATAGTGACCTGGTCAGGATCTGAGCTCAGACTGGGCTAACCCCTCACCCCATGCCCTTCCGACCACCCTGCTGTCTCTGACTGACCGCTGCTATTGGCCTCTGAGCTGCCTCTGACTATGGACACCACATAACATGCTGTCCAAACAAGGCATCTAATATTAATTATATAAGGACACATGGCATAAACCAGGACCGTCCCTGGCAAACCAGGATGATGGTCACTGAACCAGAGGAAGAGAATGGCCAAACATTTCCCAGTGGGAACATAGATCAGTCAAAAGAAGGACAGTTCGGGCACTGACATGGATGATCCTGATGGTGCTGGAGGGTGAGACCCAGCATGGCTTCCACATCCAACTGTGATACTGAAGTCCTCAGAAAGCACAGAACTCACATACTCACTGTCCAGTTCCACAGACCCAGGAATGCTTTCCAGTTCCCACAAGGATGTTTTCAGGAATTCAAACAATGTTTACAGCTTCATGCTTTTTTGAGCAGGGTCTCTCCTTCTCTTCTGTGCTATTGCAAGTCAGAGGTGCAAAGTCCAGTTTTGCCTGTACAGTGGTAGCCTTTGTTTATCTAGTGCTGATGCCTCCGATTGCCCTTGGTACTAAGAATGTCATTTCTCCTCCACTGAGGACAGTGAGTAATGTGTGCAAGGGAGTTCAGAATACTGAGAGACTGAAAGTTCAAGCTGACTTTGAAATCTGTCTTTCCTACCTTCCCACCTCATCAGTCTTATAGTGCTAGCAGGTGAGTAATAAGAGATCACAGATATGTACCTGCACAGCATATACAGGTAGAAGGGTGGAAGGAATAGACATTCACTTAACTATATGCTAGATCCAGCCCTGGCTCAGTGTTGGAGACCCAAAGACAAACCAAGCTCACAGGTGGGAAGACAAATACATTAAGAAATTGCTGCAAGGATGATTCCAGAGACATTGCCAAATGCTATGGAGACCCTGTGGAGGGCCCAATGGACACTCCCTTCCAGGAGAAGAAAGGAGAGACAGGGTGAGGATCAACAGAGCTATGGGCCTGCATGTGGGTCTTGGACAAGATATGTGTGCAGTGGGAGCTGCTCTCAGCTAGAGACCCTAGTGACCATGCCTATCTCCTTTCCCTAGGTTTCTGCTATCACAGAGGCTGGGAAAGTGGACTTCTTCCATTTGAAACCTCTGGTGCAGCTAGGGTCGGCCAGTAGGCCCCAGTCTAGTCAATGAGATGTAGCAAAAGCTTTCTAGGGATCTCTGAATGAGCATTTCCTGTGGGTGTTCCTTCTCCTTCTTCCTGTTGGGAATATAAATGTAATGTTTGGTGTTGAGGCAGCCATATTGTGGCCATGAGGAGAGAAACATGAGCTAAAGGCTGAGATGCTGACTCTCATCTAGCTCTCGATCAATACTAGGTAGCTATCCATCTTCAGGTGTTGTGTGAGAAAAGCAAATTTCCTAGCAACTGAGCCATGTTTTCTAAAGCCTGCAGCTGAAAGCATTCCTAACTGATACATGCATTAGGGAAATGAAGGCCTTCTTAAGGCCTAGTCTTTAGAGCTTGGGCAAACCTATGTGGAGTATTCATTATGGGGAAGCTAGAGGCTTCAGGATTTAGGCACCTTAAAGAGAGGAGAAATCAAGTCTGTGCGAGTCCACCAAGGATGTCCCAATTCAGAGGGTAACAGTGTGACTGCATAATGTTTTTTCTTGTTTTTGAAATTTTAAAAATATTTAACATTACCCAAAACCCTAAACAAAACATTCATTCACCCCAAATTAATAGTTTCAACACCAGTTTACTTCCATTCTTGTTTCAGTATATGTATTCTTTTTTTAAAATCACATAAATAAGAAAAAAAAGAACTTTATAAGTAAATAAGATGTCTTTTTGACATTCCTCACCTTCCTGCTATTTGCTATTTGTCTTTCTATAAGCTTCCTTATATGCAAGCATATTCCTAGGATACATGTAGACTTTGTATAGGTTTTTATTTATGTAACTAATATCATACTGTACATTTCCTCTGCTGCTTGCTTTTTTCATTCAGCGTTATATTTTTGGTATTTAGACATTAGATTTTTTTATTTGAGCTACATTATTCTACCTAATGAATGTGCCACCCTTTAGTCAACTATTTGCCTACTGTCAGATATTTGGTTCATCACAGGTCAGGTTTCCAGAGAAATAGACTGAGACAGGACTGGAAGCACTCCAGGAGCTGTACCTGTCAGCGGGGAGGACATTGGACTGGACAAGGGAAGAAATTTAGTACGATACAGCTGCAACAGGGGCCTCAGCCAATTCCAGAGGGCTCTGGAGTGAATGGCCCTTCAGAATTACCCCATGTTGAAGTCAGTGGCTAGGCCTTCATGCCCCCACACCTCATTGAATGGAGATTGTCCCTGGGGAAGGGAAATAAACTGGGCAAGTTACTCCCTGTAGGTAACTGGGGACAATTCCTGGGGAGAGGCAGGCTGTGAGCTATCAGCAGACGGTCCTGAAGGGGGATCTGGGTGGATACCTGGTACCCACTGCAAGGCTATCCCCAGTTTTTTGTTGTTGTTTTTTTGATTATCCAACTCTGAGTATGCCTCTGCTCATGTGCCCTAGAGTGTATATAAAGAAATGGAGTTTCTGGATCTCTCAGCTCTAACTGATGTTACTTGTAACCCAGCGTGACCAAACCCACTGGCAGTCCCTCCAGGCACCTATAACAGTGCTCATTTTCCCCCTAGCCAGCGCCCATCTTTTATAATCTCACATGGTTTCATTTACACACATCTAATAAGTATGGATGGACTGGAACCTCATTATCATTTCCATGATTATGAATAAGACTGAACACAAAAGATGGTTTGTGGCTAATTCTCGTTTACATCTTACTTTGGCCCTGATAATAAACTAGATTATCCTTAGCTTCTTTTCCTTTCTTTCTGCCTTTCTCAGTTCTGTCAAGAAGGGGTTATCTCCTCTGAATCTTTTTGTAGTGTCAGAAGTTACCTAACACATCAGCAAGTCCTGGTGATTTTGCTTACCTTTGAGTCAAAGGCACATACGCATGGGTGCATATGTGCAATGTGTGCAAGTGTGTGATGCACACACATGTATGGTGTATTATATGAATGCAAATGTGTGTGTAGTGTGTGCATGGGTATGTGTGGGTGCATGAACATGTGTACCCACATATCCATCCATGTACATTTGGGTAAGAGGGCTATTACTCCTTGTCTGGCCCTGTTTGTATTCAAACCTGTGTCATGTTAAGCTTAACCAGAGGCTGGTCTCCAGGTGTGATCTGAGGCTATTCACTCTGCCATGTCTTTCTTTCTGAGCTCAGCGGGCAGGCAAGTATCCTCCTGTTGCCACTCAGCTGTTGTTCCAATGACTTCTGGAGAAAAATTTGATTCTTATCATCAGTCGGGCCCAGGAAAAAATGAACAAGGAATTAACCATAGTTCATTAAATTATTTTCTTATTTGTTGGTCATTTTAAATAGTTTCCTGTTTTTCACTATGAAAAGCAATGTTCAGTGAACATCAAGATTTCTCCATATTTAAGAGTTTTTGAAGATGGAGACTTAAAGTCAAGATTCCTATATCAAAGAGTATGAGCATCTTGAGGCTCTTTAATAGAACTTCCTTGTTCTTATCTGCATTCCTTTGATTAATAGTGATAATATCCACCTTTACTGAGGCCTTGCGGAGTGTCTGAACTCTAAGTCTCAGAGACCTTAGACTGGGGACCCAGGAACCATTTCCCAGGCCCCTTCTGGAGGGGATGCCTCAATGGCTCTAGGTCTGTGTTCTGCACAAGTGAGCATGTGTTCTTATTGTTTTGGGGGCTGGCCTTGCCTGCTGCATCTTGTTGATACGGGTGTTTTCCTGAAGTTTTGGACACAGTTGGCCCCACCTGTTTCCATCCCAAACAAGGTGTCAGGTGGGCAGATGGGTGGCTTGTGTGGGCTGGGCAGGAGGCAGAGCATGCCTGGCCATGTGAGGACACATAGGTTATGTCCCAAGTCATATTTGAGAATGAGAGCTATGGCAAAAATCAGGTAAAAAGCCATGGTAAAAAGTTAGGAATGAGCAGATGGGCATTACATATGTATCTGTGATGCGCAGATGCTGGGAGCAGGTATAAAAACCAAGGATTCGCAAAGCCTAAAGGAGGAGGACCAGGAAAGAGAGGCACAGTGGGAGCTTGGGGTGATCTGGCCAGACCTGGAGACCACGGTTGCAGCCTGGCCCAGAGGGCGACAAGTCCTGGATAGAAGTTGGGTGAGGCTGGTTCCTCTCATGGATGCGGTGACATCAATAGGCACACCTCCTCGTGTGGCTCCCAGGCGCGTCCGTGGGGACCAAACCTAGGAGGAGTCAGTGGCATGGGATTTCAAAAACCTATAATCATTCAAAAATCATTTTGCAAAGCAATGCAAAGTTGTCAGTATTTTATTTTGACAAACATGACCACGATAAAAAACAAAAGCCTATCACCTATGTTCTCCATCATTTCTTTAAAAAGAGGGAGATATTTGAACACCCCACAAACTACATTTGACTTTTGTGAATGATATTTCATTGTCTTTATTCTGTTCACTTTGACCTAAACTAGGAAAAGCCCCTGGGTCTCTGGAGGCCCACACTAGCCATACCTGACACAGCAGAGGCCCTGCAGAGATGGCATATGTGTTAGGGCTTACCCAAAGGAAGGGGATCCTCAGTCAGAACAGAGCTCAAGGTGGGGTGGGGGGAGCTGCAGAGAAGCAGACTTTGGCTGCAGCTCAGGGACCCCTACCTGAGTCATACACTAATGAAACAGGCTCCCTCAGGGAGGAGTAGTCATCTATGTGAGAAATGTTCAGGGAAACTGAGGCCAGTGGTGAGGGATCTCTGCCTGGAGGGAATGCTCTTATTTGAAAAAGAAAAGAGCTCCGAAAAATTTATTCAGCCTCATCCAACATATTTGCCCAGCCCACACAAGCCACCCATCTGCCCACCTGACACCTTGTTTGGGATGGAAACAGGTGGGGCCAACTGTGTCCAAAACTTCAGGAAAACACCCGTATCAACAAGATGCAGCAGGCAAGGCCAGCCCCCAAAACAATAAGAACACATGCTCACTTGTGCAGAACACAGACCTAGAGCCATTGAGGCATCCCCTCCAGAAGGGGCCTGGGAAATGGTTCCTGGGTCCCCAGTCTAAGGTCTCTGAGACTTAGAGTTCAGACACTCCGCAAGGCCTCAGTAAAGGTGGATATTATCACTATTAATCAAAGGAATGCAGATAAGAACAAGGAAGTTCTATTAAAGAGCCTCAAGATGCTCATACTCTTTGATATAGGAATCTTGACTTTAAGTCTCCATCTTCAAAAACTCTTAAATATGGAGAAATCTTGATGTTCACTGAACATTGCTTTTCATAGTGAAAAACAGGAAACTATTTAAAATGACCAACAAATAAGAAAATAATTTAATGAACTATGGTTAATTCCTTGTTCATTTTTTCCTGGGCCCGACTGATGATAAGAATCAAATTTTTCTCCAGAAGTCATTGGAACAACAGCTGAGTGGCCCCACCCATCTGCCCACCTGACACCTTGTTTGGGATGGAAACAGGTGGGGCCAACTGTGTAGTCTCGTTTCCTTGTTAAGGAGAGTCTGGGGAAAGCGAGACCCTTCGGAAAGCGAGACCCTTCAAACAGACTGATCTGACTTTCCCAGGAATCTGGATCCCCCTAAGGAGCTTCCATATGTATGTAAGAAGCCAGCCTTTGAGATCTGAACCATGTTGCTGCCATTGGTCACAAATTAGAGAAGTCTCTGGGGAAGAGGAATGGTGGTCCTCTAGCTCAGACCCTGGGGCAAGCTCTCAGCAGCAAATCTTAGGCTCCCTGTCCCATCAGAATCAAGTCAGTGCTGAAGACTGAAATGGCCTCCAGAGTATCCCTGATATGTGGGAAAACACACATGCATACAGGATCAGCTACATCAGCTACATGAGGGACCCTTATTCAAAATCTGTTATGAATTTCAGAATGGTGACAGCAGAACATGAAACCAAGTGGGCCCTGTGCAGTTGACTGCCCAGGCCACACACCTGTACCTGTGTGCATTCAAGAGCACCGGTCCTCTGTGGGTAAGAGGCCAGTATAGCCTGGCTGGCTCTCTTCATGTCAGTTATTGCCATCAAAGCTAAAGACTGGGATCTGTTGCAGGAGCTGTCTAGGTAGATGGAGCACCCACAGAGGTGGGCTTGGCCTGGGCTCCCCATTACATGCCTTGCGCCCTTTGGGCCTCTGCTTCCTCCACCTACTACTATAAAGACCACCCAAGGTGATGATATAGGAGATTCCTGGAGCCTCTGAGATGCGACCAGATACAGAGGCCCCATTGTCAGGCATTGCAGATTTCTAAGGGACACTGGGAAGGAACTTATGTCCATGACAGAGGAAGCTGGTCAGACAAGCTGGATATGGAACCAAAGTTTTGGTGTATGGGAGAAAAAGAGTTTCGGAGTGATGTGAACTCCCACTCTCACCTGCATTAGCCCAGCTCACATGGGAATTAAGACAGGCTTAGAAAAGTGAAGGCTGCAATCAAAATTGAATTTGATCCAGGAATTCCTTTCTACCAATTTTGGCAAAATTCGGGAAGAGGTACAAGCCACAATATTTAGTGAACATGTTAACAGAGCATTAACCAAAGGAGAGAGGGGCGTCCTTCTCTTCCTTCTCCAGTAAATAGTGCCCTATGGGTGTCTAGCTGACTAGAGGACCCTACATAAGCAGAGACAGAGTCCAGGGAAGGGCAATGCCTGTCCAGGAGAGCATAGGTTTTATCTGGTTCATTTGGTTCATGCTGTAGCTTTGATTCTTCCTGCTAGTGTGACTGTAACCTTGACCTTAAGGAAGGCTTTGGGGTAGAGGCCAGTGCAACAGAGAGTATATGGGCTTGGTGTCACAACTGGGGTTAAAATCCTGGCTTTAGCAGTTCCTGGCTAGTAGTGGCTCTGAGCAAAATGTGAGACCTTTGTATGCCTCCATCTCCCCTTCATTTGTAAAAATAAATATAAATGTTTATTATCTTATAGTTGTTGTCTGAGCCACTGAGTGCAAATTCCAATCCCAGCTAAGTGCTCGGAGCACCTCCAGCCTTCCTCTGTGGCTGTCCTCACAGTCTCTCTGCTCTACTCCCATCTCACTGTTTCTCTGTGTCTGCCTGTGCCTTCTGCTTGGCATCCCTGAGTCTCTCTCTCCCCTTGCTCCCAAGGGTAGGTTACACGAGGGGCAGGGGACAGCCATCAATCCTGACAACTCATCACTTTGCTGGGTTTCAGCTTCATACATGCGATAGTGATAACATCACTACCCTGATATGAAAAAAAGAACATGCTTTAGGAAGCATTACAAATGAAGCAGTAAAAGTGATGGTTTTTAGGTGGAGGCCTAACTTGCTGCATAACTGTGTCCAGAGGATGGTGCTGTTGCATTTCATGCTTTGATTGGGGTGGACCAGTGCTGGGAAAGCTGGTGGAATAATACTGCCATGAAATGGGAGCCAGAGCACATTTCTTGGGGTCACTTCTTCATGTCCTGTCCCAGCATATCTGTCCACATTGGTTTGTCCTGAGCCGCAGGTCATGCCAGCCCTCCAGGAGTGACAGAGGCTGGAAGCTCTTGTGCCTTGTCTACAGGGGACTTGGTGCCACAGGTGGCTCAAGACAAGAGGCCATTGGGTCCTCATGTCAAGCCAGTGACAACTGTGTAGTGCTCCTCAGAGCCAGGAAGATCAGAATCAGAGTGTCGAGAGAGGGACCAGAGCGGGTGGCACTAGAGCTGGGTCCCAGAAGGTGGACTTGGGCTGTGGAGCCGGGAGTGGGGCAGCCAGGACAGTCACCTAAAGGCTTAGAACAGGGAGTGTGTTTGAGGGTGTTTGATTATTGTCAGGCAGCTGAGCAGGAGTATAGTGAAGGCAGATGCTGGTAGAGTTGTGTGGGCACCGGGTGCAGATGACTTAGGGCCGATGTGTCTCTTAGCAAGAGTCAGGGCCTCTCTTCTGATGTATGGAGGTCAATGATGGCATGGTGATTAACTATCCTTGTCCACCTACAGTTATCTATACTCACACATGCTCATGCCCACACCCACATACCCACATACATGCCCTCATACAGATACATCCATTCCCCCCCCACATGCAAGGACACTGCCCACATGTGTCCATCGCCCCATGGTAGCTCATCTCCATGCTTTCTCCTCCACCCATGTAGTAAAGAAAGGGCCTACAGGGAGGGGTGGGCAGGGTGTGGGGCTGGGAGATCATCAGGCCTAGGACTCACATGCACAAAAGACCACAGAAGAGACGTTTGACTTTATT
Source organism: Pteropus alecto (assembly GCF_000325575.1). Lineage (NCBI taxonomy): Eukaryota > Metazoa > Chordata > Mammalia > Chiroptera > Pteropodidae > Pteropus > Pteropus alecto. The sequence goes on from NW_006439718.1 coordinate 140,184, forward strand.
TCCAAGTAAAACTTCGATGCAGGCACAGAAATACACCACCAGGGCTAAAAGATATCACTCATTTTATGATTGAACAACATTGTTGTACCAGGAATTATTATTTTCTATAACTCCAGTAATTAAACAATGTTTTATTGCATTTTTATGTTAAAGCTGTTCATTGGTTCCATGTAAACATTTAGCACAAATCATTTTTTAATAAACTGGGAGCTTCCACCGGTGGAAATGGCTCAGGTCTCTCTAGACCTCCTATAGGCTTTGCTTTGGCCAGTGGTCAGAAGGGCCATGGAGTGAAATTGTCACCACTTCCAGACTTTTCTTCACTCCACCCCATTCTGTGTGTGCCTCAAGAATCAGAGGAGAGAATGAAATGCAGAGGAAACAGAACTCTGTCTTCTCTTAGGATCAGTGAGGTCTGAGTCTGGTTCTGGGGCTCAAGCCTAGGACAGGGGCTGAATGCACACTACTTAAGAAAGCCAGCAATGCAGGCAGAGCTGGCTGTGGCCTATAAGAACCTGAATTCTCCTGAGATCCCTGTCTCCTATGTGAAGTCCCTGTGGATGGAAGCCCACTGCAGTTGAGTTGGTTATGCTGAGTAAGTAACTGCAGAGATGCAGGCCATAGGCCACCCCATCCCTCTGGGTAAGTTGTGCCCACCTCTCCCAAACCATCACACAGTTTGAGTCCACAGGAAAGAAGTGGCCTTGTGTGAACCTGATGGCCATACAAGTACTGTGCCAGCAGGTCAAAATAGCTCCAGCCACAATGCATGCTGTGGCCTGAGTGCTGCTGTCCTGCACTTTCTCCATCCTGCAGTTGGTTTAAGGAGCAGCTTTTCAGTGACTCAGGGGTGATCTTAAAAAAGCATTTGGCTATTGAATCAGTACAGACACTGAGCAGTTAGAATGAGTCCTAGATATGACAGGCAGTCCAGTCACACTGGTGAGAACCGGCCAATCTCTGCCCAATGCCCCACACTCCCCACCTCCCAACTTCTAATTTTTTTTAGCTACAAGAAGATCTGCTAAACTGCAGTGGGGCACATGGGAAGGTCCTGGACTTTGGCGATGGACAGACTTACGTAAACCTGTGAGATGGAATCAGACCATTGACTAGTGCTACTTGACCTGCCTGAGTTTTGGATTCTGCATGTAAAGATTTGGGAGTCATAACGCCCATCTCACTGGATTTTGGGAATATGTGAAATGATAGATGTAGAGCATATAGCCTTGTTCCTTTCCTCTGCACTCCCTGAGGTTATTGGAATAAGCCCTATCCTCCTCAACTCCTTTAATTTCTCTAAGTCTCTGCACATCTTCTACCTGTCTATACCCCTCTGGCTCACCTTTGCTCAGTGTTCTACTGATTCTGGATTATTTTTCTCTTTTTCCCCTTTCGTCATATCCCTTTCCACTCCAACAACCCTTCCAGGCTTCCCTCTTCTCCCCAGATCCATACCTCCCCTTGACATCACTTTCCCTTGCAGTTAAACCCAGTGGTGTGCATGGGTTGAGCCATGAGAGGGAGAGCAGGCCTTTACCTTGAGGATGTGACAGCTCCCTTTCCTTCCAGGCTGGCATGCAGATGGACTTAATCTCTGTTGTTCAGGGGGACATAAGACCTCTCACTAGCACTCCCTCCCCAGCTGGCCTCCCCCACATGCAGGCTGACACTACCTGCACCCACATTCTGCCACACTCATCCCTTCATAGTGGTACTTGAGAGTGGGGACACCCATGTCATCCTTGTAGAGGATGGAGATGGGGCTCAGTTTGGTAGGCACACAGCAGGCCTTACCCACCTTCATGGGAAACTTGAGATGCACCAGGGTCTGGACAATGGCATGTTTTGTTGGGGTCACATCATCAGCCAGGGGGAAGAAACAGCCACCTTTGCACTCGTAAGCATCGTACTCTTTGGGTGCAATGATCCAGCTGTCCCAGCCAATGTCCTCAAAGTTCACCCGGAGGGAGGTCTTCTGACAGTGGTTGTTGGCCCCAGCACTCCTCTTCCGTCTGGCTAAGGACGACCCCACAGCCATGTGGCTTTCCACATCCTCCACCCCATCCTTGTTCTCACCTGCACCCACTGGGCTATTGCTGGACAACTTCTTTAGCACAGTCTCCTGCTCATGGCCGATCATCTCCCTGAGCTCCAGTCTGGTCTCCTTGGTCCCATTGCTGCGGTCATTTGAGAAGACAACGAAGAAGGGCAGGGTTTTGGAGGCTGGGGGAACACTGATATCCAGCTTATCACAGCCTTTTCTGTGACTCTCTACAGTCACTTCCAGTTTATTTTTGCTCTTTGTGGAGTCTGCTCTGACCCACCGCTTCACAGCGCTGGAGACCTCAAAGGTCTCCCAGCCCTCGTCCCGAATGTCCTGGGACACCAGGAAGGTCTTGGTTCCTGCAGAAATGTCCCATGTGTCTGCTCCATCCAGAACATCATAAATGACCATGTTTCCTTTCAGCTCATGAGAGGAGTCCTTGTGACTTTGACAGGAGATGTAGAGTCGGAGCTCTGCCCTGGTGATCTGCTCATGCCTAGGAATGGAGATGTTGAAAAGCAAGATGTGTTTCTGGAAGGGGAAGTCTTCTGTGGCAGATATAGACATGGCATCTGAAATGCAAATACATATTGATGAGCATCTGCTGGGAGGGTCTGGTTTATGACAACAAGACTGAGACTCATAGCTTAGATGAAAGGACATTCAAGATGACATTATCAAATCTCTATTTTGTTTCATTCGAGCTCTTAATGTAGAAGAGTATTCTGAAAGGTACATTTGGGATCTTCCAAAAAAAAAGGAAAATGCAGGAAATGCCTTTCATTGGAGTGAGCAGGTCCAGGTGTTTATTGAACATCTACTACATGCCCAGCATTGCACTAAGGGCTTTGCTATATTTCACTTGACTCTTCACACTGACACTGAAAAGATCTAATGCTATTCTGCTTTTACAGATGTGGAACCTGGGATTAGTGCATTTGAATGAGAAAGTACCCACATTCTGTAAAGATCCTCACTTAAAAAATTACCAAATTAAAAAAAAAAACAATAAAATACACTGTCAGGTTCTGAGTGCCAATTTTAAAGGAGAGATCCTGAGAGGGAAGGTAAGATTTTAACATTAAAACAATATTAAAAATCTCTGCATTTAAATAGTGGAACAATCATTCAGAATTGTAACTTTTGAGCAAAGTGAAAGTAGATGACTTTTTTAATGTTTATGGTAAAAATATATATTAGCCTCAACTGCTTTGTCATGTCAGACAAAAATGGGACTTGCCTTTTAGCCACACAACTGTCCAGTTTTTCACTTCTGGCTAGCACATGGCCATTAGCATGTCTCTTATACCATGGCTTGGTCACAAAGAGGGAAGAGAAGTTGCATTTCATGAGAACTTACCATGTGCTAACTGAAGGCAGACCATATCTGTCCTGAAAACCAGCAGATTTTGGTGTCTGATAGACTAAAGTGCCAATTGTGACTCTGTCTCTTCCTTTGCTTATGATCTTAGAGAAGTCTTGAGTCCCTCTGTGCCTCAGTTTCCTCATCTACAGACTGGGGCTCATCCTTCCTGCCTCCCAGGGTTAGTCTGAGGCTTCAACAAGATGGGGCATGGAACTTACCCAATACTGTCACTGACTCATAGTAGATACTCAATTAATATTTCCGTGTCCTCTCCCGACCATCCTTCCCACTAGAGCATGCCACCCATCCAAAGCACATGACTTTTCACACATTTCTCTGTGGCCCCCTCACAGCTATTCCAGCTCCTACAGAATGTGCTGAGCTTTTGTGGTATATCTGTAATGAGGAGTGTCTGTGAGAGGTGCATCAGTGACCTAATATGCTCTTACTGTGGCATGCCTTGATAATGGCTGTGGAACTGCAGTCAGACATCCTCCCTCCTGAGCCACATTCAGACCGGCTGTGAAATCTGTGAAGGGAAGCATAATTGGCTGCCACAAGAGTGCTGGCCACAGGCAGAGCTAGGATCAGATCAGAGCACTCATTTCCAGGACATGGACAATGCTGGAGGGTAAGGGGAGGAGTGTTATCGAGATGGCTCTAAACACTGGATTCCCAGACTATGGGATCTGGTGATTAGGTCCAGCCAAATAAGCCCAGCCTTCCCCAAATACAGAACTTACAGACATGCCCCATGGGCCTGGTGAGATGCTGGCAGATTGCATTAAAAATAAATAAATAAAGCTCATGTTTTAAAAATCAGGCAAGTTTACATAAAAACTAGATTTCTTTTTCTGTTGGGCAATCGGAAAATCTGGCACTGCTGGGCATGTATTGTGACCACAGGGTTCTTTAGACAGGGCATACACTCTGCAGACCAGGCAGGTCTGGATTGCCCTGGCACTGAGCAAGGCCTGCTAGAGTTTACAAGGATCCAGCCCAGGAGCAGAGAGGCCTGGTGCTGTTGGCTCTTTAGAGGGAGACTGAAGCAGCAGGGAAGACTAGACAGGTGGGCCTGGGTCAGAATCCAGCTGCTTAACCAATAGGTGACCTAGGCAAGTTCCCACAGCATCTGTGAGCCTTGTTTCTCTGCTTACAAAATCAGTCACCTACATTGTGGGCGGAAATAAGCCCTAAGGTTAACACTCGTTATCTTCTAGTCCTCCTAAATCAGTAAAATTATTTTTTATTTATAAAATAATTAAGTACTCCTCCAACATTTATCTCTCAGAGGAATTTATCTGGTTGATTGGAGGCTGAGTCATCTGTTTCTAAGTGGGAAGGGGATGGTAAGGAAAGGGGGACAAAAGGAAGGGATGGAAGAAAGAGAGCTGGCATTCCCCCAGCTCCGGCTGAATTAAACGTGGCACCGGGCCCAGGGCAGGAGAATCTTCTAGAGCAGAGCTGCCCAGTAGAATTTTCTGCGATGAGGGAAATATTCCATTATCTGCACTGTCCTGTAGGGTAGTCGTATGACTGTCAGACATTTGAATTTACGCTAGTGAAACTAAAGGATATTAACTTTACTTCATTTTAATTAATTTAAATTGAAACTTAAAGAGCCTCGTGTGGCCAGTGGCTAACGTACTGGACAGCGCAGCTGCGGACCCCTGAGCCCTTCCCCCAACCCCCAGGTGCCGAGGTGGAGCCAACTCTACCTTCCACGCTGAAACTGCGCACGATGTTGGACGCGGGGGTGGACGTCTTGTCGGTGGTGTATCTGTTGTACAGGTCGATCATGTACTGAGGTGGCTCCGCTTGGGTTTTGTCCTGGGAAGGAACCCCGCTCAGGTTGAGGCTGCGCAGAAAATCCACCTTCATGTTCTCCAGGAACATCCTTAGGTCGAAGGTGCCTCCCTCATGCTCATCTCCAGGCCCCCCTAGCAGGTGGTGGACATCGCCCCCTGCCAACGCCCGACCCCGGCTCTCCAGAGGCTTCCCCTGCCCGGAGCAGCTCAGCAGGGAGAGCACAGGCAGGGCCACCCACAGTGCCCTGTGGCACATCTTGGGACGGCGAGTTTGCCCTGGACAGGAGACTGCCGGCAGCCACCTTGTGTTAGCGGGCGTTGAGAGGAGCCCAGGAGGAGCTGGCCTGCATTGTCCTGCCCGCCACTCTGCACCAAGCGCCCTGGCCAGTTCCCAGGCTCTCACCCGCCGTCCTGGAGCGTCCTCCACTTGTTCTTATCTGGCCCTCGATGTCGAGCTCCAACCTCTTATCTAAGGGAGCTCTCCTTTAATGAAGGCTCTATAAACATCTGACAAACACACAGGGCTTGTGGGAAGGACACGGCCTACTGCAAAGAATCCTAATTTCTCCACGGGGTTATTGCCCCCTAATTAGGATCCTTTCTCATTTCCTTGCCAGCTCTATTCGAAAGAATCTCAAGACAGGGTGACATATGCTCCGTCTTCTGGGCCACAGAAACAAAGAATTCAGGAAACAAACAAGACCAAAAAGTCTTCCAGATATAGAAACAACACGGAACTCCTAGAAGACCTACAAACCACAGGCTGGAGCGGGTGGGTGGTGTGGGGACAGCACCAAGGCCAGTAAGAGGGATGCTCACAGTGGAATCAAAACCTTAAGGTGTGGCTCCAGTGTGCTCTTTGCTTCAGTTTCTCATCTGTCAAACAAGAGAGTTTCCAGCATTAGAGATTACGCGTTAATTTGCCACAAAGTTCAGTGAGGTGATGAAGACTTCAGAGTCAGACAAGAAGAGGATTCAAATTCCATCTCCTTCTCTGCAAGTGGGATCTGGAGCAAGTCACTTCTGGTTCAGAAGAGAGTTGTAAGGATTTAGATGATTATGTGCTAAATGTCATGGCAGTCACAGTTAGTCCGGGTCAATTGTTTGGCTGCATTCTGGCTGCCACTTCTCTGTCCCAGGTCTGAGTAAGCTGGGAGTTGAGGAGGAAGCCCTGTGCCTCCCAGGCTGCTCTTTAGGGACACCACACATACATACAGGGCTGCTGCCAAGAACCCCAGAAGAGCTCTGTCAATGGTCTTGGGCAGGGAGTCTTTGCGCTTGTCAGAGGAGTGGCTGCCTAGGCCACATTTCTTAGTCAGGAGAACCATGGAGACAAAGCAGGGGGAGGGGAGCTCTGAGGCCAGTACATGCCCAAGAGACATCCCCCTGGCCTGAGGAAGCTGACAAAATCCAGTAGGGTCCTGCAAGGCCCCAGGGTCTGCGTTATTTTAAGAGCATCATGCCCACACTTAGGTTCTGATCATTTCCATCACGTGTGGGCTTGAACAAGGCAAAAAAATACTCTGGGGATCTACTTTGAGGTGAGTTTGAACAGGAAGTTTTTCCATGTTGGCAGTACTCCTGGGGAGGGTGGCAGTGAGCTGAGCAGATTTGGGGAGCTGTAGGAAGGGTCATGGCAGGCTGAGGTCAGAGATCCCAGCGAACACCCTGCTTTTCTTCCAGTGGGGGCAGGGTGAAATCAGGAGCCCAGGAGCGGCCAGGACTGGACAGAACTTGCTGTCTCCATTCTTTAAGGACACTCCCAGGGGAAGATGGACAGGAAGATGGACAGGAAGATGGACTTCAGAAGTGCTGCTTGGAAAGGGGGTGGGAAGCATGCTGAGCATTGAGCCAGCTCAGTGCAAGAACTTTTGCACTGATGAAGAGGGTGAAAAACCCGGGAAGTGGAGCTGCAACTGTGCAGTGAGAATGAGCTGGGAGGAGCTGAAGAGCAAGGCAGGGTCCCCTACTGTGCTCCAGTCTCTGGAGGCAGCCCAGAAATCTGTCCCAGTTGAGGCGGAGCCAAGGGATGCATGAGGATAGCTTGGATATGCTCAGGAAAGTTCAAAGGGCTGCTACCTGTTGTTTTCTTATAAACGTGACATTTTCTTTTCTGATTATAATAATAGTATATAGTGCAGTTAATTTGGGAAATGCAAAATATTATAAAGAAGGAAATAAAAATAAACTACAATCTCACCATCCAGTGATGTCCACAGTTAACATTTTGAGATATATGTGGCTCCACAGTCCTCTATTTAAAGCCTTATGGCCAGGAGGGTTTTGCAATTCAGAAAGCTTCATATTTTCAAAATTCGGTATGGCATATATACTGTAATATATCCAGTGGGGTTGGGGATAACAACTTATGATCAAACACATTAATATTTTGTCAGTGAAATAAATAAAAACACACATATCCATTCAGGGCAAATTTCTCCATAAAAGGAATTAAAAGGAACATCATATTTTCTGATAGTTTCAGGTATAAGGATATCAGATAAAGGGCTGTGGACCTGTTTACAAGTGGGGTCACCACATCTGGCTATGGAGGTTACACACAAACAAGGTTCAGAGGTGCTGGTCACACCAACTGTAATATGGGTGGCACTCCCAGCATTGTGTGTGCAACATGCCTATGAGTTTCTGGAATTATCTGCCTCATAAACTCAGCATATCCACTTCTCCTTTATTGTTTTTAAATAATTGTGTGAAGTTGCCTGATTCAAATTACTGGGAAGTCCAGTGTTTCCCTCTCAGGGAATTTCTTTCCTGAATAGTCCAAGTGTACTGTAGGTTTATTTGTCCAAAAGAGATGATAGTAGGATGATATCAGTCCAGCTTCTTAATGTTGAAAGGGCAAAAGGAGAAAGGAGTCCTAATAGGTCCCATCTGCTGTTGCTTCTCAATGACACCTGGGTTTGCTGTTGGAGATAGGTCATACACTTCTAACTATTGATGTGCACAGCTGCTAGGATGCCCTAGCTGGGCCAGGTTTTTGTTGTTTATCAGGTTTTTGTGATGTCTACCTATGGGTACCAAGGTAACAGCATTTTTAGGCACACCCCCAGGTTTAGCCATTCTCCAGAAGGCACGTCTTTGTGGCAGGTGGCTGGGTCAAGAGAAGAGGCCAGCTGTAGTCACCCTGTGATCCAATTTTGCCTTCTCTTATAAAATTCTGGGTTTTTATAGGGGAGTCTAGGTGATCAGCCCAGACTCCTACTTTCCTCAATGTGGTGTGATTTCAGACACCTTGTTACCTTTCTGTACAAATGGGCCTTTGGTCCACCTGCATAGATCCCCTTAACTCTAGGTCTTAGGGAACAAAGTTTAAGTCTTGTTTTATCTTTCTTAGAAGATGTAGGGGTCCTCTTACAAAAGAACCCCTCCTTCTTTTCTTGCCACCAGCTTTCCATTGCTAGGGCCTCTTGGAAGGGCTGCCTTAATTGAGCCACAATTCACCTCTTCTCTCCCCTTCTTTCCTCTCCCAAATTGTGTACCATTATGACCCAGCATTCCATTTCTGTGTTCATCCCCAAAAGAATTAAAAGCAGGGTCTCAAAGGGTTATTTGTACACCTATGTGTATAGCAGCATTATTTACGATAGCCAAGAGAGTAGAAACAACCCTAGTGTTCACTGATGGATGAATGGATAAACAAAATGTGGTATATACATACAATAGAATATAATTCAACCTTAAAAAGGAAGGAAATTCTGACATAGGCCACAACATGGATGAACCTTGAAGACATGCTAAATGAAATAAGCCAGCCACAAAAAAACAAATATTGTGTGATTTCACTTATATGAGGTACCTAGAGTAGTCAAGTACATAGAGACAAGAAGTAGAATGGTGGTTGCCAAGGGCAGAGGAGAAAGAGGAATGGGACATTATTGATTAATGGGTACAGAGTTCTAATTCTGCAAGGTGATAAGAGTTCTGGAGATTGATGGTGGTGATGGTTACAGAGCAATGTGAATGTACTAAATGCCACCAAACTACTTAAAAATGGTGACATCTATGTTATGTATATTTAACACAATTAAGAGCTCCTTTTATTTCAGGTTGCAGAAAAGCAGAATCCAAACAAGCTTAAGAAAAATGGATTATGCCTAACTAATGAGAGCTCACAAGTGCAGCAAACGTTTGGCTTTAGCACAGCCTGGTCCATAGTACAGACTAAGCTGTAATCTTTTCTCCACTCAGAACTGTGTGGTCTTCATGCTCTATCTGTGTCTTGACAAAAAATCTGCAGCAGGTCTGAAAACAGGAGCAAAATCCTGTTTTCCAGAAGTCCCAGTTAGTCACATTGGGACATCTCCCATGACCCAGACAATCACTATGGCTAGGGGAATGCAATGCTGGGTTGGCTTAGGTGGGGGTGATGTCACTGGCAGTAAAGAATGAGAGTTACATTGGGATGATTCCTAGAAGGCTCTAGATCTTGTCACCAGGAAAAGATGTCACTAAAGGACTATGTAAGTATCTTCCCATGCCATGAAAAAATTTTCATACACTTTGCTTTTAATGACTGAACAATATCTAACCATATCCTATATTGACATGCTCCAACTGTAGGACAATTAGACTATCTATTAAGATAATGTTGCAAGGCATATTATTATAGTCTATAGTTTATATTATTTCCTTAAGACGGTTCATCAGAAGTGAAATATCTACATCAAAGTATATGTAAAAATTTTCAAAGCTCTTGGTAGACATTGCAGTCACTCTTCAGAAACTGCTCTTTTAATATTCACTACCATTAACAGAGCCTGAGAACACCTGTTTTACCACCCCCTCACCAGTATGTCTTTCTAGTCTTTAGTCATTCAATGAACAAAAATATGTTAATTTGCATTTCTAGCTGACATGGACTAATTTTCCCCCACATTTGGATGAGCCACAACACAGAAGGTACATGAGTAGCTGCCTCTCACTTCGGCTGAACCAGGGCTGTGCTCAGGAATTGTATGGTGGCATGCTGTGTGTCCAGGGAGAGTACCAGAGGGATCACAGGTGCCTGGGTGTTCCTCAGGAACACTGAGTGCTGTTAGCACAGAGCCTGGCACGTGGTAAGCATTCAACAAGTACTCATTATTGCTCTTGTCAGTACTAAGTTGGATCTTTCTTTCACTTTCTCTATCACTCCTGGGGCAGCTTTGTCCTTCCTTCTGCAGAGCACCTGCTTTGGCTTTGCTCTCAGTTAGGAATGCCTCATGCTCCTCTCAACTGTCCTCCACCTGGGCCAAACCTGCCTGGCCTTCAGTGGCTGCTCAGGACTCTCCTTCACAGTGAAGCCTGTGTGTTTTTAGTAATGGCACTTGTTGGATTTTTCTGATAACCACTACAAAGGGCCCTTCCTGTCTGTTGTTGACTTGAGTTAGCACATCCTTTCAGCAATTTGGCATGCCCACTGAGCCAGTCCCGTGTTCACAGTGGAGTTGAGGCCCCTGCTGGGCATAAGTTCTACTCATCTCTGCATATGTCATTTAACACCTCGGGGTGATCCATGGGGTATTTTGGTCAGGCTGGCTCTGGTGGCCCCTGGCTCATCCTTGCCCCCAGACAGTTAGGCATTTCTATGCTGTGGTGATTTTTAATCAAAACTGTTGTAAGCATCATCTCTCCCAGGACTTGCAAATTACAGAAATAGAATCATCACATGCAATTGCTATGGTAGAAGCATGATTTAATAATCAAGAGAGGCAGATCTGACTCATTCATTTATTTCAAGGATCACTGAAACTCATCCCTCCAGCAGGCACTGACCTTAGCCTTCATTTATGGAGGTGGGACAGAATCTACTTGAATTTCGGTGATATGGCATGGAACCCCTTCCATTCCAGGAAACATGACTACAAGGACACTCATCCCTCTGTGAGCTTTTCAAGCTCCTCCACACTCACTCATAGGTTGTTCAGAGGAATGAAAACTGGACCCACCTTGATTCTGTAAGGAGAGAGTGTGAGCCAAGAACAGAGGGGTAGGTCACTTTCCAGCTCCAAGCCTACCCTGCCTGAGATCCTGCTTCCGTTTGGCACAGGGAAGGTATTCAGCCAATGTGAACTCCCTGTCTTGGGACTATGCCCAGGAGGCTAGCACATTTATTAGAATAGAGGTTCTTAAAGCATGGCCTCTGGATCACCACCTGCAGCATTAGCATCTGGGAACTGGTTAGAAATACAAGTCTTGACCTGAGTCAGATTGATAAATCTGGTCAAGCCCTCCAGGTGATTCTGATGAACGTTCAACTTTGCACATTGGTTTTGATAAAAGAAGAAATTCATATGAGCCTGCCAAGAGATAAAATATGTAGATGTTACCTAGCATGGTATTTGGCACATAGCAGATGCTAAATAATTGAATAAATAAACAAATCTATTCTTCTGCTCATCTACCCCCTACTCATATAAACAGGACTGCTGGGAGACATTGGGGGAATTTAGAATTGACTTAGACCTGAGTATGGAAAAAAAGTGAACTGCAGCTTAAATGAGCATCGTTATCTCAGGGAGAAGAGAGAAGAGTAATGGAAATCTCAGAAGTATCACATTATCAGTAAAGAATTTTGTTTCCAGCTTTGGTAAAAGAAAAGAGCCTTGAATTGTAACATCAATGATTTGGTACACAATTTATATCCAGAGCTGGCAAGCTGATTCTGCCCTCTTCCCCCTGGAACTCCCTCCAGCACTTTTAGGCATGTGGTGCCATCAAATGCATTTGCACAAGCTGATGCCTGCAATGTCTTTATGCCACCAGCCAAGTCCAGTTCTTCCATCCTTGTGAAGCCATCTTCATTCCTCTTTCTCTGGACTCCTCTCCTTACACTCTCCTCCCCCACGCGATTTCTTTAGGCTCCACCAGTACAGCTCTGTCTCCAACCTGGCCACAGAAGAAGCACTAGTGATAGACTACAGCTCTGATGACATTTTATGAGTGAATTAGACACAAAGAGGGACCTATTGGGACATCCCAGGCAAGGTAACTGGTAGTACCTGGACTCAGTTTCCCTACTTTTTCAGTAAAATGGTTGTATCACTTTCCAAAGTTTTCTCTCAACCTTAAATTTTCTAGTTTTCATTTGTACTGCTTATATTTGTCACATGAACTAATCTATAAGGCCCAGCCCTTTCAGAGGATGTATAACTTCACAAATAGGGCCTGGTGGCAGGCCATCACACTGCTCCCTATAGACTAACACAGACCCAGTTGGATGACCTCAGGGATCTGTGCACATCTGAGCTGTGTACTAGAACCTCTTACTCCTGTGACAATACGATGCTTATATTTTGGTCTTAAGAAGAAAAGAAATTGTTTCATACATACATTTCTTTTTAAACCTTGCTTTACTGTGAGGTCACTCAGTGCCATTGGGACAACCCTAATAGGCTGATAATGGGATCACTGGCCAGGAAGCTGAGGGGCAGCACAAGCCACATAGGTCTTGAATCAGGAAGCCTTTTGTGTCAAAGTTGATAAGACATGGATGGCCTTATTACTTACCTATCCTGAACTTGCTTTTCTGAAACAGCAATTGGGTAGTATGTTGCAAAGTTGTTTTGAAGCTAAATGAGAGTCCAAGTCTAAATTTCATGGTGCTCCAAAAACGTAAGGGGTCTCTGATGACACTAACTCCTTCCACCCACCCTAAAGTCATCACCACTGGGTACCATTCACCCTGGTACGATCATGAAGTCCCATGAAATCATGGCTAGACTCAGGGGTGACCCTCCCAGCCTGCTCCCGCAACCTCCATAATCTATAAATAAAACAAAGGAGTTCTAGACTTTGGCCATGACTCAGAAGATCTCTCAGAAACTGCAAATACTAAAAATAATAAAATATAAATATTACAGAACATCTCATTTTCATCAAGAAATGGAAAGCAAGTAGTTTAATGAGAAAAAATTGAAGGGGAGAAAGGAAAATGAAGAATCTGATATTGAGAAGAAAGGCGTTTGGAGCCTTATCAAGCACCAATATTTTTTACTTATTTTGCTATTAACTTACATCCTGTCATCTTCCAAAAAGGATTAGATATGGCAAGTCAACCACTAAGTTTGCAGACCCATTTGAGACATCCCAGCAAGCCACAGAAACTTGAAATAAATCATTAAGTACTACTACAATTCCTGCAGGAATAAGGACCACCCCCCTTGACTCACCCGATCTCTGCCAAGAAGCAGGGCTATGTGTCCAGGGCAGCTGTCACACACATGTGCCAGGATCATTTGGAGCATCTCAAAGGAGATGCTGAGCAGATGCTGCTGGACTCTTACCCAGGTGCCCTCAGACCCCTCTACCTATCTGTTCTGGGCAATCTCTCTTGTCGGTCACTTTGTCTCCAGTAGCTGCCCCTGCAGCCTTCTTCAGAGGTTGTCAGTGTATCTGGAGCTACAGTGGTTGCCTGTGTAGAGGGTCAGAGGCCTGGGAGTTTCCATTTCTCCCTGCCCAGCCCTACCTGGGATCAGCCTGGGGAAGGGTCTGAACATCCAGCTCCCTTGTCAAAGCCAGATTGATTCTAAGGTATAATTAAACTCCAGAGCTCCCCACAGAGTCCAGACGAGTCTGGGATGCTTGGCTTCTTGCCTTCCAGTCCTGCTTTACCCACTCCATACCTGTTTCTCTTGGGAGCACTTCCTCATAAGTATCTTGTGCAGGAACCCTGGTCTCTGGAGCCCAACCTAAGACGGACACCTCAGTCTACTTTTCTCCTCTAAGTCCCTTCTTGGAGGACTGCTCATGGCTTCTTGATCTCCTCCACGTAAGACTGAAGGCCTTGTCATCTTCTCAGGTCACAGCCAAAAGACTGTTAGATGCCTGCCACAAATTGCACCTAGCTTCTCCTTCAGGAATGCTGGTCAATCAGCTTCAGGCACTACAGCCATACGGTGATGCAACTCAGAGATAAGGGAGCCATTTGGAGGAGGCTCTTTTGGGACAAGCCACTGACAAGGAAGCGGGGCAGTCCTTCTACAAATATGCACAGGGAGAAACAGACAGTCCATTCCTATAGGAGCCGCTGGACCTTGGAAGAGACCCCTGGCTGCTTATGTTGAGTCTCTTGCTTGAACTACCCCAAGTAAGAGGTCCGTGACCAGGCAACCACAGATGTTCCTTTGATGTTTCAGGCCTCTCCCAATTACTCAATGTCTTTCTTCTCTGAGGCTAAGAATGTAAAGAAGCTCTGCAAGGCTACTGTGTTGCCTGAGCCAAGTCCTGCCTGGATGAGCCCAGCGTTAAGAGCTATAGGCCAGAGTGGGTGGGCAGGCATAGGAGCAGCCAGTTTCTGGAGACTGACAGAGATAAGAGAGTGTGGAGAAGGACTAGAGGGGACTCAGTTGATCCCAAAGGGGACTGTGTCCCCAGCAGCACCCTGGATGTCATGCTTACAGATGGAGATCCATCAATATTTTGGAATGGATGACTTTTAATTTATTAGTTTTCCATAAAAGCACACAACATAAACCATCTACAGTATAGAAAGTATAATTTACAAAAATATAAACATCTTGGTTATTTTTAGTGTTCCAACATAATACTGCATATGTTATTTCCATCAGCATGTTTAAACAGTGCACACAACCAGCATGATTACCTCTGTGGGAATGTTTTCAACTCCTTCCTTTTGTTTTAAAATAAAATATATATAAGAAAAGAAATCAAAATTGGTTATATATGCATAGTGTATGTATAAAAGCTTTTGCAGTAGAGTTTGAAAGAAAACATCTATTTATACAATTATCTAGGCCCTGTATCAATATGTGGCCTGAAATGTTTGAAACTATTTAAACGAAGTTCTTTTCACGTGAAAGAGCAAACGCCCTCAAATATGCAGTCTTCTTCGCAGGCTGTGAGATGATGATCACAAAAGCCAAAAATGTGGACCTGTTCAGTTTTCAGGCCTTCAGAGCAGATGAGCAGGCTTCCCAGGGCTAATTTCCAGAATCCTTTAGGGAATTCAGACTGGCATTTTAGGGACTTGCTCACTAGCAATGAAAACCCCAGAATGATGCTCTAGAGAAGGGGTCCCCAATCCCCGGGCTGTGGACCGGTACCATTCCGTGGTCTGCTAGGAACCGGGGCCACACAGCAGGAGGTGAGAGGTGGGCAAACTAGTGAAGCTTCATCTGTATTTGCAGCCGCTCTCCAGCACTAGCATCACTGCCTCAGCCTCACTTCAGATCATCAGGCATTAGATTCCCATAGGAGCACTGATCCCTGGTGCCCAAAAGGTTGGGGATTGCTGCTCTAGGGGACAGATCCTCCTGGACCCAAGGTTGCCTTTGAGTTCTGCCCTTCGTTTGCAGCTGCACCTCTACTCAATCTCTCTCTCCAGAGGCTCTGAAGATGGTACTGTGTGTGAAGTAGGTTAGAGATTTCCTTCTACCCTGGAGCAGCTGGTTTTATCGGCAGGCACAGGTTTCCACAGACATGTTGGGGTACACCTTCAGAACCACGTTCCGGTTCTCATCCAGGAAGAGAACCCCAAGGGAGTTCATCTTGTCGGGAACGCAGCAAGGCTCTGGGATGCCTGGAACGATTCCTACAGCTCTGACAATGCTCTGGATGGTGGCATGATTGGATGGGCGAACAATCTGCAAGGCGGGAAAGGACACTAGTTACCTTGGTACTGTGCCATCTGCATGTCTTTGACTCAGGCTTTGGAAAGGAATAAAAGGTGAGATACCAGGGCTGGTACTCCTTTCCTCCCAAGTCAGCCAACAGACTGAGTTCCTGGGAGGTTTGCAAGAGCCTCAGGCCTTCCTGCCCCTCGGGCCTCGGAGAGGGAAGTCACAATCCCTAAATGGCACTGACCACTAGGGGGCACACAGACCCAAGGAGCACCTGGAACTGGGCTGGAGTGTTTAGAGCTCTCTAAACACTTTGGAGCTCCCTCAGCTACCCGGCAGGTTCTGCCTGGGGCTACAGCTGCCCAGGTTTCACAGTCTGAGGAGTACAAACATGCTTTCTTGTGATCCTGTACTTAGCACCAAAGGGAAAGACTTTCATGCTTATGTTGTTTGGTGTGATGCTGCTGGAAACTGACATTTTCTGGATGTCTGACTGAGGGTGTCAGATGCTGCTTCACTTGCATCATCCTATTTTGTCATCATACCATTCTATGGGATGAGTATTACTTTAATTTTAATGGTGAAGAAACTGAAGCTTAAAATTAATAAGCAACTTGACCAAGACCTCTCAGTTAGGGTAGCCAGGCTTGGAAACCACGCCTGCTGGGGCCACACCTGCTCTCTTCCCCTCCATCTCACATCCGGAAGTGTCTGTCTGTGTCCCAGTGGCAAACACACAAAATGCCATTCCTTAAGCACCCCTAACAAGAAGAACAGGACCAAGCCACATGCATTTCAGCTCATCGCCAACCAAAAAGAGTTTTGTAGTGTGTTGAAAAGAAAAGCCTCCTTTGTGGGGAACAAGGTGGAGAGAGAGGCAGGGACATCTGATTTGCAAGACTCAGTCTGGTGTCAGGAAAGGTAAGAAGGCAGCCAGCCAGGCTGACAAGGTAAGTGTCGGGTCAGCCAGCTGAGGCCTGTTGAGTACTCCTCCTGAATCCGCTAGGCCCTTCCAGCAGATGTCTGTCTCTGTAGGGTACCTCCCTTCTTCTCTCTTGCACATGTATGGCTTTGAGGAAAAGCCCTTAATTCCCAAATGGAGTAATGCTGCCCCATCTGGGTCTGGGATTTCCCAGCTGGCTGATTTATTAAGGTTAAAATTGGATTCATGCACTGACTTCCTTTCTTGAAGGAGAAGGCATGACCCAGAACTCAGCAGAGGAGCTAAGCAAGAGGAAAGTGTGTATTGTGTGCTGAGGGTCGACATCAGCTGGCAGCCAGCCTGCCACAGTTCAGGCAGTGGGGAGATGGATAGACAGAGCTACAACTCAGCCTGGAGGGAAGGTGAGAATCTGAATACATTTCCAGCACAATGGCTAAAACAGCCCCATGCTGTGTGTTCTGCAGCTCGTGCACAGTGAG
Organism: Pteropus alecto; assembly: GCF_000325575.1. NCBI lineage: Eukaryota > Metazoa > Chordata > Mammalia > Chiroptera > Pteropodidae > Pteropus > Pteropus alecto. The sequence goes on from NW_006439718.1 coordinate 157,407, forward strand.
AGCTAGTTGTCCTGTGGGTCCCTGCCCTGAGTAGGGGAAGGGAGGTGGGAGTCCTCACTGGGAAGCCTCTGAGACCAGCTCTGAGCTGGTCACAGATACTAATGCTCTGAGCTTCAGGCCAAGAACAGAAACAAAGCCTTCGCAAGGAGGGTGCTTCAGAGACCTGTCTTGTCTGCAGGGGTGCAGCATCTCCTCTTCCTCTGTAGACTGTTGCTTTGTGGGAATACATACCTAAGGAGATGCATTCTCCTCTTTCCAAAGGAAGAAATGTTCTGATTTAAAATTTAAATTCAACCAAATCAACACTTTCAAAAGCATAGATCAACCACGTCTGTCTGTAGGCTTTACCCACCCAAGAGGTGGCCACGTTGGGACCTCAGTCTATCTATCTCCCACCTCCAATAGATGAGAGCTGTTATCTCAATTTTACAGACAGGAAACAGAGGTCACAAGGCAGAAGGACTTGCCAGTAGGGGTAGAGCTGACAGTCGATTAGACAACGGGCAGAACACAACCTACCTTGGGCATTGGGAACTCGCAAGCTCCTGCACAGTAGTAGGCATCGAAGGATTTGGGCGAGATGATCCATTCATTCCACCCAATGTCTGCAAAGTCCACTTTCAGATATCTCCGGGAACAGACCCTTGGCTCGTCCCACTGCTTCCTCCGGGCTTTTTGCATCGTCTTTTCATCGAAGTGCAGCATTTGCGATGAGGCCATGAACAAATCCTGGCCCTTCTTCCTGCGGTCCTTGCGCCCTGCCCGGGGCTTCAGGGCCCGGAAGGCGCTGGGCCACAGCTCTTGCTTGTGGTAGTGCTGGGTGTGAGAGGCTTGTGCTGGCCTCTCATCCAGCCCAGGCAGCTCATTGTCCTGCAGGGGCCCAGTGGCCTGTGTGGCCCGCCGCACACGGGGGTCTGCGGAGCTGTTGGGGGCTGTGCCAGGGTCTGGGTCTCCAGCCTGGAAGGGGTCATATCTTTGTAGTGTCACTGCCACACTATTAGGTTCTGAGATGGCCAGGTCGTTGGCATAGATGAGGATGTAGGGTGCATGGGGGCTGGGCCTGGGCACCCCATGGTCCTTCTCCCCAGAATCCAGCTGGGCAGAAAGGAGCAGCTCACCATCCCGGCGGGCTGCCTTGACCATGGAGGAGATGTCCTTGGCCTGCCACAGGCCCCGTGGTGGAGGCGCCAGGGCCATGGCCCCTCGGAGCAGCCCCTGTGTGGCTGTGTTCTGTGAGAGGCTGCGGAAGAGCAAGTGCTGGCGTGAGGGCGGGCCTGGGGGCAGCAGGCGGCAGGATGCATTCTTGGCCTGCTGCTTGCATGGTACCTCACGTGCCTGGGGCCACCTTGGCTCTGAGTAGAAGTGGAATGTGGCTGTGAGGATCATTTCCGAGTTCTGCATGGAAGTCAAGTTGAAGAAATACACTGCTTTCTGGTTGATCATTTCTGTGAGAGGAAGACAGATCACAGCCTATTAGGTTCTCTCCTTCATAGGCCTGCATACTCATAGGGTCTTCCTCCCAGAGCTGGGACAGAAGAAGTACACTCATTTAGGGAGCATTTACAGGTCGGCCAGGCTGTCCTCATCTCATGTAATTCTGACATGAAACTCACGAGGGCGCCAGTTGTCAACCTCAATGAATAAATGAGGAATTAAGGTCAGAGAGGTTGGAGATTATCAATATTCCCTTGAAAAAAAGAAAATGTAGCAGCAAACAGGGTGGGTGCTCAGGCCTGCTGGACCCTAAAACTCCTGTCTGACCTCTCGCATACATCCACACTCCAATGTCTCTTAGTGAACAAATGAACAAATTATCTCTGACACCTTCATTAATGAGATAAGGTGGAATCAGGTATTAGGGATAGTTTAGGTCCAAGTGCTCCTGACAGCAGCTCCTTCCGTATTTTCACAGTCATCTTCTCTATTTTACAAACACTAAATGCAGCCATTCTTCCAAATGAGGGGAAATAAATAGACTGCCTCATTCTTTCCCTGCATTCTAAGTGTCTTCTGAGAAAAACTGGCATAAGAACATGGCCATTTGGATGTCTGCTATTTGTTCTGCCCAACCTCTTTTAAGCTTGTTTTACAAAAAAAAAAAGAAAAGAAAAAAAAAGAAAAGAAAAGATTTTACAAAGAAATCAGGATTGTACAAGGTCACTCAACAAAATTTCCAATATCCAGGTTGCTCTCCAGAGGCCCAAATCATGATAAGGACCAGGATCCCTCAAACATCATATCCTCAGCGTGAGAATACTTGAGTCCCTGCATCCCTGGGGCTGTCAACCAACCCTTCCTTCTCTCCTGGCTCTATCAAGTGTATCCCAGGGCCCTGGGGCCAAACCCCCTGATCTGCAGCCCCAAGAAGCTGTCTAGCCTGGCAGCATAAGTTCTCTGAATGTCCAAGTCCTCTCTAGGGTTCGTATGAGAGAGAAGAGTGGTTTCTAGGCCTTCTTGTGATGCTGCAGACTAGCAGGAGACCAGAACTGCCGGGTAGCCTGACTCTGTCCTGCTGCTCTATGTCCTGCTGCTCTGTGTCCTGCTGCCAGTGTCAGTCTGCTGGGCAAAACTGGGAGAGAAACGGAGCTTCAGAAGGCAGGAGTGTGTATGCGTGTGGGGATGCTGGGATCTCCAAAGTGCATATGCTGGGGCAACAGATTCTGATACCTACAACCACAGGATCAGCTGAAATTTTTTTTTGTTTTAACCAAAATCTTCAGTTTAAGGTTAATTGTTTCTATTGAGAAGGAGGCATAATTCACACACTCTTAAGGGATTATGAGAGAGAGGAAGGAAAAAACACATCTATGGAGAACTCAGTAAACGCCAGTCAAGGCTTATGTGACACTCTAAAGACCCTGCCATATCTAATTCTCAGAACAAACTTACAGAGAGGTATGGAGGCCCCTCCACACTCCTCAGTGTGGTACGGCCTGCTCCACACATAAGGAGCACTGCATAGACTTAATACACACTTAAACGTGGCTTCCCGAAACACTGCAGCCTGAGTGTCATGGTGTGGAGCCCGGAATTACCAAACCTCCTGGATATGGCCCATGGCCCTCCTCTTCTGGACTCAGCCCAGAGGGTCTAGGACAATGGGCCCAGGAATTCATGTATTACCCAGAATCCCAGGGGATTCTAACTTTCAGAAAAGTGGCTGTGTACCTGCAAACATCTGGATTGACCTGTGGGTGGAGTAAAGTTCACCAAAAACCACAGCCCTCCCACCCCCCATGCTAGGAAAGGCGGGAGGAACTGGGCCCCAGGCCACAACTGGGCCACACAGCATTCTGGGTCTCACTTTCTTCATCCACTTCAGGAAGACAATAGTATCTCTCTCTCTCTCATGTAATTGTTTAAAGGACTAAATAAATAGCATATGTAATGTGCCAGTCACAAAGGAGGAGCCCCCCACATGTGGTTCCCTACTTCTTTCATCAAAGGACCATGGCTGGTAGAGCAAGCTCCTCCTGCACCAGCTCGGGCATCTCCTACTGAACGATCCAAATATCAGAGTTGTGGCACAGCTAACACAGCAGATAAAAATGTTTTTCTTTTATCCAGTTCAAGACTTAACTCTATTGTTCTGCTAGAGAACACTGGAGAAAAGCTAGGACAAAGAACTGTCCCATTGCAGCAGGATGCAAGCAAGTATCTCTGGACTGGAAACCTATAGCCCTTGGCAAGGAGGAAAGGGGTGACCTGAGGAACAAATATGCAGTTCCCAGAGAAAAGCACTTCAGCCCCTCTTCCAGTGACAAGATAAAAGACCAGATGGGGTATAAAGGACAACTGTGACCACCATGGCAGGAACAGCAACTTTGGCCTGAGGTACATGTGGCCTAAAGGAAGGTGCTGGGAAGACTGTTTAGCTGGTGGCAAGAGGCTTTTTCTGAAGGTTATTTCTGCACAGGGTACAGCAAATGCTGACCCGCCCTTGGGATGTAGAATCACAGAAAGCATGATCATAAAGTTAGAGAGTGAAGAATCTTCTTGCTCCACAGATTGCACTCAGGGCAGAAGTCCTTCCTCTGTTTGGCTTAAACACCTTTGGCCAAAGGGATCTCCTCGCTCACTAGGCAGCCTGCTGCATAAAGATCCTCCCTGCTGGGGACTGTTCAGTTGGAGATGGGTCACCCCTATCTCCAGCACATGAAGGGCCACAGGCTGGCCCTGCGGGCATGTAATGCACAGAGCTCTAGGATGTGGCTGAGAGAAGGGGCACCTGCCTGAAATTTCCCAGCTTGGATGAGCTTAGGCCTCCAAGAAGAAATCCCAATGAGAAGTCTCTATTTCTTATGAACCCTGCTGATGCCTGTGGCTCATGTCTCATAGTCAGTGAGAAAAGATCTTCCTCTTCTCTCTCCCTCCTTTCTTTCTTCCCTCTCTCTTTCTTTTCCTTTCTTCCTTCCTTTTTGGTTTCCCTCCCTTTTTCTAATAAACGTTGAGGAAACTCCTACTATGGGCTAAGCACTGGGCTGACCAAGGTCCTAGCAAAGGTGATCAGAGTTATCCCAGAGGGGCCCAGCTTAGGGATGCGACAGACAGATAATCATGGTAATGCCCATCTGTAGTGTAGTCACAGCTGACAGTACTGTCACGTGAGTCCCTGAATACTGGTACACATACTCACTCACAAGTCACCACCTCACTCAGAGCCCTCCATTGTCCTAAAATAAAACACAACCGCTTGCAGAGGCCATACTTGATTTGCCCTGCTTATCTCTCCAACTTCATCTCCTACCACTATCTCCATCCTCTGCCCCAGTCACCCTCACCTTTTTCTCCTTCCAATATGAACCTTCTCGGGGCTCTGCCTCAGCTGTTCCTTCTGGCATCATCATTTTTCCTCCAGGCACCGCCACTTCAGGTCTCTGCTCAAATGGCATCTCCAATAAAGGGTATCTTTGGCTCTCATGGCTAGAAAGAGCAGCCCCACCATTCTGTCTGTCTCCTGCTTCATTTGTCTTTATGTCATTTCCCAACATCTTAATATATATTTCTTTGTTTGTGTTTCCCTTTCCCTAGAACACAAACTCCAAGAGAGTAAGGAATCTGCCAGCTTTGTTTATTGCTGCTGTATCTCTAGACCCCAGCACAAGGCCTGAGTGACAGTCAGCGCTCAGAAATACATGTTGAATAATGGGAGAAGAGTGGGGTCTTTGCTAGATTTGTCTGCTTTAGTTAGTAAATTGGGGGTTTCTGGCCTGCTGCCCTGGCGCTCAGCAAACATATCCTGAAAGCAGTTCAGAAAGATACAATTGATAATGCAAATCCAACTGGAGACACTGGGCTATAGGATCTTTGTCCAGTTACTTCCTCTTAAGCCTCAGTTTTCTCATCTTTAAAACAAGAATGCTATTGTTTACCATTATGGAGCTCCAAGCTCCAAGCACATATGCATGTTTAATTCCTTGCATTCAGTGAGGGAGCAGGATGGGTCACTCATTCTGTGGACAAAAAGATGGAGCCTCAGATGACTCAGCTAATAAGGACAGAGCCACAGTGTGCACTCAGATCTATCTGACCCCAAGCCAAACCCTTAGATAGATCCATGAGGTGCCTAACAGTGATAATGTGCTGTGAAGTGCAAAATGTTTTTGCAAGCACAAGTCATTATTTGAATGTTTGTGGTTGTGACTCTCCAAGAAAGAAAAGACTCACCTTATTTAGATAAGTTGCTCTCTTTATGGGTCTTTGAAAATCTCAGAACCCTAAACAGGTTTGCTTTGCTGGGTAACCAGCCTCCTTCTCAACTCGGTGGAAATGGGACTAGAGGGGAAGAGGTAGGGAAGGGACCTCCTAGCCCCAGGGTTTCCCCAGGTACCCTGATGTTTAACCATCAGGCCAAGAAGATGCTCAGATGGCCCTATAAAAGCAGAACCCACGCCACCTGGAGTTTTGTCCCATCATCCATTGTCCTTGCAACAATCATCAGGGTGACCAGAGTGAGAATGCTGAGCTGAAGAAGTAAGCACCAACATAAGCTGGAGGAAGGAAGCAGTGGGCTAGCCAGTGGTGCTGTGGAGAAGCGAAAAGAACTAACATGAACTAACATTCAGGCCCCAGAGTCAGGGTTTAAATCCTGCTTGCATCACTTACTAGCTCTGCTACCTTAGGCAAGCCATGGAACCTGTCTGTGCCTCAGTTTCCTCATCTGTAAATCAGGCAGAATAATTTATTATCTCTGTGGAGCTCACAGCATGGTGCTTAACTCCCTGCACATGCTTAGAATACACTGGTCATGTGGCACCACGAACTACTGTTGCATTTAAGGCACCATGACCCCAGAGCACCATCAGCCCTCATATCACACTCATACTTCACGAGGAAATAAAGGGTTAATGTCCTTACTACATAAAGTAACTCCACAAATCAGAAAAAAAAAGACAAGAACCCCAACAACAGGAAGCGATTTCCACAAGAAAAATTGCAAATGGCCAATAAGCATGAGACCAGGGTGACTAGTAAAAAAAAAAAAAAAAAAAGATAACTTCAAATATTTTACCTGTGTGTTGAAAATATGATCTTATTAAAATGAGATATATTCCACCAAAATATTAACTCTGGTTATATTTGGGTGTGTGATTAAGGATGACTTCCTTCTTTTTAAAATTTTTTTATAATTTTTCAATTATAGTTGATATTCAATATTATATTAGTTTCAAGTGTACAGCATAGTGGTTAGACACTTATATAACTTACAAAATGATCTCCACAATAAATCTAGTACCCACCTGACACCATACATAGTTATTACAATATTATTGACTACATTCCCCATGCTGTACTTTACATCCCAGTGACTATTTTGCAACTGCCAATTTATGCTTCTTAATTCCTTCATCTTTTTCACCCAGCTCCCCAACTCTTTTCATCTGGCAGCCAACAGTTCATTCTCTGTATTTATGAGTCTGTTTTTGTTTTGTTTGTTCATTTATTTTGATTTTTAGACTTCTTTTCTTGATTGTGACTTTCTATAATTTCTAGATTTTTCCCCGGTAAGTATGTATGTCTTTTAAAATCTCTTTCTTCTCTTCACTGTCCTCTCCCCTCCCCTTAAGTCTTTCCTTCCCTTCTTTTTCTCCTTCTCTCTCTTGCTCCCTTTCCCTCCTCCTCTTCTCTCCCATCCCCCTAACTGTATGCACATTGTATAGTCCCCCACTGCCTACAGGAAACTGATAACACTTAAGGCTCTTGATGGCTTAGCTGTAGCCTACTGGTCCATTTCCATCTCCTGCCTCTGTCTTCACTTTATTTCCTCCCTGAAAACAAAGTCCTCACAGTTCCAGGTACAGAGTGGAGTGCTTTACTTCTACACCTGCCTAAACACCACCTGCTCTTTCGGACTATGTTTGGGGCCTCACCTGCTCTGTGAAGACTTCACTGGCCCCTGCCCAGAGCTCCTTCCCTGCTGGGTGAGTGTTGTGCCTTAGGGCTCTGGAAGAATACTCCCAGCCCTTTGTCACTCCATCGGTCCACCTGTCCTGATGTCCATATTCTTCTGCTAACACCTATATTCCCCACCAGCTCCTGAACTTCACTGGGCAAGGCCGACAGTCTATGCATCATTGTGTCATTTGAGCTTACAGCACTTGTCACCTTCTGAGGAAAGACTTGAGAGAAGTGGAATAAACATGACTTTTGGCATTGTTGACAAATGGGTATGTATTATTACACTCACTTTAGAAATGAAGAAATTGGGCTGAGAGAAGTTAAGTAACTTGACCAATATCACACAGGCAGATAGAAAGCTTAAATTTAAATATAGGTCATTTGGGGCAGGAATATCTAATCGTAATCCTTAGGTCAGGCTCAGAGGCTCTCTCCACTGATGTAGACTTACCAGGGAACAAAACGTACTTCAAGGAGCAATGGAAAGGAGGGAAGGGTGGCTGGAGTAATAATAGTAGGGGCTAATAAATTATTGACACTTACATGTGTCAGGCACTGTTTTAAGCACTTGACATATCTCAGATCATTTTTAAAAAAACTTATAAGAAAAGAAGAAGTATTAGCCCCATTTTAGAAGTGAAAAACATTGAGTCATGGGCAAGTTCAGTCCCTTGCCCAGATCACAGACTCAGTATTTGGACCTTACCGGTACAGCTTGTACTGGGAACACAAGCTCTGCTGCCTGGTGGCAGGCCAGGAACACAGTTCCACTGCAACAAGGGCTGCAGGTACTGATGCATTTGTTGTCAGGAATAAGTGCCACCCCACTGAGACAGCAGAGGCTACCATCTTGGAGCAGGCTAGTACTGATACTTTCCGGAACCAGAACTGAAGCCTGCTATTTTTGTGCCTCATCCATAAGGTGAGGGATTTCTGCCCAGGCTCACACCTCCTCTTAGCTGGGTCATTGGGTCAGGAAGCAGTCACTTCTGAGGGGCTGGGTGTGAAACAACTTCAGTGAATAAAGGGAGGAGTTGAAAAACTAAACTGCCAGGACCTATGCCAGGCACAAAATCCACCTTATCTCACTGAATCTTCATCTCCCAATTGTACGCACAAGAAACTATGCTCAGAGAGGTAAAGTGACATGCACCACAGCACAAAGCCAGTAGAGCTGGGACATATACCTGTGGCTTTCAAATGGTTCCAAACAAGATTGCTAGGTTTTCCAAACAGTCCCAGACTTGTCCAGAATAACCTCCCAGATTGTCTGTTCCACTCTCTGTCTCCCAAACCCTGGGCTTAGTTCTGATGGGGCTGGGAGAAGGAGATAACAGTGAGAATGGCATTGGCTGGCAGATGGGAGGCACCAACCACTGTCACTGTGAACAGTCCCATCCTCTGCCTCTGAAGGACTGTCTCCGGGTCCTTTTCAGGGCTAATCCCCTGTGCTCCATTGTTACCTGTCCTATCCCTATTCTATGAAAATAGAGACAAACTGTGTACCTCCATCCTGGGGCTTCAGAGAGTATGTGGGCTCACTAGGCATGCTCACCCCTTGTTGCAGCAGTGACCTTGCTGGCCTTGCTTTCTTCAACTGCAAGGCTTTGAGAACTGACTTAATGAGTACAAGATCAAGTCTACATCTATATGAACACAAATGCTTCGTAATTCCAGGTGAACAACATACACCCCCACCTAATCTGGCCAGGGCTGGGCTCAGGCTTACACATATTACCTCATCTCATCTCTGCATCTCCACAGGAAAGATGCTGGCATGATCTACTCCTTTTGTAGATGATATCCCTCAAGTTCACAGAGCTTTAACAGTTTATCCAAGGTCACATCTATGCCAGATAATTCTTAATTTAATAATAATGATGCAGAAAAGAACCCCAGGTGGTGAATGAAAGGTACCAGGGAGGATGGAGTTAGATATGTTTGACCTGGAGCCCACCAGAGTCTGCTCAGTATGGAAGACTGGGCCTCTCTGTGGCAGGTGCTCCCCAGTACATGGTTATGCAAGGCTAAGCTTCCCATGTTTGGCTCTGAAGCCACAGATTTTACCTTGAGTCAGACAGCCAGTGATCAACAGGTGGCAGATCTGACCCCAGGCTGTCTGGCCCCAATGTTGGGCTTGTTCCTGATGGTCTTTCACTTGATAAATGGCCTCCTCCCTAGAAGGGCTGCAGGGCATCCCTACCCACACTTTCTAGAATGACATTCTGTGACCATGAGTAGTCTCCATGATAACCAGTGTCTTACCACCACCCCCGACACCAACCTTTCTGAACCATGGGGCCTACAGAGGTAGCCCAGGCTAGGTGGACAGATAGCTGAGGCTGAAACCTGGTGGTACTCTACTCTCTGAGCAAGGTAGGGAGGGCTGTGCAAGTAGCCTCTGTCCAGCTCTATTCAAGGTGTGGGAAGAGGGGAAAGGATCTGCTCAGGTGTCCTCTGCCCAAGCTTCTGGATCCTTCCTCATATCCCCACATTCTAAGCACTACATACCAGTGCCCCACAGGTTTCAGTCTTGAGCATCCAAGATTAGGCACCAAAGGCCCTTCTCAGTCCACTCTGCTTACCCAGACACAGAACCCACTAACTGCCCCCAGCTAGAGGTTCACACCCTCTGTCTGGGCCCAGTGCCTGGGATTTCTATCAGGTCTTATGCTCATCTGACATGTCCTCCTCAGTGCCCTCCTCCTCTGTCAAGAACCAACACAACTGATCCCCTATGACATAGATTCTCCCACCCATAAGCTCCCCCAGCCCAGTCCCATTTCAATCCTGTGTTTAAAGCCTTGCGTATGGAGTGTTCTGTGTCCAGCAGGTGTGACACCCTTCCAGGCTTGGCAGGACCCCAGGGGCAGGAACTCAGTATAACTTTGTGCCACTTCCGCGTCCACACTGGAGGCTCACGGACTGGCATAGCAGTACTTGGTGAATAGTTAATGAAAGAATGAATGAATGAGTCAATGAATAGAAGGAAGAAGAAAAGAAGAGGTGCAGGCTAGGAGGATGGATAAGTGAGGAAGGGGAAGAATGAGAAGAAGAGGCTTCGGGGCCCCATCTACTTACCCAGCCTGGGACGGAAGCTGCGGACCGTGTTACCCGCTCCAGGTCGCGGGCCCCTTCGGCTGTATTTCTCATAAAGCCGGAGCATGTGGACAGCGACCATGTCCTGGGCACTCGGGCCCAGAGCAGCAGCCGCGTCTCCCAGGAACCGCTGGGGATCCTTGTCCCCCACCAGGCCATCTGCGGCTGCCGGAGGGATGGACTGGGCAGGGGCCGTGTGGCTGCTGCCCGCGTTCCGGAGCAGCAGCGTCAGCAGCATCAGCAGCGACAGCAGTCGGGGCTCCGGTCCTGGGCTGGTCCGAGCGGGGCCAAGGGCCATGGTGGGTGGCGGTGGTGAAAGGCAAGAGCCCACAAGGAGAAGAGAGAGAGCGGGCGCACCCGACGCTGCGATTCGACCCTGAGGCTGGAGGGCGCGCGGGTAGCCGGAGTAGCTGTGCGGGGCGCGGGGCAGAGCCGGGCAGCCAGCCAAGCGCGCGGTCACGGCCGTCCGGTGCTGTGAGAGCAGACCAAAGCTCAACCTGGCGCGCAGCCTCCGCACACTCGCGCCTCGAAACTTTGCAGCTCACGGTGCGGCGGGCTCAGCGGGTTCGAGGGGCGGGGCGGGGCGGGGCAGCCTGCAGTGCCCTCGGGGGGACACGGCTGCACGTCTCGGACTACCGGGGCCCGCAGCTTACACGACCGTGCCTGGCCCGCTATGGGTGCGTGCTCCCGTATGTGGCGGCGCGCGCGCGCAGGGGTGTGCGCCCAAATGTGTGGCCGGGAGTGTGGGGGGCGTGGGCGTGGTGGAGCGCACTTCCCGCGCCCCTGCGGAGAGCCGGAGACCCGCGACTCGAGCGGCTCCTGTGTGTAGCCGCCGCAGCCTGCCTGGGGCTGCGCGGGAACTGGGCAGTCTTTCGAGGGGGGCCCGCCTGCGGGGTTGCCCCTGCAATGGCATGCGATAACTGTGTGGTTGCAAGATGACGGCTCCCTGGTGAGGACCCTAGAAGGGATGTCTGTGCGCCCAGTTGCCTCTGAGCCAGTGTGTGTCCTAAATGCAAGAGTGAGGGGAACACGGACCCTCCCTGGGCAGCCTTTGAAAAGAAAAACCCTATCCCCAAATCTCAGCGAACTAAAGCAACTGGAATGAGATCCTGATTAAAGTTAAGAATTAGTTGGTGACCCCGGATTCGGCGACATGATCCTGGTTATTGAAGAAACACATCAAAGATCTCTGCTAATCTTTGGTTATGTAGTCTTCAGGACTGTCCTGAAAAAGGACATGGTTTCGAATGGCTTTACAAAACGTTTCCAAAGCGTCAAGATGGGAGGCGAGAAAGCAGTGGCTTTTCTAAGAAGATTTCACTCTGAAGTGAGGGAGTCATGAATCCCTGGCCCACTGCCACTCCTCTTAGCCCTGGGCAAAAGGTCCTGAACTTCATTTTGCCTTTAGCCAGGCTTCTAATCTACAGATACAATTTCAAGGGATCTAGGAACTTGGATGGGGAAAACGTACATCTTTATTTTCACTTACCTATAACTGAAACTTAGCATTTCCTATCTTAGAAATGCAGGCAGCCAACCACAGTGGTATTAACCATACCTGTGACTTTGTCACCAATAGCCACTACCCATAGATATTTTCATATCATATGAGTTGTTTCATATTTCTCAAAATATCTTTTTTGCTCCTCACTATTCTGAAATTAAAGTAGTTGTTAAACCTTCTGCTAGTTATTTAATGAATTAATTAAAAAGACACATATATTACTTCTTGCAAAGTTGTTTTAAAAAATATTTTTATTGATAACTATTTTAATGTAATTGACTTCCTTTATAACCTGGCATATTTGAGATAGGGTGTACCCCTTCCTCAGTTTGAGAAAGGAGTCCAAGGCCCACACAAAAAATTTAGGGAAGGAAAGGACTGCTTCAAACCCATGTTCTTCCAGCCGGTCTAGGATGCTGTCCATGCTACATTTCAAAGGACTATTTGCAAACTTGTGAACACACTGTTCCTTTACTTGGTAACTTGGGCTTCCTGAGCCAAAATAGCTACTTTTCTTGGAGGGCTCACAATGCAATAATTGAAAAATTGCTGGAAAAAGGTTCTGTTGGTGTGTAAAACACAACCCGTTTGTAATTTTTAAAAACCTTGCAGTGTCAAATTAGAGGCCATCCCATTGAGAGCCTCTGAACCTCAGGATTGTAGCTTTTGGAAAATTACAGAGAATTTTATTGATTTTGATCATTAGCACACATTGCATTCAACCTCCCGTTCCTATATCTCCCATTTGTTCTGTAAAATAGTTTTCAAAAACGGTTTGCTGGAGGTGAGATGATCAAGTCTCAATCTTGGACTTGATGAGTCTCCTTATAAATGATCCACACCATCTTTTACTGCTCCCTTCCCCACCCCACCCCCACTTCCCTCCTTCTCTATGTGCCCCTCACTTCCCCTCTGCCCCCTTTTCCCCTTCTCCCCCAGAATGCCTCTGACCTGTACCGGCTGGGGGTAACCCCTGCTCATGGGTAGTTTTGTCTCTGCTGGGGCCATACACAATTGAGGCCTGTGAAAAGGAGAGTGAGTCTGCAGGAGGCCGGGACAAGCTGGGCTATTCTCAATCTGTGTCCATTAAAGCCTTCTTGCTCTCCTTAACTCATTCCCTCTCCATTCAAACTAGCCAGAGGGTCAGGCTTTAGGCGGCACTAAAACCTGTAGGCTACAGATTCTCTGACATTGTTGGGAAAGAATTAAGGCATCAGCCGGGGACGGCTAATATTTCTTGCTTCATTTTATTGCTGAACAGCAGGACTGTAAAGTCTTGAACACTAGAGCACTATGGCTGCCTTTTATGTAGCCGAGATGATGGGATAAAAATGTGTTTGGTGAAGCAATTCAGATTACCACCGGGTCACATCCTCGCTGGCTCCCAGCATGGCCTGCAAACAGCATCACTAAGATGAGAAACAATTGCTGTGCAATTTCAGTTCATGCAGAACAGTGTTTCTAGTGTGGAAATGAGGCTAATTGTGGAGCTTGCCATTGAGAATGTTTTGTTTTTAATAGCTCAGACTGCAGCTCAGAATAAAAGTTGAGATGGCAGACTGTGGATTCAAGTCCTGAGAGCTGTGATTTCTGACAGCTCCCTACTAAAATTATCCTGGTCCTGGAAGTATGAGATATTCATCTTGCCCAGGGCGCTGAGGTCTTGAACTTGCAGACTAAGGTGGAGAGTGCTCTCTCCAGGGAAGTGAGAGGTTTTGGGGGACCTTCAGTCTTTCAGACCTCTCTGCCACACATTTTGGGCTAGCAGGGGTTCCTTAAGCTCAGCAAACCCTGAGAAAGGAGTGAAGAGTCTTGACCATTACAAAATTCTACACCTGATTAAAGGAGCAAATTTCGGACAATTCTGAGAAGCACATTCGTTTGGTTTCATCCAGAACCTCTTCCTAAGTAATACAACATGAAATGTTCCTGAGCAATTATTTCATGATGTTGTCCAGCCAGTTTGTGGGAGAGTCAGTTTGCGGCTCTGACTAGCTCTGTCACCCTGGGCCAGCCACATCACTTCTTTGGAGCCCCCGTAGCCTCTGTTTCAGCTCCCACACTTTATAAGTGGATCTGTTGCCTCATGTCAACCTATTCTTGAAGTAGAAGGTATACATGACCCATTGGAGTCAATTGGGACTAGGTTCATGTCCCTCTTTTCACCATGTCCCTCTTTTCACCATTATCAAGCTGTATGGCCTCAAGTAAGTTACTTGACTTCTCTGGACCTCAGTTTCTTCAACTCTAAAATGAGGACAAAAGCAGGATATTATGAAGATCATTGGTGAGGTTTTTACAGGACCCGGTACTAAGTAGCACTGCTCCTTGTTTTTCGTGCTCTTTTTATTTCTTGTGTGTTCAAAAGATTATGGGCGATTTGGTGAGAGTTTCAGCCTGGCCATTCCTTGCTCTGCAGAGGAAATGCATTTCTTAACACACATGCCAAGAGTTGAAGATAAAAAGGAAAGAGAATGTTTCCTTGATTAGGAAGTCATAGACCTCTATCTACCAATGAGTTTTTATTATCAGTGTCTGCGGGTCCCTGTCCAAAGATTGGGAGGATGATTCATAGCTCTTCATCTAGATTTCCAAAGCTCTTGGCTCTTGGGACAAAAGAAATGCCAGCAAGTCCCTGTTCCCATCTGGGGCATGAGCTGTGAAAAAGCGACTGCTGGGGTGCTAGAGACAAGAAATCCAGGGCCTCCCCAGGCCTCTGGGCCTGAGTGTAATAAATCTGTGAAATAACGAGCACAAAGGACTTTATAATCAATGACAGATTTTATTTTTGCTCTGGCAAAATCCATTCGTGGAGTTCCCATTTTATAGAGAAATAACTCCTCCTCAGCCCATATTCTCGTTCTTAAAGTTGGGAAAAACTCTGAGAATCAAAGTCAGCTCTCCTGAGAAATATGGCAGGAGAAAGCATGACTTCCCCCGGGCGGGAAACCAACTCTCCCGTTACTTCCTAGGGTGGCTCGGGCCATTCATTTCTGTTTTGCTAAAATACCCGTGACATGTGAATAAACCAGGATTATAGAACATTGTCTCGGTCAGTAATCTGAGACGGCATGGGCTCTGGTTTGATGAAATATAGTGCTCTCTGAGCAAACATGGGAATTGGTATTACTTCTCGTTAAAGCTGAACAGTGGGACTATTTAGAACTGACGCATGAATGCTGCACTGTGGGGAGCGACAATTTGAAGGGAGCCGATTCGGGGGAGGGGAGCAGTGGCATGTGTGAGTTGGCCAGAGCAAGCCAGTTTAGGAGATGTCTACAGGGGAGGCAGGCAAAGGGACACTTCAGAAATTAAGACACCTTAGGGGATGCATGGTCTTCTTACTACCCCAAAATAATCTTCCTCAACACATTTCCAGGAGGGACAAATCCTTGCATCTTTGTCCTGCATTCAAGTCCTTATCATCTGGTCTGTCTCTGTCAGGAGAGCCTCTCTCTAGTCTCTTCCTGCCAGTCCTCTCATGCTCCAGAATTCAGAAGAGCCCACATTCCCTCATATACTTCTCAGCCTCCTCCTGCAGTACTTTTTTAAAGACATACCCCTTCCAGGATGCAGGTCTTTATCCCCCAGCTGCCAGGACAGTTGTCTTTGGATGGCTCATAGCTGTATTCCTCCTTCAGGAATTGCCTCATAGGGGACCCAAAGCTGTTCCCTTCCCCGGGAAAGCCCAAATGCAGTGACTAGGCCCTGAAGGATGTAAAGGCCTGGCCCCTTTGCTCCAGGGAAGGACAACTCTGCAGGGCCATCTAGCTCCAGGACTCTCTGCATGGGCTCTGTTGAGACCCCTGTTGTAGCCATATCACACTCACCTTCTCTCTCTGACCAATAAGGTTCCCACAAGCACTCTCCTACAAATCTCTTCATGTACATTTCCATCTCAGAGTCTGTTTCGTAGAATACTTGACATAAGATAGTGAGTGCCAAGAATAATGTGAGGAAGTGAGCCCTAAGATGGGATCTGGGGGCCAAGACATATACTGTCCAATGGCAAAGAGGACTCTGTGACTGGTATGGTAGGAGTCCAGATAGCCCTTGGCATGTGCAGTGGTGAAGTGGAGGGTTCCTTTAATATCTCATATATTAAAGGTTCAGGGGAAGTGAACATTAGAAAGACAATGAAAGTGGTTGGCTCTTGTTGAGTGAGGCAAATTAATAGAAGATAGATTAATCACTAATTTAATCACTAATTTAAGGCAAAGTGTGCAAATTAAAGAGCCTTCTTGGCAACATATAAACAAACCCTCATCTCTTACAGCAGGTAAAGCTAGGCTCAGGACTTAGATATGAAGGTAGCAAAGCTCTGGTTACAGATGAATTCCAACCCCAGCAAGTCTGCTATGCCAAAGTCTGGGCCCTTGTTGGACAGGAGTACAACAATAAGACTTGGGATGGGGACATCTTGGTTGATGCACTTAAGACCTTAAAACCTGATATCTGCTTCATGCTCTGGGCCTCAGGAAGTACTCCACACCCCCCTTGCTTAAAGATGATGCAGATATAATACAAATATCTCTCAAAATGTACCTATGTTTCCTTTCCTGGCTGCCACGTGAAACCTGGGGTAATGGCACCATATTACCCAGCCAGGGAAGCACTGGGTCTATCAACCAGGAAAAGTATTGTTAGATTGGAGTGTCTTCGTACAGAGTCAACATTTCTCAGTAGGGCTTGTGAGAGTGATTGGAATTGGATCCTGGAAGTGCTGGATCAAGGAAGCCAGGCTATAGAACTGGACGAGGGGACGAGTTATCAATACAGAAGCACTCTCCCACAATGCGAGACTCATGTCATGGCGAGGGCCCAAAAGATTGAGCTAATATACTTATATTTTGGCTCTTGGATGCTTGGAAAAAGCAATGGTCTACACTAAATGGAATTTCAATGTTAAAATTGCCAAGGTAAAAGAAGAATGGATTAAAGGCTCAGAGAAGTGAACATGCTATAGTAGAAATAGTACATAAGGCCAGAGAACCATGAGCTTATATGTGTTACCACCCACATTTAAGGTTCAGAATACTCTTCATTTACCAAAGTGACAAGCAATTCAGTGGTGAGAAGGGTACCAATGTCATGTAAAGCTCGCTGATGGCTGTTCTCTGCAGGATAGGGCTTATGGTAAGAAACGTTATTCC
>NW_006439718.1:174929-196316 GCF_000325575.1 Pteropus alecto
TCCCCAAATAATGGAATGTTTAACTGTCCAAATCAAGGTGAGTACAACTATCAAAATAAGAGACACAACTGTAGTGCAGGGTGCCCAACTCACATGGAGCTACAGAGATGCTTACTAGAACATGGATAGATGGGCAGCCAACAACAGTATTATTGTTCAATTTGTACAATGAAAACTAAAGCAAAGATGAATGTATGAGGCTGAGGGCAGCTACCCCAATAAAAATCACACACTCTTGCCCAATTTCTGGACCTGGGCCAGTTTTTAGGCCTGGGAAATATTGACTGGAGAGTCTGGGTCTCCAGAAGAAAGGAACCTGCACTAGAACAGCAATAAAAATGGTGCTGATTCCCTACTCTTCTACAGAGGGACCTATGACCATTCACTCAGGGAACAACTATACAAGGGAGAAGGGAAACTTCCAGACTCTTCAAGGATGGATAGACACAGGATCTAAGTTGATATTGATACTGAATGACCAAAGCATCATTAACCCCCTGTTAGAGTTTTAAGGGGCTAAGTAATAAATGGATCCTGTTCTAGGCCCAGCTCACTGGGCCCATGGTCTCATCCAGTAGTCATTTCTCCAAGTTTCAAATGTATAGCTAGAATAAACATTCTTGCTAGCTGCCAGAACTTCCACATTTGTTCCTTAGCTTGCAGGGTGAGAGATATGATAGTGGGAAAGGCAAGTTAAAGTTTGCAGGATAAATTACCATAGGAGGGAAGTCTAAGTGGAAACCTCTGAAACTACTCCCTCACTCCTACTCTGGCCAGAGTAAAAAATCAAAAGAGATGTTATGTCCTAAGGGCAACAGCAGAGATTAGTACCATCTTAAAAATATTAAGGATTCTTCACAAGTCTGGCCCCTACTGAAACCAGACAGGTGCTGGAGAATGATAGCGGACTCAACCAAATGCAGTGTTAATCGCCCAGCTGCAGCATCGGTGCCGGATGTGGTATCTTAGCTAGAGAAGATTGGCCTCAGGTACAGGAAGTGCAGCCTTTGATTTGGTGAGTATGTTTTTTTCTACCTCTTTCAAGAAAGACTTAGAAGCTGTTTACATTGACATGTGGGCATACACCAGTATACATTTATTAGTTTGTGTATTTATTTCCGTAGGGTCATGTGAACTCTACCGCCTCTGTCATAATAGATCAAATGGACCTGGACCATGTGGATATTCCACTGAGTATCACATTGCTCCTCCGTATTGATAATATAATGCTAGTCAGAATGAATGAGCAGGAAGTGGCAAGTACTTTGAAAACCTGGGTGACACATGTGCTTCGGAGGGTGGAAGACAAGACTTATGAATTTTTCAGGTCAGCCACATCAATGAGACTATTAGGAGACTAGTGATTTGAGTATGTCGGGATATCCTCTCCGAAGTAGACAACACATTTTTGTATCTTACACTTCACATCACTGAGAAGGAAACATAACTCCTGGTAGGCCTTTTGGGTTTTGGAGACTACGAATTCCACCATTAAGAATACTGACCTAGAGGGACACAGAAAGCTGCCAGCCTTGATTGGAACCCAGAGCAGGAAAGGATTCTGTAGCCCTGCTGCTTGGACCATATGACCTTTCAGACCCTGTGGCATTAGAAGTATCTGTGGAGGAAAGACACCATGTGGAATTTAAGGCAAGGTCTAATAGGAGCAAGATTTTGGAACAAGGCTCAACTACCTGCAGCAAAGAAGTACATGCCATTGGAAAAGCAGTTCCTGAGTTGCTGCTAGGCAATGGTAGGGATACAAAGCCTAACCATGGGAGGTCAGGTGATTATGCAACCAGAGCTGCCCATCATGGGCTATATTCTCTTAGACCCACCAAGTTATGAGTTTGTCCAGTTTGTCCAACAGTAATTCTTCAAAGATGGAAGTGGTTCATCTGAGATCGGGCCTGAGTAGTACCAGGGGTGCAACCTGTGCCTCTCTTTCAGTTTACACCTTTGGTCACGT
This sequence comes from Pteropus alecto, assembly GCF_000325575.1. Classification (NCBI taxonomy): domain Eukaryota; kingdom Metazoa; phylum Chordata; class Mammalia; order Chiroptera; family Pteropodidae; genus Pteropus; species Pteropus alecto. The sequence goes on from NW_006439718.1 coordinate 176,899, forward strand.
GGAGTGTCCCTTATGATCAACCAATGGAGAAGAAAAATATATGAGCTTGGTTCATGGATGGGTAGGCTCGGTATGAGGGTACAAACTGAAGACAAACTTATGCTTCATTGCACCTCCACTTGGGGTGGCCATGAAAGACAGCAGCAAGAGGAGATTTTCCTCATGGGCAGAGCTTTGGGGGCACACCAGGTCATACACTTTGTGTAGAAAGAAGAGACCTGAGGTGAGAATAAAGGTACATATGTGCGCAGGGGCAAATGACTGGGTTGGTCAATTGGGGACCTGAAGAGAAAAGATCGAAATATCAAAGAAAAAGTGGCCTGAGGGTGAGGCATGTGGATGCATGTACGGGAGTGGGCAGAAAGTGAGAAAATCTTTGTATTGCCTGTCAGAGTCCACTGACAGAGAGCACTCCACCATGGAGGAGACATTAAACAACCAAGGAGATAAATGGCTTGGTCAATTGATGTTAGCCAGCCCCTATCATTAGCCACTTCAGGCTGGCCGTTGGGTACATGAATGAAGCAGCCATGGCAGTAAATGCATAACACAACAGCATAAGCACATACTAACCACAGCTAATCTAGCTACTGCCACTCTCAATGTCCAGCCTACCAGCAAGGGAGATCAATGCTGAGCTCCTGCTATGTTACCATCCCTGGCAGAACATGAATTATTTGGTGGAGGGATGATTTAATTAGATTCTTTCCATCCTGGAAGGAGCAATGATTCATATGGAGTCTATACATATTTGGGTATGGTTTGCCATTCTTGCCTTCAGAGCCTCAGCCAGAACCATCAGACTTACAGAGGGTTTGATACCTTAATACAGGATCCTACCTAATGTAGCATGGGACCAAGGGACTCACTTTATACCAAAGGGGGCACTATAGTGAACATGGACCAAGTGGTATTCCTTTGGTTGTGTCACATGTCAGCAGCTGCTGGCATGGTACAGTATTGGAAACTGTAGCTAAAGCACCATTTTAAGATGATACCCTAAGAGGATGGGATGCAATCTTCCAGAACATAATATACATTCTAAATCAATGACCAGTACATGATAGTGTGCCCTCAACTGGTAGAATATGTGGATCTAGGAGCCAGGGTGTAGAATTATGAATGTCACTGTTTACCATCACTGTGTGGCTGACTAGGGAAAACCACCATCCCTTATGTTGTAACTCTAGGCACCCTCAGTTTAGAATTCTTGGCACCCAGAGGAAGAACACTTGGACCAGGACACATAGTAAGATTCCCTTTCCATGTTCAGCAACAGGTGTTGCCCAATCACTCCCAGACCAGTGGAGAGGGACAGTAGTCACCATCCTTCATAGATAACCAGCCTTGTGATGTCACACATTGGGACAGGAAGGCTGTGTTTAGCACCGAGGTGGTTGGTTCACTGAAACATCTCCTGATACTCCTTGCCTGATCCTGATGGCACATAGACACTGCCAGGAGCCACAGCTTGAGAAGGGCATGATGGCCTCCAAGGGGGAGAATCTGAGTGACTCCACCAGGTAAGTGCCCTAGACTAGCAGAGGCACTAGCCAAGATAGAGAAGAATATAGAATGCTTAGTAGAGGAAAGAGATGATGAGTACCAGTGGTCCTAAGCCCAGTTGCTCAGTGGGGGGCTATATTCATCCCTCTAAACTTCCTTTTGTAAATTTTCCCAGAAGAAGAGATTAAGATCAAGAGAAACCTGGGTGAACCATTCCCAGATAGAATGGGGTTATGATGGAAAACAAATGGACCCAAGCTGCAGTAAAGGTGAACCCTGGTGGATTCTATGGTGCTGCTGCCCGGCTCCTGCTTCAGACCTGAGCCTTCACTCTCCCTGCTCTCTGAAATGTTGTCTGCTGATGCATCACCACTGAGACCCTTCCCAGGAATTGCTCTCAGCTGGAAGACATGCCCTGCCCACAGTCATGCCTCCTTTCCCCAACATGGCCGGTCCATGTACTGGTACAAAGACCTGGAGTCCCTTGTCTTTATTTGGAACCACTTAAGGGGCCATTCCAGCTTCAGAGGCCCCTGTAGGAGCAGCCGCAGCCCACATTGTAACCATTCGATTCCCCACTTGGTTCAGTCTGCTTCCTCATCTCTCACAGATGATGTTCCCATGTGCCTTTTCCATAAACCTGCTGCACTCAAATCTCCATCTTCAAGCCTGGTTCTTGGGCAGTTGAATGTGAAACAGCGATCCTTAGGCATCCATAGTGACAACTGCTTATTTTTAATTCTGTTTCAGCCTGTCTGAGGATAATATCATTTTTCTTCTGCTATTTCTTTAACATCATTTTCATATTTACTAATTCCTCTTTTAACAAAGAACAGCAGGTCACAGGTCCAGATCGGAGAATTTATGAGTTCAAGTTGCTTTTATTTTTTGTTTTTATGACTTAAGTGTTATTTATAACAGAAAAGCTGGATTTCTATTTTTACTTGATATAAAAGTTCTGTTTAAAATAAATTTAAGCTGAGCAAGCCCGATCCTGTCTGATTTCGGAAGCTAAACAGGGTTGGCCTGGTTAGTATTTGGATGGGAGACCACCTAGGAAGACCAGGTGCTGTAGGCGTAGAAAAATAAAAAAAATAATAATAAAAAATAAAAAACTAAGGAATTATAAACGACGAGATTCTTGCAATCTGTGAGGTCAACCAAGGGTTACCTCACCTAAAAAATTTTTTTTAAAATAAATAAAAAATAAAATAAATAAATTTAATTAAAAAACAGTGAGTAAATTTGAAGAAAAAAAATACTAAGTAAGTGATAATTATGACAGGAGCTGTGAAGGTAGTTAACTGAAGGATGGTAACATGAGACACACCTAACTCTGATTTATTCTGAGGGACCCCCTTCTGTATCAGATGAATAAGCACTCTGCAAGAATCAGCCCACAATTTTATTTTATTTGTGAAGCCTCCTGACCCTGCATTAAGCAGAGGTATTCATTCCTTCTTATAAAACATATCTCACTGTGTGGAGTGATCTCTCTCCATGTCTGATTCTGCAGCTGGCCAATGAAGTCCTTCTCTTACTCCCTGCATGCATGTTCTGTATATTTCCACCCCTTGAGTGAGAGTGGGACCTTTGAATATGATGCATGTCATTCCTGTATTTAGCTTACATTATATGGCAAAGGTGAAGGGATTCTGCATGCGTAATGAAGGCCCTGAATCAGTCAATTTTGAGATAATCAAAAGGGAGATAATTCCAAGTGGGCCTGACTTAGGTAAAAGCCATTAAAAGAAGGCCTGGTCCTTCATGAAGAGAGTGCCTCCTGCTGGCCTTAAAGAAGAAAGCTGCCATATTGTGAGAGGGTCCTTGAGGGAACCACAGGGGCCTCTAGGACCTGTTAGCTGCCTGGGCTGTAAGCCAGCAAGAGAGCAGGGTCCTCAGTCTTCTAACCATAAGGAGCTGGGAAAAGGACCTCAAGCTCCAGAAAAGAATACAGCCTGGCCATCACCTATTTGGCAGCCTGTGAGACCCTGATTGGAGAATCCAGTTAAGCCACACCAGACTCTGATCTGTAGAAGTTGTATGATGATAAAGTACGTTATTTTAAGCCATTAAATTTGTAGAACTTTGTTATGCAACAATAGCAAACCCATACAGCAAATAGCAGTTGAATGAGTGAACAAGTTGAATGAGTCTGTGGTCATCAGTTTCCAGACTCTCTGGTCTATCCTCAGAAAGGGTAAATGGGTGAGTGGGAAGGGAAAGTTAGTGTCTACAACATCCTGTGAATTGTCCCCTTACCTCACATGGTGCAGATGAGCATTGCCCTCATTCTTTTAGGAAGGAGGAATCTCCAGGGCATCTCACTGAGCCTGGCCCCCTCAGCTGCACTATTGGGTACTGGCCAGTGCACCTGCTCCATGACTGGATCATTCCCTGGAAGACATCACAATCTCTTCTCTCTCTTTTTGACTCTGCATTCCAGTCAGTCCCCACCTCCCCACAAGGGCTGAGCTGGGGGTGGAATGGGCCTGCTGTTCCTCTCTTGAACCCTCTGACCCTAAGGCAGAGTGCCTCTCTCTCACTGCCCCAGCCAGTCCTCCATACTTGACCTCTGACATTAGCACCCTGAAAGGCCTGTCTTCTTCACTCCACCCTCCACCATGCTATCCCGCCTCTAATAAGAAGCACTGGACTTGCCCCAGGCGACCTGCCAGTTCTGGCCCTGCCTTTCCCAGACCCCTGATCTGAGCCCAAGCTAGTTGCTTCCTGACCCCTGCCAGCACCACCCCAATATCTCCTCTCTGCTTCTCTCAGTGGATCTCTCACACGTTCTCTATCATTCTTCAGCTTAATTTCTGCTCAGCCTCACTTTCCTCTGCAGGTGACCTGGCATCTGCACCTCTGAGGAAACTGAGGTCATTATAATGGACTTCTGTTGCTTTGTCTGCCAGGCTTGGCTTCTCTTCTTCTTACTCTTGTTGAGAGGGGCTGCTCCCGCAAACCACACATGTGACTCCGTGGGCCTACCTGCCAGAGAGGCTACCCTCTGGTTGTATCAGTGGGTTGGGTTCATGACCTAGCCAGTTCTAACACCTGTTCTGGTCATAGTGTGTCCCAGGGAGGAATCCCAAGTTGGTCAGTTACTGTTCTATAGGAGTTTTCTAAGTAGATTTGGTGGGAAAAGCTTCATTTTTCAGGTTGCTCAAATGGAATGATATAGGTTAGACTTGGCTGATGCTACCATGTTCCCTGTAACACAGAGAGACCCATCTCTAATAGAAGAGACCTGAACCAGCCAAGGATGAGAGAGAAGATTGGGGGCAGAGATGAAGACATGAGGGAAGAGGAGAGAAGATATGTATACTAGTTATCTGTTGCTGTGGAACAAATTACCCCAAAACTTACAGTGGCTTAAAACAATACATACTTATAGATTCTATGGGTCAATAATCTGAATGTGGCTTTATTCAGAGTCTTTCTCAAGGCTTCAATCAAGGTGTCGCATGGGACTACAGTTATGTCAAGGTTCAACAAGGGCAGGCTCTGCTCCAAAGCTCTCTCGTGAGGTTATTGGCAGGATTCAGATCCTCATGGGTTGTTGGGCCTCAGACCTCAGTTTCTTTCTAGGTTCTGAACTCAGGCGTTTGCACTTATTTCTGTTCTCTTTCTGAATGTCTCCATTTATTTCACAGTACTACATGTTCTCCAGACCTAGGTCTGCATCATAGGCCAGTGTTTCCCTTCGGCTCCTAGAGAACAAATCTATTCCTGGACCTCATGCTTCTCCCTCACCTTTTTCTCCTTCTGTGATGGATGAGACCAGATATTCAGGCTTGAAGCTTCAGTTTCATTGCTGGCTCCTCCCCTCCTTAGCCACATACCTAAAATATGACCATTTCTGTAAATCTTGTCTCTTAAATATCTCCTATCCACTCTGCTTGTGCATATGGACATCTTCCTATCTAGGCCTTTGTCATCCCTTGCTACTTGTGGGATGCTACTATCTGGGTCATATCTCTTTTACTTCCCTCTCCTCAGAGACAATAGAGTGATCTTTCCAATGCCAGAGTTTACCCTGTCACTCTCCTGATTATAAGGCATTACAGGTATGGAGATAGAAGAGATGAAGAAGTACAAATTAGTAGTTACAAAACAGTCACGGGGATTTAGAGTATATAAAATTTATTTAAAAAGAAAAAATATATATTACTGTCTTCTCTAGCTGTTGGCATAATGCACATGGAAGGTCTTCACAAGTTAGCCTTATCCACCACTACCCCCCTTCCTCCTCACTCTTTTGTTGGCTTCTCACTTCCTAATTATGATCTTCATTCTCTCAAGCACAGACCTTCTCTCAGTTGTTCTCTTAGCCTGAAATGTCCTCTTACCTCACACCCACCAATCCAACCTTTTTCCAGGTCTCACTCTTCAAGTTTCAGGGTCAAGTTCCATTTTGTCCCCAAAGCCCTCTCAACCTCACATGCCTCAGAAATCCTTTTTACACTAGGAATGAGACTTGTTCTGTTGCAGAAACAAGACTGGCAAGAAACCAAGCACCACTCGGAGAGTTGTAGAACTCAGGTTTATTGCGCTGGCGGTCCCAAAAGAGCTAGCGCTATGAAGATCTGGGCCCCGAGCTCAGGAGTAACCTTACTTTTATAGAGCTTAACAAGCAAAGGCAATACATCTGTTATCTAGACAGAACAATCAAAGGGGAGGGTGAGTCTTTAGTTGATTTCAAGATCACTCTTCCCTTCGGCCTATGCAGCAAGCATGTCTACAGAAGCAGAACAAAGAGCTGATTACAATGTTAGCCATTTGAGTGGAAAATTCCTCTTCAGTTCCAGAGAGCCCTGTGTAGAGATATTTCTGCCTGTGCCCCATCCCCCATACAATGGCAGCTCCTGGGGAGACCATGGCTGATGAGTGTCCCTTTGAGGAGCTCGAGGAGCAAAGGGGGATCTGCTCCAGGAACATGAGGATCCTGTGGTGTGGGGGTGATGCTTCTCAGATCTCTTGCAGCTCCTTGCCCCTGCTTGCCTCTTACTTTCGTTTTAAGCCCCTAATCACAAGGCAGGAGAGAAGAAAAGTAATGAGCTAGAAATGGTCAGCTCTGAGCACCTTGGTAGTTTCCTCTAGTTCTAGAATCTGCTAATCCACCATTGAGAAGTAGAGATTGACTGGCCCAGATAACCAACTTGCCAGAAGGTAAGGTGCAGCCAGCCTTTGGGAAAACTCCACCTAAGAACTTTAGCATTGATAGTGCCACCTCTCTCCACTCCCTTTCTCCCAACCTCCTCCTTCTCTTTTTTCCTTCCTTCCTCTTCAAAATTATAACAGCTTTAATGGTAACTGATTATATAATTACAACTTGGCTATTGTAAAAAATAAGACCAATATATAAGGTGATTCTGTGAGCAACAGACCTGGCCGAATCCAAGGTCTAGCTGGTCCAAGGTCTGGCTGTGATCCAGGCCCACAGCTAGGAATAGGACCTCAGATTTAGAATGTTACATTAGTGTAGTAGGGCGCCTGAGCCTAAAATATGTAAACATAATTCAGTTTATCGTATCACGCATGTGTGGCTGAATGCCACTTTTGTTCTCTGACATATATAAAAAAAAGCCCATGTGGTCCCCTGGAGGGCAGAAGGGGAAAACAGAAAGGGGAGCAGAAAAAGTGCGTGCAATACCGCGCGCCCCGTGCAATAGACTGCACTTCCCCCAATAGAACTGCGCTCCGCACAATAAAGTTGGTGCCTGCCATTTCATTCTCATGTCTGCCTCTTCTGCATTCTTCCAACTGGGTGTCTCACCATCGATCCTTCCTTTCTTGATCAGCTCGGCGCTGAGAGACCCTATTAACATTCTGGTTACCATGTAGACAAAGGGCAGCCAATTTTTATTTTTTAATAAAGGGTTAGGTAGTAAACATTTTAGGCTTTGTAACCCATATAATCTCAACTCTTCCTGTGAAAGCAACTATAGACAATACGTAAACAAATGGGCATTGCTGTGCACCAATAAAATTTTATTTACAAAAATAGGTGGTGGATGGGATTTGACCCGTAGGCTGCAGTTTGTTAGCTCCTAGTGTGGATATTTTCTTTTTACCTCTGGTATGTCTATGTAAGAAATGTCCAAACCTGTAGAGAATTTTTATAAGAGTTTATTTGAGCCAAACTGATGATGTATGCTGGGGAGCGAGATCTCAGATGCTCTAGAAAATAACAGCTTTCCATCTTTTATGCATTTGAAATTAAGGAAGGAATTTAAGGAAGATTACACGAAGGTAGGAGAAGCAAGGCAGGAATTGGATTTAGAGGATAGTTAGCAAGATTATGTGCCCTCTAGAGGGTGGTTACAGCTTATTTTAAAGGAGTATTAATCTAGATGCACGGAAACAATGGACAGGACTTGCTTAAGGCAAAGATAAACCTTTTACTAAAGAAGTTATATTCCTGTGGTGTTACTACCCACCATGACCTGCCCAGTTAGGAATTTATGATCAGATCATCCTGTGATGTTACTTTCCATAAAACCTCTTTTTAAATCGATAGCTATCAGCTTCATACCCTCCTATGCCAGAATAGTGGAGGAGATGGAGTGGAGGACAGAGGTTCCAGCAGCTCTGGGCTGTCTCCTCCATAGCTTCTAGCCTATGCGGCAAGGCATGACTCCCTCTTAATCCAGGTTGAGACTCCTAGTTGAGAACTTTGGTTGGCCTGGCTCAACTCACATGCCTGACTCTGAGACAGCCCTGAGGGAGGCCTGTGAGAGAGGTTATCTGACTAGTTTCTGGTGGTGGAGAGATGCGCCATTTTTCAGATGAAGAGTGTACTCTTCGGAGTATGTAAAAATGATCAATGTACATTGTGAATCATTTTTGTGAAATGAGTCTTGATTATTACTACAGCATGAGTTAAAAATTTTTTTTTCCACTTATCTTGCCCCATTATCTGTTGTTTTCTATTGAGATTTTAGTCAGTCCCTGACCCCTCTGCCACCTTTGTAAATGCACTCCAGGATGTAGTGTGTATCTCTCAGTTCCTATTCTTCAATCCAGAGGGACTCAAAAACTTTGCCTCCTAGAACCTACTTGGTTTCTTTTTCCTTTCCCCATGGCCCTTCTCTATCCTACTTCCTGCCTTGAATAGACTCTAGGGAGCATTGGCAGGCTCATGTCCAGTCAGATCTAATCATGGACAAAGCTGTGCTATGACCTTCCTGCTCTGATCCTAATGGTAGAGGCCTCCACCCATCCCCACCTATGGACCCAGCACAGCCCATTGCTGACTGGACATCTATTCTGGCCCAGGCAAGCAGCGCTGTGGATTCAGGCTGATGGCTGAGCCCCCTCACAATTTAAAGACCCTGGAAGAGACCCAACCCTCTGTCTGTCTTCCTAGCTGCCTGAGGTCCCCATACTTGGCTCACCTCTGGGGTCAGCTCACTTTTGGGGTCAAACTACCTTTCTGCAGTTTCCTCTTGGGCCTGCCTATTTGGTCTGACTGACTGCCTTTCTTTCTCCATCTTCCATTTATATCTGGTCTCAGCTTAGACTTCAGTGTGCACTATTTAAATTCCCAGCTCCTGGGGAAGCACCATGACCCACTGTAAAAGACCACATTGGCATCTGTGGACAAGGATGCCTTCATCCTGGAGCAAGTGCGACTTTGGCAAATTCTGTTTCCTCTTCTGTAAAATGCAGATAATAATGAACTTACTTCACAGGGCACTTATGAAGAGTAGTAAAACAATTAAGATAACATTTACTCTTTTAGGCTCATCCCAGGACTAGGGCGACTAACCATCTTGATTGGCCCAGGACCTTCTTGGTTTTAGCACTGAAAATCCTATATCTCTCAGTCCTAGATAAACAAACACTGCAGTAAATGCTATAGGGATCATCAATTCTGGTTTCTTTCTTTCCCACCGTGGCCCTTTCACAAGGACTGATGTCCTCACACACCTCCATTTTCAGTTTTCAGACTTCCCCAGGCTGTCCTGTGGAAAATAAGTCCATGTGCTGCTGTGTTAAGACCCCAGGGACAATTCCACACTCAGGGAGACACTGGCCCTGCCCTTACTCCATCTTGGCTCACAATACTCTTTGGAATCCCATGCCCAGTGGGATTTGGAAAGTTTTCCACTTCAATGTCTATTTGACAGTGTTTCTTAAGGGCCCACAATGAGCTGAGCACTGTGACATATAGTTCTGGGAAGGCAGAAAAAAAGACCAGGTGTGCCCACTATAGGGAGTGTGGCAGCTTCTAGAAACTTAGAACAAGGTGTGTGTTTGGGGGGAGTGCACAAGTTGAGGATAGAGAGGGTAGTGTGGGGCAAGATGTGATGGTAGAAATCTCACTAGGAGACCCTAAATGAGCCTGGGTAGAAAAGCCCAGGAGGAACCTACTTCCCAGAAGAAGTGGTGACCTAGGTCAAGGAAGAAGCAGTACAGGGAAAAAAAAACAGTGAAAGAAAGGAAAGGTGTTCCAGGCCAAGGGCTCAGAGTATATAGAGGCAGAGAGAGAGGAATAGGCACGGTCTTCCCAGGAAGTGCAAGGGGGAGGTATGGTGGGAGGCAAAGATACCCTGGGCCTTGTAGATCTTTCAAACAATCACGGCCACCAGGACCACTGAGTTAGGACTTTGGGAGAGAAGAAAGAGGCATGTAGCATCTACTGAAGTAGAGTTGTAGAGTTGCAGGGCAGCTCAGAGGAACCCAAGGCATAGGGCTAGGGTCCTCTCTGCAGACAGGGCAGTGAACCAAGCAATTTATGAAGCAGGACTCAGGTCTGGTTTGCCATCCAGCCTACTGCCCTAGCAGGAGCTGAGATTCTTGAAACATATCTCTGCTCTCAGTGGGGAGGTGGTTCTCAGAAACCTGGTACATGAATCAGGTGGGGAGAGTGGCTGTCCACAGCCAGTATGGAGGACTAGCCTCTGTCTGTTTGCTTGTATCCTGACTGCATGAACTTGAATGACCTTCAACTCAAGCACGATTTCTGCTTCTGGTACATCCTGAAATTTAAACATCACTTTTTAAATCCCTCTCATGATGCCAAATCTTTTCTATCTCAGAATGAGAGGGCAGCCAGGTAGTGTCCTTCAAATGGGCCACCATAGCCTTGCCACGGCTCCTGTCATCAGGGGACCCTGGTGCCTCTGCATCCAAGACTTTCACCACCTCTCATGGGTAGCCTGTCAGTGCCTTTCTGGAGCCAGCAGAGGCATCTGTGGGCTGGCAAGCAGGTTTTATGTGCCTAGTTAGGATTTTATAGTTTGGCCAGGCAGATTTGTGTCTCACAAGACCTGAGAATAGCTACTGATTGGTTCTATGCTCCCGATTGGGCCTCTCCTAAGGGCAGAGGCCACCAGGCTATCCCAGCAGGTCCACACTGGGTGCTGCACTCCAAGGCTCAGCTACAGATAAGAGGTATCAGCTCCTCAGCACGCTTTCCCCTCCTGAGATGTTTGTTTCCCTTTGTTCATGAAAGGACTGGGCTGAGGCAGGCTGAGAGGATGGAGGATATAGTGTGGGCAGGCCCCTGGTTGAATGGGTCTTCTTGCTGTATCTTCTTGGGAAGTCAGAGAATAGCCTACTGGGGATCTGATGTTGAATGGAGCTTTAGGGCCACAAGTATTTTGGAGCAGGAAGGTGTCATTGGTCCATTTAGCCAGCTTCCTCCAATCTGCACTTGTGCCTATTCTAGACCCTGGGAACTCAAGGGACAAGCAGCAGGCCCCCACCACCACCCCTGTGAGCTTGTGTTCTAGTAAGCAGACAAAGTACAAGATCATTTCCAGTAGAATGGGTTCCAGGAAAGCAAGAAGCAGGGCCATCGGGGAGAATGTGACAATGGCAGGGTGGTCAAAGTTCTTTCTGTGGAAGAGACACCTGATGAGACCTGGTGAAACTTACTAAATACACCAGAATGGCTGCTTCTGGAAGTATTGGACTGTAGATTGAGGATAGAGGGGAAAACAAGCTGAAATAAAAGAGGAGCTTACAGGGACCAATGATGCCAGTGTGCTTGAACTGAGGTGTTTGATTAACTAAAATTTGTCTTTCTAAAGTCAAAACAAAATATAAAGTTAAAATCCAGACTGAGACACCAAAATTAATTGGAAATTCTGAGACCTACCTCCCAGAAGAGGTAGTGAAAGCAGTACAGGAAAAGGAGGACAAGTGTTCCAGGCCAACGGCAAGGTGTGTGTGTGTGAGGGCTGGGGTTGGTCAGCAGAGGGCCTTCCAAGTAGTGTGATCATGTGGGGATCTGACCATTTCATTGGGGGACCCAAAACATCAATTCATATTTTTCATGGGCATATCAGAAACTCTTTCATCTTCTCTCTGGGGAGGGATAGGTGTGGCTCCCAAGGCTGAAGAAATGGAGGGGGAGAAGCGGACGAGGATATTAAGGTTCCTCTCCACAAGTTCACCACATCTCCCTTTTCAGGAAGGTGCCTCACCTGAGTCCTTAGCAGTAACTGCTGTCCCTGAATTCAGAGCTGCTTCTCTCTAGTTTATCCAGAAAGGACATTGTATGTTTTCTGAGGGTTCTGAGAGGGAACACAACTGGCTGTGCTGGGTGGGGAGAGGATGGAAGAATATAAACTTCTTTATTCAGAGTTTGCACAAACCCTCTGTGTTCAGTCACTCCTCAACCACACTTTCACAGCTCCTGAGACCTCCAATTTGAGAGCCTTCACAGTGTTTTATTGGGATAAATCATGACTTCTTATTGTCTTCCTAATTATAAGCTTAACTTTCACTTTTCTAACTTCCCAAAATTCGATTAACATCTCTAATCTGCTGCCATCTCTCTTTTTATTTTTTCTTTTATAAAGAAAGGTTTATAAAGGTTTATGACTTTAATTCTTTTTGGCCATTTTACTGGAATTTGGGGGAAGAAGTGGATACAATGCCACTTCTACTCACTATGTTTCATTGAAGTTGACACCCCATCATTTCTCTGGGCCTCAAACAGGCTCCTGGAAATAGCCAGCCAAGGGAGGCAGGATGGGACTTGAAGATAATTACTCTTAAATTTGGGTCCTGGCCCCATCACATGCTGACTAGGTAAGTTTGACCAAGTCTCTCAACATTTCTGAGCCTCAGTTTCCCCAGTAGTAAAAGGGAGATGTTCATACATGGCAGGTGCTCACTCTCTGCTGCTTCCTCTCCCCAAGGTACATGTAACCTGGGATTCTCAGCATCATCACAGATTAGTTATATGGCTCAGTCATGTCACTGTAATCCACCTGAGTGTCCACAGTAGGGCAGAGTCTGTTGAAGTTTCATCCAGGCAGGGTCTCTCCAGCTGTTCCAACCCCTTGCACAGAGGCAGAGGCAGATCAGACCCAAAATCTAAATTCTGGGGTCATCAGGCAATTTCAGGCAGAAGGTGGGCTTCCTTCCATGTGGAAACCCACTGGTCTGAACATCATGGAGGACAGGAGGGAGGAACAAGGAGCTTTTTTCCTTTAAGTGTCATGGAGTGGTAGGGGATGGGTGTAGGTAGCCCACTGGCTGGCAACTGATGACAAAGCTCGCAGGTAAAAAATAGAAGTTCTTTGAGCTCTGGAGAGCCCAGGGATTCTAGAAAGACTCCACTCTCCAGAAGAAGTGATATAAAGCATTTCAAACATCTGTATTCCCTGGGTCATTTTTCTGTTTGACTGCATTCATGGGAGAAGTGGTTCTTAGGCCAGGATGCCAATGGTAAGATGCGTCTTAGACCTTGTCCTGGTTCTGCCAGTAATTTGGGCTAGCCACTTCCCCATCCTGGCCTATTTCTCACCTGTAAGAGAAGCAAGGGCACAGCACCTAGAGCCCTCACCAACACAATTTTAATGACCTTGGGCCCAAGTGATCCCTGCCTCTCTCAAAGTCTTCAGCTGTTCTATTTGGATACACTTGAGTTTTCATGTTGATCAGTATGACATTTTTGTAGTTTATCATTTCGCTTAATCCCTTAAAGAGACAGATAGATATTCTTTGGAGACTACAATACTATTTTTGCACAAGTCTGTAGAGTCCAGAAGTACACCCAATTGAAGGACAAAAACATCTTATTTGATGGACAACAGGAAAACAACATTGGTAATGAAGAAACACCAAGACATGTGCCAAGTCCTGCCAACTGTGAGTCATCTCATCACTCTTCTGGCATGATGTAGGTCAGTCCAGAGGGTCTCTGAGGTTGGTAAATGGAACACATGTGGCAATTGTGTCTTTCTATTCTGGGGCTAGACTCATGGGAGTAGTGAGAAACTCTTTCATTCTGTAGGAAGAAGAGACAGAGTACAGAGTCAGGGAGTCAGGGAACTAAGAACACATGGCTAATCCACTCCCTGGGGCCATCCATTCATGGCTTCTGTCAGGGGGCACCCAGGAAGATAAACATCCCCACCCCTGTAACTCCATGGGGGACTAAGCCTTTCCCCTAGAGGACAGTCAGGTTTCTCTGGGGGCTTGTAGGAACTCCTATGGGGAAGGGCAGGGTGAAGCTCTGACCAATGGCTGCATAATGGAACCAGCACCTTCATCTTCAGGCAACTTTCTATGGATTGTATGTCTTCAAATTCCATCAAGTCCAATTAACATAGAAGCTTCCTGCATTGAAAGTTTCTCTTCTATTACCACCGATGGGGCCACTTACGGAGGCATGGAAGGGCTGCTGATTTGCTTTAAGCCTGAAGTTACTTTGTAAAACATCCAAGTAATTATCAAATATATTCAGTTATCAAAGGCAGTTTATACCAAATACCGAATGCCATAAATAAAATAAAATATAGTCCTCATTCCTATCACACAGTATTAACTACAATTTTGGTAGTCCATTCTTGGCTTTTTCTGTGTATATTTTTGTCCTTTTACATAGCTATGGTTATACAATTGTACACTTTTATATCATGATTTTATATTTTTTACTGAAAGACATAAACATGTTCCTATGTGATTATAATTTTTTCCTGAATATCATAAGTAGTAGCTGAGGACATGCAATAGATTAATTAGCCAATTCCCTATTGTTGGTTAATTAGTCCATTTTAACTTTGGCTGTTATAAATAATAGTACAATGATCATCTTTTGGTTATTTATTTTTTAAATTTGGGATCAATTATTCAGGATCAGTTCCCAGAGTGGAACTGTTACACCAAAGGGTCTGAACACTCTTTATATTCTTGATCTCTTATGGGAAAGGCCGATCTTAGAATTCCATCTTTCATGTGCCCAGAAGGAGCAGTGAGTCAGTCCTCTGCTCACAAAACCCTTGTCTACTAGTCCTAGACCAGCAGATTGGCCTGAGTCTGACCACAAGGTACTCTGTGAGCCTATTCCCCTGCTCCTTTCCTTCCACTCCTCTCTCTTATCCAGAGCCATGGGCAGCAATGGTCTTCGAAGCCTTGAAGAGCATTCCAGGCTAAGGTGCTTTGATAGCCTTAGGTAATTCCACCAGAAGCTGTTGCTCCTGAGTGCTGATACCCACCCATGGAAATACCTATAGTGCCAACATACGTGAGCAGGCTTTGCTCCCCAGCATGGCCTTACAGAAATAGAGTGACTAACCAGAGTGCCTTCCTGTCTCTTCAAAGTTCAGGCCAGGGGTCTTAGTTCAAAGAATTGTGTCTGACTCATGTTTTCCCATTCCCTAAAGGCAACTGCAACTTAAAAACACTGAAAGCACCTCCCACCCTGCCCAAACAGAAGCCCATCCCTAGAGCTCACTCAGTCCAGAGGCCAGGCAGAGCTGGCAAAAACAATATCCAGGCCAGAGAAGGCACTAAGCTGTTGTTCAGCTCAGGGGCTCTGCTCCAGCCCAGGGCCACTGGGGGCATCAGAGATTCTTCTTCTAACCTGCCTTACCCTTCCTCCTTCCACATCAGATGCTACATTTTCCACTTTTGCTTTTAATTTTCCTTTGCTTTTGGCCACTGGAGAGAAGGCCAATTTGGGAGTTCCTTTTAGTCTGATGGTAAGGCCAAGAGCCCAAGGTTACTGGGGCCTGGGAAGGAACAGGGAAAGTGAACTTTGCTAAAGGAGAGAAGAAGTTTCCAAACCAACTTTCCAGCTTCACAAACATGCATGTGTAACTGAAGTAGGCCCCAACACCAATGGTACTGAAGAGCAGATACAGGCAGGCTCTCTAAGCTTCCTGGGAACACCTCAACTGCTGTCAGGAGTGGTGTCTGTACTTCCAAGACCCAGTTGGAGGTTCTCACTCAACAAAGAGCTCCACTCAGAAGTACACATGACAACTACTAGGATGTTTCCAGGGACACAGAGTCCATAACCTAACAAAACAGCTTGTTGCATTGAGGCACCACTCTGTTTCTTTCATTTATTTTAATTAATTAATTAATTTTTTTTAGGAATAATGGCAAGTATAAGTAAATAAACACATTTTTCCTTATGGGAGTAAATCATCTCTCTCCAGGAGAGTCTACCCATTGGCCACTCTTTCACCCAAAGGAGCCAGCAAAACAAGGCTACAACTTTCTTCATGTGCAGTGATTCCAAGATTTGAAGACTTCCCAGGTATCCTCTTTTTAGACAACGTCGCTCCAATTGTTTCCATGCAACCTGGTTCCTACCTGCTTATGTTCCTTAGGACAAGCTTCGCTTTTCAATTTTCTTCTTAGAATGTGGTATGAAGAAGTAAACAATTCTTCAGATAAACCCACACACATGGGAGCTGTTGGTATATGTGTTCAGATACACTGTGCCTCCAGACTCTAGGTGCTGCACTGAGCAGTGTGGGAAGTCATAGCCCACCATGGTCTTAGACCCAGCTTGTAGTCAGTGAAACCTCCCAGGCCTTTATTATGAATGTCTGAGCAACTAAACTAAGATAAGACCCGTCTCTCCACAACATATATTCAATTTCTCTCAATTGTATTTCATCTCAATTATATTTAGAAGGTTGGCTCTGTGAGACTGGTTCTCTCTGACAAGTCTCTATGAGTGTCGTAATGTGTAGTTCCTGGAACTGCTGCTAGGCAGAGTGATGCCTGTGAACTCAGAGAAGAGAAAACCTACACAGAGCTTCCAACTGTATGTGTAGGATGGGAGGACAGAAATAGAACGTGCTTTGTGCAGCTGTGACTTCTTTATAACACACACAGCACCAGTATTGATCCATCACAATTCTCTACTTATCAAAAACACATTCCATGCTGTAGAGCAAGCTTTAAAGAAACACAAGCAAATAAATTTAAATAAAGACGCCCCCCCCAAAAGAAAAACAAAAAACAAACAAACAAAACACCTCTCAGCTTTCCATGCAGCATAACACAGGTCTTTCTCTGTGTGGGTTAATGTCCTCTCGCTCACAGCGCTTGCTTAGAGCTCCAGCTTTGCCAAGTCTGCCAGCCCTACAGCTGGTGCTGATCAACAGCATTGACAGCGTGGTTTTCTCTTCCTGCAACTATGGGGTTGGAAGCGAACATTTATTGAGTTTCTACTAGGTAACAAACTGCTAGGCATTCTATGGATCTGCTTCCACTTAGCCCTCACCACAACACTCTAAATATACAGTTTTATCTCCATTTCACTGTGGAAAGACCAAGGGTCACAGAGGTTCAACCATTTGCCCATATCCACAAAGTTGGTACCAGAAGAGTTTGGATTGGAATGCAGAGCTGTTGACTCAAAAGCCCATGCTTTGTCTATGCTTCAGATTCTTGACCAGTGTTGTCCAATAGAAATAGAATGTGAGCCACAAATATGAGCCAAATATGTAATTTTATATTTTCCCATAGCCACATTAAACAAGGGAAAACCAGGTGACATTAATCCCAGTAATACGTTTTATTTGACCCAATGGATTCAAAATATTAGTATTTCAACATGCAATCAATATTAAAATTATAACTTTTATATTCTCTTTTGGACTAGCCATATTTCAAGTGCTCAATAACCAAATGTGGCAAGTGGCATGAGATTAGACAACTCAGCTATTACATAGAAAAATAGCTGTTTTGTTTTTTCTCTTAGCTATTTTTTAAAGAGAATTACATTTTTTAATGCTTTTAAATACATTTGAATGTTATAGAAAAGAGTCGATGAATTCATAATAAGGTGAAACTGAAATCATTTCTTACTTGTATTAATCAGTTTAGGCTGCTATAACAAAATATCATAGACTGGATGGCTTAAATAATAGATGTTTATTTTCATGCAGTTCTGGTGGATAGAAATCTGAGATCCAGGTGCCAGACTGATTAGGTTCTGGTGAGAGCCTTCTTCCTGGCTGATAGACAGCTACCTTCTCTCTATGTCCTCATATTGGAAATAGCGAGCTTTCTGCTGTCTCTTCTTATAAGAGCACTAATCCCATGATGGAGGCTTCACCCTCATGACTTCGCCTAACCTAATTACCTCTCAAAAGTACCATTCTATCCCCAAATACTGTCCATTGGGGGTCAGGGCTTCACACATCACACAATGCTGAGCGACGCAATGTGTCCTTGGATTTTCCTATGAGGATAAGTCGGAAACTTCTCTTTGTGCATATTGTGAGTTATGCATGTTGCAGAAATGCCCCTGCAAAGTAAGGACTTTGATTCAAACCTGGACCTTCACAACTGTTTGCAGTCTATTTTCCTCAGTCCTCAACCTGGTGTTTGCAATTTAGACCTGAGGCTCTGAGGTTTAGTGACAGGTTGGCAGTCACATGGGTAGATACAGCAGGAGCCAGGGCTTCACCCCTGGCCTTCTGAGCCTAGGGCTCTCTCCTTTGTTCTGCTTTGTGAAGAATTGTTGATGACATTTTTTTTCCCCCCAGGGAAATTAAGGTTAGCATAGGCCCTGTTCTCATACTCTTTTATTTGTGTTTATTTTTGAGCAGCAAAAAAAACTTTAACAGGTTTCAGATTATCATCTGTGCCAAGTTCTTGGTGGCTTGGCTCATGGGCCTTTGTGCCCAGAGAGACAAAATAACTTTGTATGTGACAGGGAAGTCTCTAGGGAGGGATACCAGGGGAGCAGGTATTTGAACAGGTTTTACCTTGTTATTGAAGCTGCTGGTCCTTTATTCCTGTATCCTTCAAACCTTAACTGCTCCCTGCCAGACCCTGGCTAGGTTAGGGATGCACAGAGATGGAGAGGCAGATCATGGCTCTCAGCAATCACAGCATGGTGACAGGATGAGGGGAGAGGCAAACCTGCTCTTGAATCAGAACATGTGTCAGCAAGGTATTGATTTGCTAGCAGATAACAGCAAACAGGAGCAACTGGGGCTGGGGGTTGATGCTGCACCCACCAAGGAGGCAAAACATTAGGAAAGCCTCATTGAGGGGGACATTAGTAGAGAAAGAGCAGAGTGGGGAGGACATCTCCTATCCTGGAGTTGCTGCCTCAGACAAGAGGTGTCTTTCCCACCTTCATTTCCTTTTTAAACCCAGATGCTGGCAAGAGGGAGATTTCTGGACAATGATAAATACTATTTATTAAAGAACTATGATATACCAGTGAGTTTATTTTTTTAATTTTTCTATTAAGTTTTTTGGGGTAACATTGGTTAATACAATTATATAATTTTCAGTACGTTATAATTTGACAGCTATATATTCTATTGTGTGTTTACCACCCGAAGTCTGGTTTCCTTCGGCTACCATATGTTTGATGCCCTTTCCCCACTTCACCCTCCTCCAACCCCCCTATACTTGACCCCCTTTACCCTGTCTACCTCCTCCTCCTCCCCTACCTCCACACTTTGGTAACCACTAGTCTATAGTCCATGTCCATGAGTCTCTGTTTGTCCTGTTCATTTGTTGCTTTTAGGTTTGTATCCCACATATAAGTGATATCATGTGATTTTCAACTTTTTCTGTCTGGCTTATTTCTCTTAGCATGATTATCTCAAGGTCCATCCATGTTGTCACAAATAACAGTATTTCATCTCTTCTTATGGCTGAGTAATATTCCATTGTATATA
>NW_006439718.1:197428-208900 GCF_000325575.1 Pteropus alecto
TGCTGATGGGATTTTGATGGGGATTGCATTAAATTTGTATAATGCTTTAGGTGATATGGTCGTTTTAACTATGTTGATTCTTCCAATCCAAGAACACGGAATAACTTTCCATTTCTTTATATCTTCTTCGATTTCTTTTAATAGGGCCTTACAGTTTTCATTATATAGGTCTTTCACATGTTTCATTAGAGTTATTCTTAAGTATTTTATTGTTTTTGTTGTAATTGCAAAAGGAATTATTTTTTCCACTTCTTTTTCTGACACTTCTTTGTTAGAGTATAGGAATGCTATGTATTTTTGAACATTGATTTTGTATCCAGAGACTTTATTCTATTTGCTTATTGTTTCTAGTAGTGTTCTTGTGGAGACTTTTTGATTTTCTATTTAGAAAATCATGTCATCTCTGCAAATAGAGATAGTTTGACTCTTAGTTTTCTATTTGAATGCCTTTTATATCTTTCTCTTGTTTGATTACACTTGCTAGGATCTCCAATGTTATGCTGAATAACAGTCGCGATAGTGGACAGCCTTGTCTTGTTCCTGATCTTAGAGGGAAAGTTTTAGTTTTTCACCATTAAGTATAATGTTGGCTAAGGGTTTGTCATATATGGCCTTTATTATGTTAAGGTACCTACCTTCTATACTGATTTTGTTAAGTATATTTATCATAAATGGATACTGTATCTTATTGAAGGCTTTTTCTACATCGATTGATATGATCATATGATTCTTATTTTTTAATTTGTTTATGTGATCTATTACATTAATTGATTTGCATATGTTGAACCATCCCTGTGCCCCTGGGATGAAGCCCACTTGATCATGGTGTTAAATCTTTTTAATATGTTTCTGTATTCGGTTTGCTAGTATCTTATTTAGGATTTTTGTATCTGTGTTCGTGAGAGATATTGGTCTGTAGTTTTCTGTTTTTGTGTTATCCTTACCAGGTTTTGGTATCAGAGTAATACTGGCATCATAACATGAGTTGGGAAGTGTTGCCTCCTTTTCGATTTTTTGGAAGAGTTTAAGGAGAATAGGTATTAAATCTTCTTTGAATGTTTGGTAGAATTAAGTGGTGAAGCCATCTGGTCTTGGACTTTTATTTTTTGGTAGGTTTTTGATGATTGTTTCCATTTCCATACCGCTGATCGGTCTATTTAGATTTTCCAGTTCTTCTTCATTCAGTCTAGGAAGATTGTATATTTCTAAGTACAGGTCCATGTCTTCTAGGTTATTAAACTTGGTATTATATACTTTTTCATAGTATTATTGCATGATCCTTTGTATTTCTGTGATGTCAGTCGTAATTTCCCCTTTTTCATCCCGGATTTTATTTGTGTCCTTTCTCTTTTTTTCTTCAGTGAGTCTAGACAGGGGTTTGTCAATTTTATTAAACTTCTCAAAGAACCAGCTCTTTGTTGTATTTATTTTTTTCTATTGTTTTTCTGTTTTCAATTTCATTTATTTCTGCTCTAATTTTGATTACTTCTTTCCTTCTGCTGACTTTAGGCCTCATTTGTTCTTCCTTTTCTAGTTTTTAAGATGAAGCATTAGATTGTTTATTTGAGCTCATTCTTGTTTTTGGAGATAAGGCTGTAATGATATGAAGTTTCCTCTTATGACTGCTTTTGCCGTGTCCCAACAGTTTATATGTTGTACTATCGTTATCTTTTGTTTCTATGTATCTCTTCATCTCTCTTTTTATTTCTTCCATGACCAAGCTATTCTTCAGTATTATGTTGTTTAATCTTCATATATTTGTGGTTCTTTACCAGTAAATTTATATATGACACTTGCTGTGGATTGAATTGTATCCTCCAAAAATTCAATATTGAACCTCTAGGACCTCAAAATTGATCTTATTTGGAAATAGAGTATTGCAGATGTAATTAGTTATGATGAGCTTATTAAGGTGGTTCCCTAATTCAATATACTAATGTCTTTATAAAAAAAGAAAAATATTGGAGACAGATATGCACACAAGGAGAACATCATGTGAAAATTTAGACAGAGATTGGGGTGATTCCTCTATGAGTCAACAAACATCAAAGATTGACAGCAAACCACCAAAGCCAGAGGAGAGGCATGGAACACATTCTCCTTCACAGCCCTAAAAAGGAATCTAACCTGATATCATCACCTTGATCTTGAACACGAGCCTCCTGAGATGAAGACACAGGCCTCTATCTAGCTCAGACTTCCAGCCGACACAGCCGTTAAATAGTAAGTTTCTATTGTTCAAGCCCCCCAGTTTGTGGTACTCTGTCATGGCAGCTTTAGCAAATTTACACATCATTGCATTTAATATGTATACCAGCCTTACGAAGACAAGATCATGCCCATTTTATGGAAGAGGGAAATAAGGTTCAAAAAGTTACCTGAAGTCACTCAAATGTAGGGTTTGAACCCAAATCCATCTCATGCCCAGGTCCTCTACATTTCATGACTTCCAGTGGCTATTCCCACTCAGGCTTTGTATGAATGTTCAGCTTAGGGAAGTGCCAAATCTTTCACTCATGAAAACACTCATTTCTCTTAAGAGACTTCTCCAGGTTCTTTGAAAGGCAAGCTGATCTACTGGGAATACGGGGTGTGTATCGCTTTTCAGGAACCCTGCTCCTGGACAAGCCAGCTCCACTGGTCTCCCTGAGCTCTGCTCAGCAAACTCCCAGCTGTGAACAAAGGTTATCTATTTCAGGCCACCCCTGAACTATATTCAGGATCTGTCCTAGATTGAAGTCCCCTTCTGATTGCAGTCTGTGACCTTGGTACAGACCCACAAATGTCCCATTTGTGCTCATGAGTTTCACTCAGTCCTGTCATAAGTACGCAAGTCTTTTCACCTTCTCTACAGAATGGAATGGAAAGTAATTCTGAATCTCTAAAGAATTTTTGTTGGCCCTGCCTGTCATTTACTTTGGCTCCATAAATCAAAGAGAAGTCAGGCTGTAAAATACAGGCAACTCTCCAGTTATAGTCCATCAGTAGTATATGGTGCTTACTGGGTCAAATAAACATCTTGCATTTATCCATGATTTCGTTTATTGCATGGAGACCTTCCTTCCGGTTAATGTCATTTCTCTGATGGAACATTAATGGACTGGGAAGTTCTTAAGGAACGCAACTATTATTCTTTTTAGTATGTCCCCCATTAGCTTGACCTAGGCTTCAAAGGACTCTTTCTGAGGCTGTAAGACAAAACCAGGCACCCCTTTAGCTTCCTTCAGACCTCTTCCATTCACTCTTGCAAGACACAGCTGAAGGTACAGCCAACATCCAGTCTAGTACCCCCAGCAGGTTCACAGTAACACATAATAATGGTTATTTATCTCTAAAAAGGTATTTCTGCCATCTCCAATTCTTTTCTACTCTTAGTTTTGCTTGGAATTATAAATTACAGACAGCCTCCTAGTAATACTCCAACAGAATGTGCTGCGTGTGCACATACAAAAATCGTACAATATTTATTTGGCCCAGTAAGTACAATATTACTTGTTACAGAAGTGTGTAAGTATGAACAGGATCAAAGCCACCTCCTTGCAATTTAAAAAATATTAGGAGAAATTGAATCAAAACATATAGAATGTTTTATGATTGCTTTTTTTTTTTTTAACTAAACAAAAACCAAGGGGTCTTATAGATCCGTAGAGATAAATTTAACTGATTTTAATTCCTCTTGTGTTTTCCATATTTTGTTTAATTATTCCTCTGTTGGGGATATTTGAGTTTCTAAAATTTTTGACTCTCATAAATAACCCAGGCATTAACATCTTTATGTTTTATGCAAGTATTTCTAATGGATAAATACTAAGAAACAACATTTTTGAGTAGAAGAAATTCTCACTTCAAATATTGGGATATAACACTCACTTTCCAGTTGAAATCATATTTATTTTCCCCAATTCTTTGTAAAAGAGCTCATTTTCTTCCCTGTCACACATTGCATATTATAAGTCATTTGCATTTTTTGCTAACCTGAAGGGCAAAAGAGGTATTTTTGTTGTTTTAATCTGCAGTTACTTGATTATTAGGGAATTTGAGCACCTTTTCATGTTGATCAGCCTTCTCTCTTCTTCATGATGTGTTGTGCCACTTAATAGCTTGGACTTTCTTCTTTTTCTATTGGATTGCTTAAAGTTTTTGTGGTTCAATTAGTCAGTATTTTTAAAATAATATTTCTGACCTCATGCATGACTCACAAAAAGCTGTCCTTCACTCAAAATTAGAAAATCCCTTGTGTCAGTCTGTATTCTTGGTCGCATGAGGAGAAATCATCTTTATCATCAGGCAGAAAAGGGATTTATTAGAAGGATATTGGATATCTTAGTGAAAGGTTGAAATGGTTAGAAACAAGCTTTGGAGAAATAATCAGATTAGATGGAGGCTAGAAAACCAAGAACACAGCAAAATGATACCATGGGGATAGTCTGGTGCCACTGTTCCTGGATGCTTGCTGCCTAGAGGCTGTTTTCTTGACTCTACTACCATTGTCTGCACTAGACCATGGGTACTGGATTCTCTCATATTACTGTTACCAATCACCACTGTCTTTATCACCACCACCATGGGAGCGAATTCTGAGCAGTCCCCTAATCCTTTGCAGTACAGGTTGCAGATTCAAAGAAGAGTGGGATTCCCTTATTGTCCATACACAAGCTTTAGCTGTCAGGAGTCAGAGAGAATAATCTGATGTTTGGGTTAATTTGGGAAGAATTAATATTCTTATAATATTAAGTCTTCCCATGTTGAAATATGATGTGTGTTAAAATATCCTATGTTTTCAACAATTTTTATTAATGGAATGCCAATTTGATTCTTATTCTTTTATAAGTGATTCTGTTTTCTCTCTCAGTATTTATAATTTTTTTTTATCGTTTGTACTTTAAAATGTTATATGGTATTTTTTTCATTTATCTTAATAAGACATATGGGCTGTTTTAATCTGGAATTCCTTCATCTGTCTTTCTGTTCTATATTCTATCATATTTCCTTGACTTTCTCTTTGAGTTCATTTACTGATAATTATTTTGGGTATATGAGAGAGTGAATTACATTTATAATGTCTAGGAGAAGTTTGCATCCCAGAATATTTTTTTCTGAATATATAATCCTCTTGAATTTCTAAGAGTACTAATTAGAGTTTTTTAAAATTTTCTTTTGTTCATTGAATTATCTGTATGTCCATAAGAGTCTATTCTATTGACTGCCCTTTTGATCCATGTCACACGCGTTGAAATGCTTGATATGCCTAGTGCCTTGTTGTTTGAGAACTAGGTTGGTTCTTTCAGGTGGTTAGTATGGTGACCTTTTCTCTGGGGCGCTTCTCCTCTGACTGAAATGGCTGCTTGGGAGCTCTGGGTACCTGGGTTGGCTATCAGTCTTCCCTGGGGTGTGAGAAGAAGACAGGGTCTTTGCACTGAAGGTATGGCTGCTGAATAAATGTTGATGTCAGAAAGCAGGACAGTTACTTCGTTTGGGTTCACTTGCCTTTCCTCCAGCCCCTCCAGCTGACCTGGGGTGTGTCTGTCTGCAGGGGAGAGGCCCCTTTTCCTGTATCCATTTGTTCAGAGGAGCTGACAAATGGCTTCCACTTTCTGCTGGTGATTTTCCATTCCATTCCTGTGCCAATAATAACATTTCACACTTGTCTGACACCTTTTCTCCTCTGACCTCCAAGCACTTTACAAGCAAACAGTTACTATTATTGCCCTCTGATTTCTGATGGAAAAGCTGAGAGTTATAGGATCAAAGCTGTCATAGTTGGGGGTGAAGTGAGGTTTCAGACACCCCAGCCAGTCCCCAACCCTGTGCAGGACCAAAGAGGGCATCCTACCCCCAAGAGGAGGTGGCTCTGGCCTTTAAAGTTGTCTTCAAGGAGAGGGGGCCCAGGGGAGGGTTATCAACACTTGTTCCTGGAGGCCTCCTTAGAGCCTTATTAGTCCAGGATAAAGCATTGTTCTTTACTAGGGACAGTAGAAAGAAATGTGACTCTTGGAACTATTTCCTGCAAAGAAAGCTGGGTCCATGGTTCATGGTTTATTCTGAGGATAAGAAGACAATTGGAAGGTTCAGTGTGTCATCAGCTTGTTTTGAGGAATGGAGCAGATTTGTGTTGTATGGCCTCAAGGGGTGAAAAGGCTCAATTGTTGTAAGTTACAAGGGAAAGAATCACTATTTAGAGGCCTTGACAGTACTTCTAGCAGCCCAAAGGGAAGAGAGGAGCTATCTAGCCATCAGTGTGGATGTCCATTACTTCATGGCTTGGGCAGGGTGACACAGAAGGCCTCTTCCAACCCAGATATTTGCCTCATAAGAAGAGACTCTCATGCCATCTCCTCCAGGTGATGAAGCCTTTGGGATTGAGACCCTGAAACTCCAGGGTAAGCCACATCTTGCTGGACCTGTGAAGCTCCTTGGTTCCTGCTTCTCCTTCTTTCATTCAACTAGCCTTGGTTTGGAGTCTGTATTTTCCTTCTTCTCTTTGAGTGTAAGAGGCTTTGCCTAGTGGCAGCTGGCTGTCTAGCTAAAAGGAACACCTGTGACCAAGAAATTTTCAGCAGCCAAACAAGGCCCTGTTGACGTAAGTGTCTGCTGAGTTGATGTTGGGAGTCAGCTGTGAGAGTGTGTGTACTGAATTCAGCTCTCCCCAGTCCAGTGGAAATTGGCCTTCTTTGACCTGGGAACACATTAATCTCTGGAAGGATTTATGGAACAGTGAGGATAAAAGGGACACCTAGCCAGGTAACAACTGAGAACAAGCCATGTCTATCCCATGGATCACAGAAGGAGGTAGGTAACTGGGGATCAATAAGAGCGGATGGTGTGTGTGTGTGTGTGTGTGTGTGTGTGTGAGAGAGAGAGAGAGAGAGAGAGAGAGAGAAGAGAGAGAGACATACAGAAAGACAGAGAGAGACAGAGACAGAGAGACAGAGACAGAGACTGCATTTACTGAGTAAATACAATGCAGGGCACATCTGTATGTTATAACTCAGTTAAACTTTTCAAAATTCAGTGAAGTAGATCTTATAATTCTATTTTATAGATGAGAAATTGGAAGTTAAAGGTCAAGTAACCAGCCCAGGGGCTTAGCATGATCCAGGAGCTGAACTGAGATTTGAACCCAGCTGTCCTTGACTTTGAAGCTCTTTCTTCTCCGTAACAGTGCCTGCCTTGGAGTTAAGTGCCACAAACTGGGTCCCACAGACCTTGCCTGACAGGCCTGGAGTATTTCCTGGCTAGCAGAGCCCTCCTGGGCCCCAAGTACTCTTTCACAATGGCTGGCTTTCCTGCAAGTCCCGGGCTGCTTCTCTCGGGTCCACCCTGAGCTTCGCAGACACTACAGAAAGCTCTGGGCCAAGACCCAAGCACAGCAGGGCAGCCCTTGTCCAGCCCTGCGGTTTGTGATCTGGCCATTCATAACTGGCTCTGGGCAGGCACTTATCATTCTTCCACGACCACCCAGTCAGCCCCACATTGACTGGAAGTGAAGTTCGAGCTGCTTAAGCCAGACATTGCTGAGCCCTGGGTTCTGCTACTCCCACCCTCTGCAGCCAGCCTAGCCTGCCCAGCCAAGGGGATGCTGGAGCCCAGAAACAGCAGGGCCTGAGCATCCCCCACCAGCTACAAAGGGAGATTCACAAATCAAAGGGGCCTGAGAGAACAAAGCTGTCACATCAGTCCATCATGCAGCCGGATCTCAAAATAATGCCAGGCCAGAGGCTTGCCAGCTGTGAGTCACCACCGGGCCAGAACAGCCACAGAGGCCCCCAGCCGGCTGCGGGAAAAAACATGCCTGTGGCCAACTGGCTGCTCCCAGCCAGACTTGGAGGGTGCGGGTGTCTGCGGGGTGATTGGTTCCACACTTCATGCTGTGGTGTGGAGAGGACTTAGGCACAGTGTGAACACTGTGGAAGCAGGAGGAAGGGGACCAGGAAATGGCCATAGTAACGGCTTCTCTATTTCTCCAACTGCGAAATCACTTGGCTCCCTCCACCCGACCGACCTGCTCCCAGCCTCTGTGACGACTAGGCCAGCACAGCCTTCCTCGTTACTTTCTAACCTTAATGTGGCCTATGTTGCTGGCCCACTTCTTCTCAAGTGATCAAGGACAGTTGAGATGCTGAAATGAGTTGAGCAGCTCATTAGAATTAACACTAATAGTAACTTAAAACCTAGAGCTTACACTCAAGTGTCCTAATTCCCTCATTGTACACTTACCCTCCCTGCCTCCCCTCAAAGGCCTTATACATTACATGAATGGGATACATGGAAATACTTACATTGTCATAATTTCCCTTTCTTAAAAATTAAAATTTTCCTAATATTATTCCCCTCTATCATCGCATCATCCTGAAAGCTTATTACTTCCTTCCAGAATTCTTTATTTCTTCTGGCTTTGAAGCAATGACTTAGATGCCAATAAATATGAAATGGCTTGGGTGATGAAACACAGAGTTCTAATCTTGTGTTTGTTACTAACTCATTTCTTTTTTCTGGGCCTCACTTTCCTCATTGTTCAAATGAAGAATTAGATGAAATAATATCAAGTGACTTCTAGTTCTAAAATATCAGAGGTCTAGAAGATGATCTTTAGTGAAATGAACAACATTAATTAGGAAAATATGTTTAACCATGGGGAGGGAGGCAACAAAGGGTTCAATTGAAGGAAGGGCAAGAAGTTCATCCTTGCTCCTCCCACTGTAAATTGCCTTGCCCTCTTTCTTGATACTCTTCTCTACACCCCCGCCCCTGGCCTGGGGTTATAACACTTCAGAGTTGAATTTGATTACCTTGGTGACCAGATAGATGCTGATGAATAGAGAGTGCCAGGGCACTGATTTGAGGTTTCACTCACCGCTATGCCCCAGTGAAGTGACAAGGACCTGGCTTGCCCTTCCTCACCTGCAGCCAGAGTCCACCTGCCCAGAAGCAAGCAGGGGGATGTGAGCTACGACGTCCCTCTCAGACTTGGCTCATCCTTTTCATCTTCATGCAGTCTTCTCCACACCACTAACAGATGAACTTCACATAATATACAATTAACCATTTTGATGTGTACAACTCAGTGGTGTTTTGTGTATTCACAATGCTGTGCCTCCATCAGCTCTCTCTAGCTTCAAAAGTTTTTCATTACCCCATAAAACACCACATACTCACTAAGTAATCACTCTATATTGCCCCTTTCTCCCAGACCCTGGTAACTTCTAATCTGTTTTCTGTCTCTATAAAAAAAAGTATTTATTTTTCCCGCCTTTTGTGCCTGGTTTCTTTCACTTAGAATAATGTATATGAGATTTATCCAAGTTGTACCATGGATCATTATTTCATTTCTTTTTTTTATGGCTGAATACTATTCCACGATATAAGTAAACCATAATTTCTTTGTTTATTCATCTACTTATGTACATTTAGGTTGTTTCCATCATTTGCTGTTATGAATAACGCTACTATGAACATTCATGTACGAGATTTGTGTGGACAGATGTTTTCATTTCTCTTGAGTATATGCCTAAGAGTGGAATAGCTGGGTCATATGGTAATTCTCTATTTAACTCTTCAAGGAACTGTCAAAGCGTTCTTCAAAGCAGCTGCACCATTTTACATTACCATCAGCAGTATATAAGAATTTTACTTTTTCCACACCATTGCCAATACTCCTTAGCATCTGACTTTTTGGTGATAGCCATTCTAGTGGATGTGAAGTTGTATCTCATTGTTGTTTCAATGTGAATTTCCTTAATAACTAATAATGTCAAACGTCTTTCATGTGCTTATTGGCCATTTGTATATCTTCATAGGAGAAATGTTTACTTATATTCTTTTCCCATTTTTAAATTGGGTTGTTCATCTTTCTATTATTGCATCGTAAGAGTTCTTAATATATTTTGGATACTAGACCTTTATTAATATATGATTTATGAATATTTTCTCTCATTCCATATGTTTTTTTCACATTTTTGATAATATCATTGATACACAAAAGCTTTAAATTTTTATAAAGTCCTATTTATCTAATTTTTCTTCTGTTTGTGCTTTTGGTGTCATATCTAAGAATCCTTTGCCAAATCCAAGATTATAAAGATTTATCTCTATGTTTTCTTCTAGGAGTTGAATAGTTTTAGTTCTCATATTGAGGACATTGGTCGATTGAGAGTTCATTTTTGTATATGGTGCAGGTTGATCCAAATTTATTCTTTTGCATGTGGATACTGAGATGTCCCACCTGAATGGGTGTGTGGATGAGAAAGAAAGCATGTGACATGATTTCTCTACTGGAGTTTTTATGTATTTTTCCATTTGGGCAAATAAGGTGTCCACATAGAAATACATATGAGCTAGTTTACATTTTTCAAGGTCAGTGTTGTTATGTAAGAATAAATGAAATAATGTATATAACACTTAAGAAGTACAGAGTTAAGTGGAATCTAATGGCATTTATGGCCAGTTTAGGGGACATAATTATCAGATTCTTTAGCAGGAAAAAATTAAAGAAATTCCTCCTTTCAGGGGAGCTTCACTTTGTTTCTGAAACAATGGCTGCCTCAAAGCCTTGTGCCATATCTCAGATCACATTCACCCTGTGTGTGTTGGTGGCATCTCTCCTGTTGTTGGGTCATTTTGATGGACAAGGTCAGCCCTCAGAGACAGTCCTTGCATTGGAAAGGCAAGGCTGCCACCCTGACACGACAGTGCCTTGTGTCTGATTGTGGGCCCAGCCCCGGGTCTCTCCCTGTTAGTGGAGAATTGGTTCTCAGATGTCACCACCGCACAACAAGAAGGTCCAGCCAACTCTTATCAATGAGAAGAGAGCGATGCCCTAAGAATGTGATTTTGTATGGGTACACATCTCAGGATCAGGCAGCTAGATGGGTCTCCACTGAGCTGAAGGGTTTACTAGTCATTTTCCTAGGTGGCCACCCTTGGGATGGTCTGCCATCTGGACTTCAGTTCCTTACTTGATCAACTCTAATGATTGTAATTGCTCCTTCACTTCTTACATATGTCATCATCCAGAACTAAATATTCTCACTTTTCTCATAATTCCTCCTTATAACTATCTCAATCAATTATTCTGGAAGCACAACATCAGATGTTCCAGGTGACTGCTCCCTCTGCTTTCTTCCTACCTCTGGGATCCCTCCCACTTTCATCTGTTCCTCTCCTGCTTAGAATTAATGAAGCACCTCTGCAGCTGCTCTCTTACAGGTATCTTCACATCTCCTGCTTTACTCTCCTTGTATTGATTCTTCCTGGCAACACCTCAGCTATGATTGACTCAACTACCCCTCTCTCAGAGCTAATATTGGACAGTTCATTGTTGCTGGAGAAAATCAGACCACCACCATGTGCCCACCAGAGCCATCGGAACCCCATTCTCAACCATGGTTACTTCCAAACTTTCCTTTCACTCCCTGCAGGTGGCCTCACTGCTTACCTTGTGGCCATATTGGAAGCCAAGCATGCTCTCCTCCA